>NC_091462.1:32250624-32593124 GCF_027789765.1 Dendropsophus ebraccatus | reverse complement strand
AACTATATAGTTATACTAATATATTCGTTCTCCTGCTATCCCAACCTCCATTCGTTATCATTACACCCCCAGTCTACTGACAGATTCCCTTCTTTTAGCTAAAAATTCTCAATGCATCCTAGCAAGCTGTATACCTGGCTGGAATGAGAAGAGCAGGAGGTGTAACAGGTTACCTGGATTTATTCTCTCTATGTCTTTCCATTGCATTGAAATAAAAAATAAAAGCTACGACTCAATAGGCTCCAATGATTCAACAAGCAAATGCAGATAGAGAGAGGGAATAGCATGCTGCTCACCTAACGATTGGCCACTTGCAGGTATCTCTGCTAGGAGTTCATCCAGATCCTAAATCTTGCAATCTTGACCCCTTCCCAAATAGAGATAGAAGAACTTCAGAGACTCAATGCATAGACGTCAATAGGATGCAGGTAGGAATTGGGGGGTGATGCCCCTGTCTTCTTCTCCACAAGTACTTGGCTATTCTATTTTAAAGCCAGGCAAGCAGTTAATGCCAGAGCACAGACATGACTCAGTGCAACGCCTCCCCTAGTCCAGTGTGAGGGGATCGACCGCATCCCTGGCTCCTGCCACTGCTGCTGGGAGCTATTAGTTGGCCACACTCAACCTCCAAATGGCTAACGTGACTTGGATGATGCAGGGTCCTTGTTGCCTGCAGGTGTTCTGTGGAGGGGGTTTAAGAAATTCTAACCTCCCCCTAGACAGGATGAAGAATAAATTGTTACACCCTTTATTGTCTGAATTGAGCAGCTCTGCTCATTCAGCCTGGATTTTTTTTTTTAACCAAATGAGATGTCATTGGGAGGGGGAAACCACCCCTAGACAAGAATCCCCCATCACTAGATGTTAGAATTTAGCTGACAATCCCCAACATTATTCCTATAGCAGAAATATCATAAAAACAGTTACATATCTGAAGCTAATTTACATATACTTGAAATTTAGTGACAAAGGGGGAGAAGGTTTGATTCTCTCTATTTCAACAGGTTTCTTCAATATCACCAAATAGCCTGTGCCTGTACCTGTCTACAGATGTCATCACCAGCAACACAATGCAAGCTGGCAGTACCATCGAATGGACACGAGAGGGCGTAAGAATCCCACTAATAAAAAAGAAGGTTGAGTAACTGGGGGCTCAAAAATGAATGAGAGCTAGAAATAAATGATAGGGGGATCAAATTATTTTATTTGTTCTGTAGAAAAGACAAACAACTTAGAGTTTCCTGGATGGAGGGACAACAAGTCCCAGCAATTTCTATTTGTAGTTCCACAGCTATTGTTTTTAGACAGATATATATTGTGAGAGGATGTATTGGAGTCATTTAGTAATTCATAAATGGAACTGTATGTAGTGTCCAATGCTGGTAAAAGAAGTAAGTAATCCTTAACTACTAAGCCTATGGAAGTAACTAAGGTGGACTGGAAATAATATGTAGAGGGAGTATCTAAGGTGTATTGGAAATATTAGGAATATGAGTATCTAAGCTGTAGTTAAAAAAAAGTTCAAAGCATTATAGCTGGGAGCAGGTTCAGCACCATGGACAGTGATCCTGACTGCTGGGTACCTGTTGTGTTGTCTCCAGTTTTTGCAAAACTACAGATCCCAGCAGCTGTCAGGGTATGATGGGAGTTGTAGTTTTGCATCAGCTGGACCACCACAGTGTATTATTGCTTGCTAAACAGTTTACAGCACCAAAACCTTCTTCTTGTAAACTCCTTATACTCTTCACTGGCTCCGGGAATATACCCATAGTAGCTTTTTTATAAGACCTATGTATGTTCTGTACCATATGTCTCTAACAGCAATAGTAGGGTTAGAATTATACATCAGCAGTACATGTTCAGCTATTAATTAGGGCCGTGGCTCTCCACCTGCTGCAGAACTACAATTCCCATCATGACTGGACAGCCAACGTCAAAGCTTGATGGGAATAGCTGGTGGGCTGCAGCTTAGACCTGGGATACATAATTTTTCTACTTTAAACAATTCTATTAGCTGTACAAGGTATTAGGTGCGGGCTTTTAGGATATTCTGCTATGAGAATTTCTTGGAGAAGAAGAAGGCAGCAGAACAGGTAAAGGTGAATGGTACAGGCCGCCATTGTTATCCACAGGAAGGGGTGAGACATATGCCAGCATGGAGGCTGGGGTGGTATTGGCACAAGATAGTTCCCTGACCTGGGTATATACTGTACATGCTGGTCTGGGAGGAGACAGTGCTTCCCTGCCTTACAGAAAGGATGGGTACTATGGGGAAGATTTATCAAACTGATATATGGTCATCATGGTGTGGTGGTGGTGGTGGTGGTGGTGGTGTGTGTGTGTGTGTGTATGTGGGTGGGTGGGTGGGGGGCTGGTTTAACCCACTCTATAAGTGGAACACACTCTATAAGCCAAATAGGAGAGGTTCCTATTCACTGGCTATCCCTAGAAATGGCAGCAGGAGCACAGAAGCCAGCCTCTCTTCCTACTGGGCTAGCTTCATTGGATACATATTCTCAACAGCAAGTATCCTGGGATTGGAACCTGTTCTCATTGGAAGATACTTTGGTTCTTCTATTGGATTAGACCAGAGCACTAGAAGTGATACAGATTCCCAGGAGAGAGCTATGGGGGAAATACACAAATAGCTGTCTAGCAAATGAAGCACAGTGCATAGGGCTTATATGGCAGAAAGGTCCATTTATCCAAATGGGTTGTTACAACAATCTTCACATCAATTGCATTTGAATACAACAGCCCGAAAATGTGCAAAAAAAATCTGCCACATGTGAATGTACCCTTGGGATGAGACTGTATTGTGGTCAGCAAAGTTCTATGAGAGGTGCAGTAACTTGGATTAAAAGCGTTTGGGTTTAAGAGCTCACAGTTTTTCAAAATTGTGACTTGTTTTAAGAGCATGGCTTTGGTGTAAGAGCTCCCTGTACTGGGTGGGAGGGTGAGTGGAGGAGGGGCATGGTCTGCATACCGGGGTCTACAGCCCTGTACTCTGACCCAGGAAGTCTCCCAAACCTTCCAAATCATAGCAGATCCACTTCAGACTGGGGCTTACATCAGGGGACAGGACTGTGGAGGTAATCTCTCCATAGCTGTAACCCCTCTCTCCCCGGACAGAGAGCGCTGCATGTATGTGCCCACATCTGCCCTGCTCATTCATGCCCCCTGCAGTCTCTGTCAGTCCTTGTGTTTCCCATCCTCTCCATTATGGGGATCTGCACCTCCATCCTGTATCTACAAACTGCTGCTGTGTTATCAGGTTTATGCCCTTATATACATTATACTCCACATGCTGATTGCTATACTGTACAGTAACTTATAATATCACATATTCAGCTGTTTCTAAATATTTGTTTCATTTGTTTTACCTGTTATTCAGAATATAAAATCACTATTTTTTGGGAGTGCAACCAATTGTCTGGATTTCAGTGATTTCTTGTGGGAAGTTTTGCTTTGGTTTAAGAGTGGATTTAGATTACAAGCACAGCCCCGGTACAAATTATTCTCGTAATCCAAGGTACCACTGTATGTATATAAATATATATATATATATATATATATATATATATATATATATATATATCCCCTTTGAAATTCATTATACTGATTACTTTCCCAAGTACAATAATGTGTACAGGGCCTCTAGTACAGTAAGAAACATTTCTACCTATGTAAATGTATAAAACAAGGTCTGTATAACTCAGCACATCAGACTCTCACTCCCACTCCAGTGCTCGGATCAACCCGGAACTCAGCTCCAATAGAAAGCCAAAGAAAATTCCAGTACCCAGAATGGAGATAAATTTGTATCCAATTTATTGCAAAACCAACTCAAAAACAAGGACAACAAAAGTTGACGCGTTTCGCGTAGGCACGCGCCTTGTTCACAGCTTGGCATTGATATATGTAAACGTGTATGATCATTGTAGACTGGTCCTATGTACTACAGAGGGTGGCACCACTGGGCCTGTTTTCTATTGTGGAGCCATATTCCTGTTCTCCATCCTGTTACTGTATAAGCAGCAAATACAGATCTATATAAAGTCTATTTATTCTCATTCTCTCTGATCTACTCTTCACTGTGTAATGATAAGGATAAGCGCTGCGGAAGCTGTTGGCGCTATACAAATAAAGATTATTATCATTACGGTGAGATGTTTATTCTAACTATATAGCGCTATGTACAGTGAAATCCATATGATACTACTGTGTATAGGATAAACCTATATCAGACTGTGCAGGTTACATCCAGATATTATATAAGCTTCACATGTTCATTTTCTATTCTTTCCTGTTTTGCAAGTCTAACTTGCTTCTCATCAGACCTCAGGCCCCATTGTGTCACAATTTACAATCCCCTGTAATATCCTGGTCATGCAATAATACAGTAAAACTTCAGAAACGCCTTCTTGCTACTGTGAGAAAACTTATTTATTACCGGGTATCTTCCCATAGTTATATTCCCTGTTATATATTTGTAGTAATATAGTATGGCGTACCGTCGTCCATTCATCTGAATGGTGACCGCATAATAAATGGAAGGGCCCTTCTGGATCGTGGATTCTGGAACGCCCCTCTAAGGAGTCCATTTGAACTAAAAGGACAAGAACTCACATCAATATCCTAACTAGTAAGTCAGGTAGTTTAGCAGCTTTTGCTCTCGGTTGTTATACCAGTTTTCCATCTAGCAATTCAGCTACAGGCTATGGCAGCAATTTGTACAATTATATTGTATATAGGTCTTGTCGTACATGTATCTTCCCTTATAATAATGCAAAAGTGAGGCCTATCTGGAACCTTCAAGTGTATAGACAGAAGTGCTACAGTCACAGCACTGTACTTACCAAGCAGGGTCCGGCTTCTATCATCAAGTAGTGCAAAGAATACAAAGCTGTTCTGCCAATCTTAGACAAGTTTCTGCACTTCTCGGGTGAAGCAATGCAAGGTAGAATTTTTGTGATGTCAGGAAGACATGACCCTGCATGCTGCATTTGTATTTCTCTATGCCTTTAATTACACCGACATTTTCAAGGTTGGACTAACATTCCTGAAAGTCCAGGTTATGAAGTGTCTGCAGGACAATGACCTCCTATCATCTTCTTTGCTGCCGTCAACTGATCTGCAAATTGCTAGGCTTCCTTCTCACACATGTAAGTTCAGTCCAGGACGTAGCAGGCTCCACCTTGTGTAGACAATAGAGCCACATGGAAACCTGGTCTGTGTGCTCTAATAAAACTTACAATATGTACACCTAGTTTTTTGTTACTACAGGGCAGCTGCAATAAAAATGAAAGTGTACCTGTCATAATAAGAAAAAAAATGTTTAACATGTCACTGTAGCACATTTTACTCTTTCCATAGACTTATAATAGAGCTGCCTGGATGGGGATCACTTAAAGGGGTTATCTTTTTCTTTCAAATCAACTGGTTTCAGAAAGTTATTTAGATTTGTAATTTACTTCTATTTAAAAATCTCAAGTCTTCCCATACTTATCAGCTTCTATATGTCCTGCAGGAAGTGATGTATTCTTTTCAGTCTGACACAGTGCTCTCTGATGCCACCTCTGGCTGAGACAGGAACTGTCCAGAGCAGGAGAGGTTTTCCATAGGGATTTGCTGCTCTGGACAGTTCCTGACATGGACAGAGGTGGCAGCAGAGAGCACTGAGTCAGACTAAAAAGAAAACAACATTTTCTGTAGGACATACAGCAGCTGAAAAGTACTGGAAGACTTGAGATTTTTAAATAGAAGTAAATTAGAAATCTATATAGCTTTCTGACACCAGATGATTGGAAAGAATTTTTTTTTTTTTTTTTTGCTGGATAACCCCTTTAAATGGTGTAATTGACTACTGTGCAAGTCTCCTGGCTTGTCCTACTGATGGGGGTGGGGAGGGGGGTGTTGGGGTTTTTCGCAGCAGTGTGACCCACCATCAGTTGAACGTTTAGATGTGTCCCTTTGACAATTTTTTTTTTATAATAGTGCTTTTTTGCAAATGGTCTTGTAAATGTCTGGTAAATGTATCTTACTATTTTCTGTTTTCCATCTCCATAGTAACAGACTACAATCTGTAGTCTGATCCTGCATTTACATTCTTTCCCCTACTTGATATCTTTCATTTAATTTTTCACCCAGTTGAAGTATTTTCCTTTTTCTAAGAGCCATTAATCTTTTATTTTTCTGTTGACAGAGCCATATGAGGGCTTGTTTTTTGCTGGACCTGTTATATTTTAAAATTGAATCTTATAATGGAACCAGTGCTTTATTGTAAGGGTGGGTGAAGAAGACACCTGCAGCAGGAAGGGTAAGGAGAGCATTTGTGGCATTGCTGTGATGCTGACACAGGACGCAAGTGACAAGAAGACTTGAGATCTTTCCATCTTGCCACTTGCACAGTCAGTCATCCTTTAGCAATACTATAGTTATCTTGCCCTTGCTTTACTAGTACTTAACTAAATGACCCTTATTAGTAGAATCTCGCCCACGCAATCTGCTAACCTTTGTATTTGTGTTTTTGCTTTTTTATGTCACTGAAACTGCAACCAGAAAATGCTTGTACACGATACATGTTCCTGTGTCTGATTTCCTGCCTCTGTCATGGGCTGTTTCCAAAGCCACTAGCCATGTAGTCATGTCTCACTAACACAGAATATTGTTGAAGGGGTACTCTAGTGATTTCTAGTTTACTTCTATAAAAAAAAAAAATCTCCAGTCTTCCAGTACTTATCAGCTGCTGTATGTCCTGCAGAGAGGTTTTTTTTCTTTCCAGTCTGACACAGCGCTCTCTGCTCCCACCTCTGTCTGTGCCAGGAACTGTCCAGAGCAGTAGCAAATCCCCACAGACTACCTCTGCTTTTCAGACTGGAAAGAATACAACACTTCCTGCAAGACATGCAGCAGCTGATAAGTACTGAAAGACTGGAGATTTTTTAATAGAAGTAAATTACAAATCTCTGGCACTTTCTGATACCAGTTGATTTGAAAGATTTTTTTTTCTTCGCTGGAGTACGCCTTTAATGAAAATAAAAGTTGCTTAATATTGTATTTTAGATACATTAGAGATTGGTTGTGATATTGGTTGTGTCAGTTGTCGTACTCTATAAAATAGATGTGTGAAAGAGCTATTTACTGAAGAAATACACAATGGACCTGTATTATCATCCACATATTTATTACAAACTGAAACATTTCCTCAGTAGAACGCTGCTCCTTTAACCCGTCACTCCGGAGCTGCCCACTTGATGGAGTTTATTTATCAAATGGCCGATATTATCACATATGAGATAATATCACATGATGGCGGGGCGTGCTGTAGGACTGGCTCATCAATCAGGCAGTAATGTAGGACGCGGTGATAAATGGGCCCTATAATAACAGGGGGCTGGGTGATATCATCTCCCTCGACAATAAAGATGCTTTAATAAATAGGCCCTTGATGCATTTACCCAGCAGAAGAGAAATTAAGAGGCATTTGCAATTATTTGCCATGATACAGGAATAAGCTGCGTAACCTCCATTGTACTGTACGTTATGCAGAATTAGCAGGTGATAGATGTACAGTATATATAGGGTGGTCCAAAAGTAGATGGACAAAAAAATAATAACATTTACACACATTTAGGCTATGTTCTCACGTGGTAAATTTTCTATTAATCACAGCCGTTGTTGCCAATTTGCAACAACGGCTCTGATCAATAGAAAATTTATGTTGCATTGCGGTAAATGGAATCCCGGCAGGAGTGTATACACATGGTATACACTCTGGCCAGGATTCCTAGCGGCAGCACGAAAAACTGACATGTCAGTTTTGTGCGGCCGCTACTCATTGAATAGCGGCCGCACAGAACTGTCAGTTCACATAATGGAAAGTGGGTCTCCGGCAGCACTTTACATTGTGTGCTATGGTGAATTAGGATGCGGGCACACACAAATGCGCCTGCATCCCAATTCAGCACAAATGAAGTTCATCTGGTTGGTACTGCAGTATTGGCCGGGATGATCTTTACTGACACTGGCTGTTCTGTGACACAGCCAGGTCACAGAACGGCCAGTGTCTTACAGCGTGTAAACCAGGCCTTAACAGGATCTGTTAAGGCCCCTGGAAACCAATCAGATTCCCCCTTTCATTTTCCAAAGAGTCTGTGAGGAATGAAAGGTGGAATTTGATTGGTTGCTAGGGGCAACTGAGCCAGTTTCACTTTACACCATGTTTGTTAAATCTCCCCCCTTTATAACCCTATTAAACATGCTGTCCACCTACTTTTGGACCACCTTCTATATAAACAATGCAGTATATTAATAGATTATCTATAGACTGTCACAGCTGGTATAAGTGCTATAAATCTACAGCCATTTAATAAACTCTTTATTTCAGTCATCTCCAACTTCTAGCTGTTGAAAAACTACAATTCCCAGCATGCCCTATAATCCTGCTACTATCAGCTTCCTCTCTATGAAGTCTAAAGGCCCTAGTAACTGGTTAACTCCTAGTATTGTCCAGAAGATAGTAAAACTGAAGGGGTTAATACTCTGACTATGAAATTTAGCCTAAGGCATTGACAAACCAAATCCTAGTACCGATTCAGCATTATCCGGAAGAATACTTACCTGACTTGTTCTTCTTTACCGATCGCATTAACATTACAACAGTTGTGCTAAAGCTAATCCATGGGCGGGTGAATGATTTCTTGTCACTAGGTTATGTTACATTCACTTTTACCTTTACTTTTCAATATTATCAATACAGAACAGAAATAGTAATAGTAGTATCTTGTAGGTTGGATTTAAACGGGTTTCTATCGCAAATATGGAGAAGTCCGGTGATGAAATTTTTTTTTTAAAGGCAGGACACTAGGGGAACACAATAAACAATTATCACTCACCTTCCCCTGTGCCTGTCCAGCACTGGATTGCTGCTACAGGACCCCCCCCCCCCTCCTGAGCTTTGGAATCTCCTTTACAGCCAAATTCCCAGTCTTGTTGATGGACTGCCTGCTCAGCCAGTCAGTGACACCACTGCGGTCACTGATTGGCTGAGTGGGCAATCCATTACCTGGGTAAGGCAGTTTACTTGGGGCAAAATGCCTTCTGGCGGGGGTCCGGGAGGCTTTCACATGGTGCATTGTGGGAACAGGGAGAGGTAAGCATTGTTTATTATGTTCCCCCATTTTTAAAATCACCAGACTCCTTTAGCGTAAGATCCACTATATGTGCCATGTAAATTTGTTTCCAAACATGAGACCCTTATAAATTAGGACCTTGCAAGATCCAGGAGTGTTCAGGAGGAATTATTTTGCGAGCAGGAAAAGCTTGTGCATTATGATGCTAAGGTTCCAATCTCCTTAAGCATGGACCTTACAATCAGACTTTTTAAGATTTAAAATTTTAATAATTTAAAGGTGATTAAAATATCTAAAGTGTATCTGTACATTCGAAAGATTTGTAAAAAAAAAACTGCCTGCCTTTAGAGTGGTGACCAGGTGATTTTAGTGTGGTCACTGCTGATATTGAGGTCCCCTCCAAGGTGCAATGCTACTTCTCATTCTCTACATTTCAGGGGCTAGTAGTTTTATGCCAGTAGTGTTCACACCTGGACTTCCTTTCCCTTACCTCTGTGGCCAAGGGTCCAGTCCAGAATGTGGTTAGATGGGCTCCCTGATCATCACAACAAACACATGATTAGAGCTATACTGACAGGGAAACCCTGATTCTCTGTCGTCAGGTAGTACAGCGCTACCTGACAGCAATGTTTGTGCCGCACCTCTTTCCTTCTAGGCTTTGACACCACACAATGGATGGCTCAGTGTCCTCCCACAGACAGTACAGCAGACAATAGGCAGGCGCTGATGGATACACTATGACATTAGTGTCAACGCTATTATTACAGCCCACCCACCTGCCTATCCTTGGTTGTAGTATGCACACACAAGCAGAAAGGCAGGGCAAAAAATAAGCGGCAGGGCAGGATTCAGGGAAGAAGTATGTATAGTAACAAGCAGGACAACCTTATAGACCGGAGAAAAGTACACAAAAGTTCAAAAAGTGAGCCAAAAATGGGTGTTTTATGGGTGTTTTATAGATAACAATGGAAATAAAAAAGTTTTTAATTGACTGGGTACTTACCTAATGGGGAAAACTACTAGTTTGGGGCACCTACCTAATGAAGGGAAAGTACCTGTGGGGCATCGAAGAAATGGGGACACCTGTCTACTTAATGGGGAAACTATTAACCTACTGGGGACACCTGAGTACCTAATGGGAAAACTCACCTTTCAGCTATCTGTCTCAGCGGTGGGAGAGACTACCTGCTGGTGAAGTCTGGCTACCTAACAGAGGAAACAACCTACTGGGGATACCTATCTACCTTCTGAAGCAACCTACTGACATCAAGATAGAAGCCCCACCTACCCCTCCCCACCTACCTCTTTATATCCCGACCCACTTACCCACCCACTTTACAGTATGGAAAACCAAACAAACATTAGCTGTTTTCACACTGTAGATTGAAAAACGTTAAGGAGAGTGCAGGAAAAGTGAGCAGTCCAAGAAGTTTGTCTGGCAGGTTCTGCTAGACACAAGTTGTGGCTGGAAAACATCATCATGGCAGTGTGGGCTGGTTGGATAAAATAATTAAATGAGTAAATGAGTAAATGAGTCTGATCAGAAAAGATGCCTCTTGTGAATCACTGGATGTACCTGCACTGTAATCACTTATACAGGCTATGTGATCTGTAGTGGTACCGTTAGTGGTTATAGTAAGGCGGTATTATTTAGGTTGAGTAGCTCTGGGCTGTGACATCACTGTTTATTATCTGTAGACTATGATATCACAATGTTTATCATAAACATCTGTTTTTATTATTTATTACTGTGTTTAGTGGCTCTGTGCCGTGACATCACTGATTATTATTTGTACATTGTGACATCACAGTGCTTTTTTTATCACTGTACTGTGACATAACTAAGTTTATTATACCAGTAATTTGGCATTCCTGTGTTTATTAGCTGTAACACCAGTGTTTATTACCCCTGCACTGTTATATCACTATGTTTATTATCTTAGCACTTTTGACATTACCATGTTTATTAGCCCTGTGCTGTGACACCACTGTGTGTTTTATCCCTGTACTATGACATAACAGTATATTATCTTTGTACTGATATTACTGTATTTATTATTATGCATCTCTTTACTGTGACATCACTGTGTTTATTATCCATGTGCTATGTCATCACTATTTGATAAGCCTGTTCTGTGACACCCTAGTGTTTACTAACTCTGTACTGTGATAATACAGTATTTACTACCCAGTACTGTGGCATCACTATGTTTATAACTCCTGTTCTGTGACATCACTGTATTTAGTGTTTCTATGCTTTGTCATTACTGTGTTTATAATATTCTTTTCTGTGACATTGGTGTGTTTATTATATTCTGTTCTGTGACATCACTGTACTTATAATTCCTGTTCTGTGACATCACTGTGTTTATCATCCCTGTACAGTGACATTATCTTTAATTATTGTACTGTGACATCACTGTGTTTAAAATATTCTGTCCTGTGACATCACTGTATTTATAATTCCTGTTCTGTGACATCACTGAGTTTATTATATTCTGTTCTGTGACATCACTGTATTTATAATTCCTGTTCTGTGACATCACTGTGTTTATCATCCCTGTACAGTGACATTACCTTTAATTAATGTACTGTGACATCACTGTGTTTAATGTATTCTGTTCTGTGACATCACTGTGTTTATTATAGTCTGTTTTATGACATCACTGTGTCACTATCCTGTATGGGAGCCATCACAGCAGCCAGCCTACACCCACTAGCCCCGGGCCAACTGAAATCTACGTATAGGGTGCCTTCACACCTACCGTATCGCAGCAGAAAATCCGTTGCGGATCCTCAGCAGATTTAACTAAATGAATGAACACAGCATCAAATCCGCACTTACAAATCTGCTGCGGATCCGCAGCGGATTTGACAGTGCGTATTTAATGCTGTGTTCATTCATTCAGTTAAATCTGCTGCGGATCTTCATTCATTCAGTTAAATCTGCAGTGGATTTTCTGCTGCGATATGGTAGGTGTGAAGGCACCCATAATCTGTTTTTACTAACATCTCTCAAAGTATACAAACAATGGGGGAGATTTATCAAACATGGTATAAAGTGAAACTGGCCCAGTTGCCCCTAGCAACCAATCAGATTCAACTTTTCATTCCTCACAGACTCTTTAGAAAATGAAAGGTGGAATCTGATTGGTTGCTAGGGGCAACTGAGCCAGTTTCACTTTACACCATGTTTAATAAATCTCCCCCAATGTGCATATAAAAGTGCATTACAGTAAAGCCCATACAAATCACACCTGAGAGAGGTGTTTTTTTTAAAGGGGTTATCCAGCGCTACAAAACATGGCCACTTACTTCTAGAGATGACAAGACTCTTGTCTCTAGTACAGTTGTGATTAAGCTCCATTCACTTCAATAGAAAACAAAACCTGCACCCAAACTGGAGACAAGAGTGGTGAAGGAGGCCATGTTTTTGTACAGGGGCAGGCCAGTCTTCTCCAGTATATTATAGGGCTGCACAGCTGTCACTGACAGCTGGTTGAAGGTCTCAGGGCCGCCTGCGGCTACTTACCGCTCCGGCCCTGTTGTCTCTGCCACCTGTAGAGTGCTGAGGGGCCGGTCTGTGCTCCTCGGTGAAGCTCTGCCCCCGCGACCTTAGGCTCCAATCACATGAAGTAAAACTGGCGGAATTCTCGGCCGTGGAATCCCGCCAGTCTCCGTGTCATAATGGCAGTCTATAGGAGGCTTGTGCGCCTCCTCTCTCGGCACTGAAGAATGGAGAGAAACAAAAAACATAGCACAATCAGAGGAAACACCGAAGGAAGGGTAAACAGTGTCCTTCTATGTAACCCCGCTGCAAAGCAACTATATATTACTCAACCTCCACAGAATATGTAGCACTCCAGCATTGGCGTCAAGCTGACGCCCATGACAGCTCCACAAGATGGCAGCTCAACTGTGGACACTTTAACTACCTTAAGCGATCAATGTTACGAACTTAGCAGAATCCATGAATTGGCGCCAAGGGACTCTTCCAATATCAGGGAATGATAGTCCGAACTGCTGTGATCAAATGTCATAGATAGCTACTTGCATTGCGTATATGGCACTCCCTTCCCTGCAAAGGCTTCATAAATCTTAAACACCCAGTCCCCCAGTGTCTGAATGTTTGGACATGCCCAGCATATGTGTAAGAGGTCGCCATCACATCTACAACACCTCCAACATCTACAACATCTGGCCAACTGGAATCTAGAGATGGAACCTGCAGAGGATAAAAAAGGTCATATAGAAGTTATAAAATGTGTAATGCCCATTATAGTGCTACTCGTTATGTACACGTTATGTACAGGATGGGTTCACATTTGGCATTTTGTAAGTATTTTTTAGCCCAAGCCAGGACAAAACAAAAAGACAGAAAAAGCTGCAAGGCTATGTTCTCACGTCTTTTTCAGGTGAAAAACATCAGTTTTTGAAAATGGCGGAAGGCTATGTTCACACACAGTATTTCGCTCAGTATTTGTCGCAGTATTTTTTCAAACAAAAAACCAGCAGTGGCTTGAAAAACAGAAACAGTGCACATCTTCCCATTACAGTTTTAGGCTACGTTCAAACAACGTCTTGCTTGACCATTTTGTGGCCGTTTTTGGACATGAAAGGACATGAAACAGCCAAAAAAGACGTGTGAATATAGCCTTACTCTTTTGGTTCCACTCCTGATTTTGGCTACAAATTTTGACCAAAATACTGACAGACACACTGGCCAAAATACTGTACTATGTATGAACATAGCCTAAAAATAATCATTATTTACAGCCGTCATTATAAAATAACGACCGTTATTTCACCTACTGTACAACGATGTTGTGGGAACATAGCCCAGATTTGTCTTCTCTGTTCTAATTACTAGCTTTCACTAGACATTGAACTAACTATTATTATAGTTATTATATTAATTAATATTATTTTTTTAAAATTTGGTATTAGAGTGGATGTTTTACTACTTTAGGTTCCCAAGTGTACACCAAAAAACAGACAATCTAATACCAAATTTAAAAAATTAAATTTAACCTCCACTAGGGGGCAGTGTGTCTTAATTTTCTATTTTATGAGTGAAAGCTCATTTTCTGGGTCCCTGTATTTTCCAATATGTAAGACAGGTTTATGCTGTGTATATATGTTGAAGTCAGTCGTTTTTACATTATATTATTTAGATATACACTGACATTTTACTTCACATTGTAGAGCACACTACTGACAAACTAAGGTCAATCACCCATAACACAAAGTGTCTGCTACCCCCTTGTGTATCCCTCTATCATGTACTATTCCGTCACCTTCATACACATTGAATAATTACTAGGATCATCTTTCTGTGATTTTTTTTAACCTGACTCCTACCTATTCATTTTATTTAGTACATCATAAAATGTTTCAGTAGGAAGAAGGTGATTCCAGGGATAAGCAAATTTACAGTAATAGCCAGGGGGATAACTATGAAAGATTGGCCCCCATAGTAAACTTTGATTCCCCCCATCCAGTAACTTAACTGTCTAGAAGGAGCCTTGTCCACATACATACATAAAAAATGCCATATGTGAATACAACCTCAGTAGAAGAAAAAAGGTCTGACCTCTAGAACAGGCAGGGAGAGAACCGCACAGCTGAAACTTACATTGGAGTCTTTATTGGTCACGTGCCACAGAGGTGGGGGAGAAGACATTTAGCACACACTTCTCCCTACTCTATCTCCCTACCCTATTCTACAACATGTCAAGTTTTTTAAATTGACAGTGTCCATTTATAATTCACACTATCAGGCTATGTTCTCATTACGTAAGTTTCATAGTAATCATGGCCTGTGATGCCAATTTGCAACAACGGCTGTGATTACTATGGAACTTACGTAGTGCTGGCGTCTATGAGATTGCGGCCGAAGCGCATACACATAGGCCGGGATCCCTAGTGGTGCCGCAAAAAACGGACATGTGCCGCACGCTCCATTGTGAGCAGCGATGAATTCGGATGCAGGCGCACACTGATGCGCTCGCATGCGAATTCAGCAGCAGCAAAGATCATCTGCAGTACCGTCCGGGATGATCTTCTCTGACGCCGGCTGTTCCATGACCCGGCTGGGTCACAGAACGGCCGGTGTGTTAAAGAGTGGGAACATGACCTCATTGTAGATCCATAATTCAAGACCTTACTGTTGTTAGGTTCTCTGGTATTTTACAGCAATGGCATCCTGATTATAAATTTACAATTAAAGGGCCCGGGGTTAGTGGGGAGGAAGTCCTGCGTCTCTACATATCCCTGCCTGTCATAATCACTGCTTCTATATAGTAAGCTAGTGGTTATCCAGCTTACTGTATAGAGCCTGTGACAGGCAGGACTACAGTGAGTGACTGGCACCGGAACACAATGGAAAGAGGGAGGTCAATCCTTCTGGGCCCCCTGATGCCCCGGGCACTAGCACTTCGCTAGTCTCGGCGGTCGGCTAGTCAGCCTGTGCCATTCCATGCTGACCTGTGTCCACATGTACCTAATTTGAACACCGTGCTCCTCTGTGCCGCTCTGCTCCAGGTACCTGGAAAAGCTGGATCCAATCCTGGGAAACTGGGAGAAGTTTCCAAGGACTGGATTGAACTTTTCCAGGCACCTGGAGCAGAGTGTCAAAGAAGAGCACAGAGTTCAAAGGCAGCAGGATAGCTAGCCGACCGCCGAGACTAGCAAAGGGCTTCGCTATTACTATAAATTTGTTGATCCCTAATTCCAGCATCTCTTTTGTGCTGGTAAATCAAGTATTTGAGGGCGTAGATTGTCACAGGTAGGAATTATTGCTGTGGTGATTATAACATTTTGCCAAAGTGTGATCCAGGATGGAGCAGGATTTTCAAGTATAACTATACATAACCAGCAATCATATAATATAATACATCATAGCTTTAAAGTGATTGCTCAGGTTACAAGCAGGAGAAATCTGCAATGACCTTCTTAGCCTCCACTGTTCACCTTCAGAAAGCATGTGTAGTGTCCCAGTACAGATGTTCCACTAAGTTTTTTGACACCTGTCCAAAGGTAACTCTGTCAGGTGTTACACTCTGGGATGAAGGAAGCACATTCTACACTCATGCCACTAGGTGTCACCTATGTATTATGCGGTATTTACTTGTTTCTCTGCACAGCTGAAGTTATACCAGGGGTTAACTTTTATGTTCTTTACTGTTATATGGTGACAAATCACTAGCTTGGGTGCCTCACACACTCTCTGCCTATCACACACTGACATCTCACCCTTTCTAGTGTATGGCGAGGGAGAGACAGATAACAACTAGATCTCCTGCTGAAGCTTATACCCAGGCCTGGCCTAAGGCCAGGAATCTTGTACAGGACTCTATGCTAAGGATTATACCTCTTCTACAAGTATTATCTCCCTAGCCAGGCTGGGTTAGTGCCAAAGGTAGTGAGGCTACGGTCAAGGGGACAACAGGGCCACCCTGTCTAGGCAGGGGGACTACTTCTCTCCAGAAGTCTACAGGAGGTACTTTAACTGTAAGTCTATTACCATCCCCTCAGGGTGGCTAGAGCCTTAAAGTCTAGACAGGGCCCCACTACCCTGACACAGACGTAAGTTCACTATTGTCCTCAAGTTTAGCTCAAAACAAGCTTTTACCTATTCTACTCAACTCAGCTACACTTCCTTAGTCTACGTAACTATTTTTCTCAACCTACTGTATACACCTTAAGCACCTGCGGTGAAGGGCTGGGGGCGTTGGTTTTGGGGTAAACTCCTGCCGGGTCAGCTGTTACGTTGATGTGGTAGCTGAGTGGGCCTAGGGTCACTTGGGCACTTGTCACGGTAGCCTGGAGTGGTATAGGACCCACCTCAGACAGCTTGGCACCTCCCCAACACCAAAAGGAATTAACCCAAGTGTAGAGTTGTGTGTGCGGGTGTGGAAGACATAAGCCAGAGTCTAGTCCTTTAGCAGAGTAGAACAGTTTACTTGGGATAAATGTAGTACAATACAAAGAAGAATACGGGTGGAAACAATAAAGTCCACTGCAATACAATAGTTACAAATTTGTAATAACTCAGGTGCAAGTAGTTGAGGTAGAGACCAGGTGCTTGTAGTAAGAAGGTGCTTTGCAGTAGAGAGAGGAGAAGAGTTGCCAGAGGGACCATGCCCAAGGTAGAGGTGTACTCTGCCGGAACAGTAGAGGTGTGTATACCTAGAGTAGTATAGTATAGAGTAGTATACTTTTACTCATGGATGATTTCTAGTCTTGACCGCCTCGCCCTAGTTGCGAGCTACCCGTCCTAGGTGGGTAATACAAGCCCCAGGCCTTTGTTATCTGGGTTAAGCAGACTCCCAAGCCTTCCCATTTGTACATAGACGTTCCGTACCTTTGTTCCTCTGGGATCAGTTTCTCTGACTTCCAAGGTAACTGCCTTGCACTTTTTAGAGAGGTTCCTGGCATGGGCAAGGTGTTCCCTGTTTTGCTTCTCTCCACTTGTGAAAGGCTTAGCACCGCATAGCAGTTCTAGTGCTCATAAGAAGAACTGATTTGTCTAGTTGTGTCCCTGTTAGACTGACTTCAGACTACAATTGACTCCACCCATCAACTGAACTCCTTCCACCAGCAACTAAGTCCTAACTCCAGAGATTATCTAACCCTGTCTGTGATTGGTGAGGCTGTGTGTGTGGAGAGAGTGAAGGAGGCTAGAGAAAGGAGGGAAAGCACCTGCATCTGTGTTTCTGTGCAACTTACTCTATGCCCGGCTGAAGTCTTCCAGGGGTTAACTGTTCTGTGTCTCATGTTGCCTTTCTGACCAAAACACTTATACACCTAGTGGGAAAGACACTAGCTGCAGCGGACACCTCATCCCACTTGTGGGAGCCTGAAAGAGTTACCTTACTCAGGTGCAATAAGACTTAGGGGCCCGTAGCGGGTCACTACATACCCAAGCTAATTCATTCAGTGTTATCCACCAAGAGAAAGGACACTGTTACATTCCATTTTTTGAGTTTATATTCTGCACTTATCTCACCTGTCCTGTATTGCACTGAAGTTCTCAAGTAAAAGTCTTTCTTTGTTTAAATGCTTATTTTTTCTCTACTGTACCTGCACCCACAAAATTTGCAACCTATACAAAGCCCAGTGCCAGTCCGGGGGTGGGTAATGCCACTCCTGGCCACCATGACAAGCGCCCAAGTGACAACACCAGAGCCCACCTGCTGTTGCCATCATGTATTTTACATCATCCTTTGTTTCCTATGTGGCCGTGCTAGTCAGTGGTGTACATGCAATAGAGGGGTTCCCAATTCTTGAGGGATGGGGTCACTCCCCTCTCCTTGCTTACATACCAGCCAGCTTCTTTGCTGAGGCTTCCTGTCATCCATTAGCAAAAGGGAAGTAGTCAACCAAAAATCCCCATCTCTTATCTTGTAGTATAGGCTCTGCATAGTAGCTAAACCCTTGGCTAAATACGGCAAATATTTTCCAAGCAGCCCTGA
This sequence comes from Dendropsophus ebraccatus, assembly GCF_027789765.1. Classification (NCBI taxonomy): domain Eukaryota; kingdom Metazoa; phylum Chordata; class Amphibia; order Anura; family Hylidae; genus Dendropsophus; species Dendropsophus ebraccatus. The sequence goes on along the minus strand of NC_091462.1, from coordinate 32,574,514 downwards.
GGGCTTTTTTCTCAAAAAATCTTGATTAAATTAAATGCTGCTTAAAATCTTTAATGTGATGGAAATTGGCGACTCCTTCTTAATAGAAATCAATAGGAAGTCCAGTGGGTGACACTAACTAGGCAAAACCTTCTTATGTATCAGAAACCAAGTTATGGTGAGTTCCCCTTTAAATGAAAGTGAAAGAAAACCAATCATTAGCCTTGCTGCCTTGCATTTTAGCTTCCTTGGGCTTGTGAGCCATCTGTATATTTACTTTGCCCTCCAATGGTCAGATGCATTACCTCCAGCGCTTTGGTTCTTGCTAAGAGTCCAGCAACATACTGGTAGGTTAATTGGATTTCCATGAAACTGAAGTGTCTGGCAAATTAGATTGTCAGCTCCACTGGGGATGGAACCAATGGGGATAATTACAGCATCTCTAGTATACAACAGGCAATATAAATCAGAGCAGTGCAGTCTGTTTTTTGGGTCCATCTCCTAGTTTTTCTGTATCCTCTTACTGATTCTGTTCTTCCATTAGCAGCTATAGAGGCAGAGCTATAGGGGGCGCTAAGGACACAATTATATTCATTCTTTAATGCTGAGGAGGCCCAAAGTTTCCTCTGCATAAGAAGACACAATTATTAATAGTACACAGTAGGTACACAGGATCCTTTATGATGGGATTTCCCCATGACACAGGCTCACCCCACTAAACACAGAATAGGGTGCTAGTGTCTGAATGGGGGATTGGAGGAGGTCCAACCATTGGGATCCCTAATGATCACAACAGTAGCAGTCCTGTGCACCCGTACCCAGGGTTACAGAGACCAGTGGAACCCAGTAAGCATTGGAATGGGAGTGACATGGAGTCTGTAAGGTTAAGTATGATTTATTTAATAATTTTACATCATTCTGAACAAGAAAGTGGTCAGATGACACCTTAAAGGGGGATCCGGAAGAGTGTTGTTAATAATACATATGGAGATTACATAAGTTTACATTATGGGAAAAGTGGGAAAAAAAGTCTTTCAAGTAAATTATTTTATTAATGATTTTAGCAATTTTACTTCTAGTCTGAGTCCATAGCCTGCGGCTGGACTTTAGAGACATACTGATGACTTCATTGGCCTCATGGAGGCATGGGCTCGACAAAGCCTCTGAGGTGTCCTGTGATGTCTGGTACCAGGATGTTAGCCCCCCCCACACTCACACAAAAAAAGAGATGTAATTACCAGTATATAGCTTAGGGTGCCCTAATTACACAATCTATTTGTATATTCTTCGGTGCCCTATGGGAGTCTATAGTTTGTCTGACAATTCAGTAAATAGTCTGATGGGCGTGAACTTAATCTTAGTATTGGGAATGAATATCAGGTGGTGGATTGGATGGGATTACAGCCAAGTGGTGTAACTATAATAAACATTGTATGTGTGCCTAATACACACTCCCTGACTGTATAATCACAACCATCATCACCTAATAGTCACTACAATTATTAAAATTAAGTTCACGCCCATCTGACTATTTACTGAATCAGTTTGTGCTACAGTAGCTCCTCTGTGGGACTGGACCACCACCTGGCAAGTCTTTGCTCTCCACCCTGTTGACCTTTTTTAGACCACTTCCCATAAGACACTGTGTGGCTGCGCTCAGGGAACTTCAAAACTAGGAGGCCAGCCCTGCTGGGCCTCCTGACGCTGTGGGCCCCGTAGCAGCTGCAATGGTTGATATAGTGGTATTACGCCCCTGCTATCCTAATGGAAGTATTCCTATCTCAACTAATATAGTTATACTTGTAGAACTTGTCAACTTAAATATTTTATCAAATACAATCATTAGGAAACCTTGAGCCTTCTCCTGATATGGCAACTCTTTCCCTCCCATTTTTGTCAGCTCATTGTCCAGCTTATTGACCACAGCTCTACTCTGAAAGCAGTGTTCTGGTGTATAAAGGTATAATATAGATGTATAGAGATACAATGTATATACACTGCAAAATATATATAAATATGTATACTTTATCTATATACACCAGCCTGACCACTGCTTTTAGAGCAGAGTGGTTGCTGGTTACCTAAACAAACAAGTATAACTATATTAATTGAGATGGGGATACCCTTTATACTGAATAACACTATGAAATACCAGGCCTATGTTAAGGATGGTGGAGTGTCGTGTCACTTAGGGCAGTATTGTTTGAGGTTTTGTATACTTATAGTGAACGGATTGCTCTCACAGTGTTATATTTTAGGAGTGATTCAGTACTCGCCGTTCTAAATCTATTATCCAAATCCTAAAAATCAAATCCCAGTTGGGTATTTTATTAGAGAAAGCCAGTGAGTAAAAAGCATTAGAATGATCCTCTGAGGCCTAATCTGGGATAATCCATATGGGGAGATCATTATAAAAGCGAATTTGAAATTCTGCCTGTGCCGTATCTCTTCTGTGTTTAGGGGATAGAGGATATGGTGTGAGTTTTCCCTAATTTATTAATCCACTTATGTATAAATTATATTTTTCTTCACGCTCCAGGAACAGCTATTACTTAGAGTAAATTGTTTCTGTCTTTACATGCTGATGAAAACCTGAATGTATTGATGGGAATATTAGGTTGGGTTCACACAGGGTGATAATATGGGGGTGCCACAAAATATTTATACTTTTCCTTGATTCATTTGTTTTCATTGTAGCTCCTCTATAATGTAGAAACATCTCAGTAAATACAGTCAATTACTATATTCAGAGCATTCAGAAATAAAAGATACATGATGGCAGCCGCACCGCTATAGTGGGATAAGCCGATGCACTATTCACACTTAGCCACATATAGTATGTATATCTAATGTACCAGCAACATATAGCTACAACACATGTCCCCCCCCAACACTTCATCCACAAATGTACAATATATAATAGTATATATAGTATAATAGTATAATATATTAGTAATATCCACTGCTCTGACAGCACCAGAGCAGCTTTGTGGCGACTTCCCCTCCCCATAGAGAATGTGCGGGTGCACAAGCGTGCCATGGCTAGGATAGAGATATTTGTAAGAAGATACTAATAGTCTCTCATATAGTCCGGCAAATGGGTCCTGGCCTCCAGGCCAGGCCCTGGAATAGGCTGCAGCAGGAGTTCTCTCTGTTGTCCTTTCTCTCATAATACTGTGACTAGAAAAAACAAGAACATGCCCCAACTAGCTCTAACCCCGCTGTATATATCTCTAGGGAAAACCTGATTGGGCAGGAAGAATAAGAATCTGTGCTGTGGTTGTAAAGACACGTGAGAGAACACTATGGCATACCAAGTTTAGGGATAAGTTCACAGTTAACAGTTCATACAGTGAGATTCACAGTAGAAAATTTATAAGGCTATACATATTCACAGTTAACCCCTCAGTTACTCCTCCTTCAGCTGTGCGCAGTGGTGTACCAGGAGACAGTGACACCAAGTGTTGGGAGTGCAAACTACACACTTCAGCCCAGAGCATAGAGTCACACCAGTACTGACCTACAGATGCTACACAAAGCAGGGGAGACTGCAAATGCAGGAGTGTTTGGCCATGTTGAATGTTCATTTGTAAGGAGAATACAGGAGAGAGTGTATTGAAGGTGTATGGGCTCCTTTAAATTGCTCAATCATGGCTAATATCGTGATTCCAGTTCCATCTGATACAGTCTTTAGAGTCTCCAAAATACATTTATATGTAGGGAGGTGGACACCAAAGAATGTCATGTGAAGCGACAAGCGAACTGTAATAAAGTTTTCCTTCTTTTTTCCGAATCTCATTTTAGAGATTTTATTTCAAACCAGACCTTATAATATAGAAATGTCAGCTTCATGCACTGGCACCTTCTGAAAAGTTCATTTCTCGCACATTTTGTATTGTTAATACATTTTATTTCTCTTACCGCCTTAATTTTTCCATTAGTTCAGGGACAACAGCAGGAATCCAATAAAATGTTTTATTCATCGACTTTACATAAAATTTACCTTGTGACCCTCGTGATATTTTGTTACAGAGTTGAAAGAAATGTTCCGCCTTTCGGTAAAAGCTTCTATTTGTATTAGCCAGAACCTGTATTTACTGTATCGGATATCTAGTGATAGAAGAAGTGGGAAAGGTAAGAGACAGACATGTAATTTACTGAATTAAAAATCTCCTTTTTTTTATATACAGTACAACCTCTCTAAAAGACCATCTGTGGTTTCCCACCATGGGTGTTGTGTATGTGCACCCTAGTAAGTCCTGCACTCAAGTAAAGTGGTGGAAGGAAGTGAGTCAGTCTTAGTCCAGTTTTCAGTGAGAGAGGACACAAAACAAGACAGTTCCTGCAGAAGTTAAGCCAGGGCCAGGCTTTTGCTAGGATCCCTGACAGGAACCAATTGCAGATGCAGCAAAAGACTTTGGCCTTATTCACACGTTCAGTAATATTTTCTAGTCCTTAAACAACCCGCTAAAAATTATGGATTGGACATCCGTAGTACATCCGTATTGCATCCGTATTTCCGTAAATCCGTTTTTACTACTGACTGCTTTATACAAGTTAATAAAGTTGAGTACGTTAAAAAAAAATAGCACCAGTTTGCCCAACCCCTAAAATAAGTCACATGATCGCTTGTCAGCCTGTGGTTGCTTAGAAACAGAACCTTGGGACCTATGAGTCATCCATATTTTTTTTACGGGAATACGGAAATACGAAGGCCAAACATGTTGCAATCCGTAAACAATCTGTAAACAATTGATTTCAATGAGAGGATCCGGAAAAAAAAACTGGGTGCACACTGGGTCCGCACTAGGACATTTCCTTTTCTTTTGGCATTGGTTTTCATCCTTTCATTTACTGATAGTGTAAATAGCCCAATAGACATCAATGTGCACTAACTCAGATACAGAAATACGGATCCGTAAATTACGGGACGTGTGAATAAGGCCTTTCTTCTAGACAAACAACTACTTTCACTATGCAGTGCTAAGTTAACAGAAGGGGAGTACCGTAGCCCACGTCAGGTACCCTTCTAAAAAGTGCAGGTCTATGTATACTACTGCACAGTGTAGGTCGACTGGGAAAACGCGGGCATCTAGCTACACTCAGATAACAGATGACTGAGACTTGTCTTACCATAGCAGGACGAGCAGCTCGCAACTGCAGGGCAGAAGGTAGTCAGACTTAGTCTAAATGTGAGTACGAGGATTACTTCACTACTTATTGATTCACACTACAGTTTCAGCAGAGTACAAGGTCTACATTGGGCAAGGGCTCCTCTGGCAAACTCCTTTCCTTTTCTCTCCATCTTTCCAAGCATTCTACTTCTACTCTTTCCAAGCATCTACTTCAAAACAGTACTCAAGTCTGTTATCAAGATTATTACTGTCTACAGAGCGTGTACTGTTATCTTGCCAAAGTTCTACAGTAAATTGTTATAATTTTATATCAAACGCACAGGACTCTGTCTGCCTCTGTTCGCACCTGCACCTTTACACACACACCACTGCACAGGTGTGTGTGTGTGTGAGGTTTTGCTAGGTTTATCTTGATTCTTGCCATCAAAAATACCTAAAGCCCTAATAAAAGGACAATCCCACAAATGTGCCCACTGTACAGCCATTTATATCACAATAGCTATAACCTTAGCAGTCAGTATTCTCGCTTCAGGAATATTTCAGTACACAGTACTGGACAAGACATACAACTACGTGAAAATTGTCAGCAGAATTTTTGCCAACCAGAAAAACAAAATCCTACCGTGCATAAAAAACATTGTTGCTAGCCGCTTTCTTCCCTGTCTGTTTGGCGGATAAAATAAAGGACCTTTACTAACGGGTAACTTACATTTGGAGAAGCAATCTCGCTTTTACTGTATAGCCCAAACCTCAGGCAAAAAGACAGCCAGCTGCTCTATAAAGCAAAACCAAAAATGAGATGATCCAGCACACATCCGGGGGCTACAGTGAATTATGAGCCTGTATTTATACCATAGCACATAAACAATGAGTAACGGTAGCAGCCAAGATAAGGCAGCCGCTTGATAAAGGGCTTTATCTTGGCCTTAAACAACGCTCATTGTCTGTGTTATGTAATAAATAAAACTACTTTCTACTTCATCGCTAGGGTCGAATCATCCGCCATTAATTTTACATTCAGTGTCAGATGTATTTTTTTTTTTTGTTCCGTTTTGTAACTTGTGACTTCTAATAGGTTTCTATTTCGAGCTCACGCACCTTTGTTTGACTTACAGGTTCCTTGTCACTTTGTTCGTGATCCCGAGCCTTTAAATAGTAACGCTGTCTTCTACCCAGGAGCGCTTTCCTCTGTCAACAAAGAGAGGCCCCAATGACAGACGGAGTTAATTCTTCAAGGGCCTGTGACAAGGACGGCGATAGCTGGGAGACACACCGTTTTTAGTGCACAAGGACTACGTCATCGGAGGACATTGTTTTGAAGCCCCTGGACACAACTAATCTCAGATCATTTGATGCGAGGATGGTGCGACCAGCTGAGCTCGGAGGCAAGTCATACAAGTTGACGTGGCTGCAATGTAAAATACATCATATCTTAAAATGTTATGGCCAAATTTGGTGTAGATCCAATGAATGGCTTGAAGGAATACACTGTCAAAGATGGGATTAAACTCTTTATGTAAAAGAAAATAATTAACAAAAAATGCTTTTTTTTTTTTTTTTTTTTAACCACAGGTTTATTATTAGAGATGAGTGAACCTTGAGCATGCTCGAGTCGATCCGAACCCGAACTTTCGGCATTTGATTAGCGGTGGCTGCTGAACTTGGATAAAGCCCTAAGGCTATGTGGAAATCATGGATATAGTCATTGGCTGTATCCATGTTCTCCAGACAACCTTAGAGCTTTATCCAAGTTCAGCAGCTAATCAAATACCGAGGTTCAGGTTTGGATTGACTAGAACCCAAACCCGGTTCACTCATCTCTATTTATTTTCCTTCTTCCTGACCAGACACATCAGGCTTTTTTTTTTTTTTACATTTTGTGTCCTCTCATAAGGTTGTGGGAAAGGGGGGCATTTTCTCACCAAAATATATTTATATTATTGATGATTTCCTCTATAATTGGGGCTGACATTGTAGCTCCAGTTATAGAGGAAATGTGGCCTCCTGACAACTCTAGCAGTGGTGTGGTGTCTTCGCCAATGCATCACTCTTCACAGTTTTGAAACTGCCATTTAGAGTTAATTGCCACCTGGCTGGACGTATAAAGCTTACAGGTGGTCAGCGAGTGATTAAAGGGGTTATCCAGCGCTACAAAAACAGGGCCACTTGCTTCCAGAGACAACAGGACTCTTGTCTCCAGGTCAGGTGTGGTTTGCAATTAAGCGGCAAACCCCACCCAAAATGGAGACAAGAGTGGGGCTGTCTCTGGAAGAAAGTGGCCCTGTTTTTGTAGCCCTGGATAACCCCTTTAAGGCACTGTTTATATAAAAACAAATCCTGTAATCTTGCAGTTTTTACTGTGAAATTTTAAAACAAAATCCACTCATTTTTTGGGTCTTAGGGCCCTATTCCACCGGACGATTATATCGTTCATATTATCGTTAAATAGTTCGAATCTAAACGATAATCGTTCGATTGAAATGCAGGTAACGATTAATGACCGAACGAGAAATCGTTGATCGCTTTATAAGACCTGGACCTATTTTTATCGTTGCTCGTTCGCAAAACGTTTGCAAACTGTTTGCATTAAATAAGACGTCGTTAGGTCGTTCACAGTAGATACGAACGCAATAGCGAAGAAATAGCGAAAAAGAAACGATCGCAAATACGTATTCATAATCATAAGTAACGATTATCGTTCCATGGAAATGAGTGAACGTTTTCAGGTCTTTTGCAATAATCGTTAACGATTATGTGAACGATAATCGTCTGGTGGAATAGGGCCCTTAGGTTTGTACATTCTGGTTGAGCAAATGCATTGGTTTCCTTTTACCCTCCGCTCGCCTTCACAATCCTCCCACCCTGCCTACTGCCCTCCCACAGCAGTCCCAAATGTCCCAATAAAGTATATGACAAGAAGACGTTGATGCAGTCTGAAGGGGCTGCTCAGAAATAACAACATCACTGAGGGAACGTGAAAGCAATATCCACAGAGAAAGGAAGCTATAGAGAATACACATTTTGCAGTTCTATTTTTAACTTCCTGTCAGGGAGGGAGAGGGAGAAGGTTTAAGGGATGGCAGTGGTGGTGGTGGTGGTGGTGAGAATGGTTTGGTATGTTCTCTATTAAAAAAATGTTCAATTAAAAAAATTAATGCTGCGTTTACACGATCGAATTCGAGCGATAATCGTATGTGTAAACGCAGCGAAACGAGCGAAAATCATTCATTTTGATCTTTGAACACGTTCTCAAATCGTGGTTGGTCGTTCGCAAAAAATTCGCAGATTGTTTTGTGTAAACAGTCGTTCACCGATTTAACCTATGTGCGAGATAGGCTTAAGCGATCGCAAAACGATTTTTCCGTACGATTTATCGTTCCGTCTAAATGCTGATCATTATAAAAAAAAATTGTTACTTCGAAATCGTTAATCGTACGATCGTGCAAATTATCGTTCCATGTAAACGCAGCATTAACTTAAAAAAAACAACAACTCATGTTGGAGATGAATCACACAAAATGGGGCCACATAGCTTATTGACACACAGTACGAAGTTATATAGCGTTGTAATGTGTTAATTAAGCAGAAAAAGTAAAATCGCTGCACTACCCCTTTAAAGAGGATGTACCACCAGGTACATCCTCTTTAACCTGAAGCCACGGATCGAACGGCGCCGGCACGGGGAAGACCGAGGCCTGGTTCCCGTGCACAGCGTCGTTCTATGCACCGGAACCGGACGGTGCTCAAGCACTGGAGGTAGGCCAGCCCGCCTCCAGTGGGAGGGAATTCCCTCCCCTCTATGACGCGGCTCCATTCATTCTAAGGGAGCCGCGTCATGGAGGGGAGGGAATTCCCTCCCACTGGGGGCAGGCCGGCCTACCTCCAGTGCTTGAGCACCGGTGCATAGAACGGCACCGGTGCCGGCACCGTTCGATCCATGGCTTCAGGTTAAAGAGGATGTACCTGGTGGTACATCCTCTTTAAGTAAGAGAAACTCCCGACCTGCATACTTCATGTCACCTCCAATACGTTCTGTTTAATGCTTTATTTAAAAAAAAGTGAGAAAAATAACAGTAAAATACAATTAAATTATTTTTTTAAAGTATCTTTTAAAAGTTTATTTCTAACGTTGACAAAAAGAGCAGGTATCAGAGTCCATCTCTTTTGAAAAAGAGGTTGTGAAGAAATTTTCCAGGGTCTTTCTCTTTTACGCCCAATTTGATGATGAGGGTCCAAATATGCCCAATAGTTTTCTGGCATCGGATGCGTGCAACAGCAACTGTCCTGTCCGGTGTGCAGTGCCAGATCAGGTGTAAGGCGGACAACCCATTTAGTAAGTGTAAAAAGGGTTATGAAATGTGGTTGGCAGAACAATGGTTTTCATCTTCGTCATCTGTATCACTGGTGTCTTCATCTGTCTCTTCATCTGTTTCCTCATCTGAATCTTCGCTGTCCTCATCTTCACTGCTTTCCTGTTGTTCTGCAATGTATTAAACACAATGGCAAAGCATTTCATTGCACTTGATGTTAAAGGGGAACTCCAGTGATTTTTTTTTCCAAATCAACAGGCATCAGAAAGTTATACAGATTTGTAAATTACTTCTATTTACAATGTCAAAACTTCCAGTACTTCTCATCTGCTGTATATCCTGTAGGAAGTGGTGTTTTCTTTCCAGTCTGAAACAGTGCTCTCTGCTGCCACCACTGTCCTTGGAAGGAACTGTCCAGAGCAGTAGCAAATCCCCTTAGAAAACCTCTCCTGCTCTGGACAGTTCCTGACATGGACAGAGGTGGCAGCAGAGAACACTGTGTTAGACTGGACAGAATACACCACTTCCTGCAGGACATACAGCAGATGATAAATGATGCTACCATTACCAGCTTTGCAAAATTTAATAGTCTGTTGTTTAACCAGAACAGGATGTAACTGAGGGGGAGATACTGCGCTACAGAATATTCAGGTCCACAGATGCCAAGTCAAATCCTTATTCCTTACCAATCTGCAGCATTTCCTCAATGAGAGGTGAAAACCGTTTGGCCTCAGGATTTTCTGGTTCATAAATCAGAACTAAAATTTGGAGAGAAAAAAATTAGAAACTTTTAAGACTGAATTGTTTAAAAGTGTTATCCAAGATTAGATAAACAAAAACAGCGCCATTCTTGCCCTCAGTTTGTGAGTGGTATTGCAGCTCAACTCAATTGAAGTGAATGGAGCTGAGTTGTAATATCACAAAAAAAAAAAAACAACTTGATGACAGGGGTAGAGCTATTTTTGGAAGAAGGCAGCCATGTTTTTATAATCCTGGATAACCCATTCAACTTAAAAGGCATTTTTCTCAACAAGACAGGACCATGCTGATATTGTAAAAAAAAGACTACCGAAACTTCATTAGGTCTTATGGTGGTCTGTTGCAGATTGGCATAGCAGGCCCATACAAGTCTTTGCCCATACAAATGGCCTGTGATGTCATTATATTCCCATTACAGTTCCCGCAGGGGAATGTCATTCAGATTTGCAAAAATAAAAAGCAAAACAAAAAAAACGCAAACAGCAGCATGCCCTGGTCTGGTCCTGGCCTTGAGCTGTTTCATGCTTAAAAAGTCTGTACCTGAAAGTTACCTCAAAGACAAATGCTTGACAGCTAAGTTAATTTCACATGTCAATAGGAGAGTTGATGAAGGTGTAGAGTACAGTACATGCCTCCTTCCCTAATAGTCCCTAAGGTGTCACTTTACTAGATATTACTGCAATGCTAGATAAAAGAAATATGAACTTTTCTTGTCTTAAAGGGAAATTGTCATCTGGAACAATGACTGCAATACCGAAAAAAAAAAATTTGTCCGGCCATGCAAAGAGTCACAGAGGTGTGGTCAGGGCACTTAAGTACTATAGGTTGCACTGACTCTCCCCCCTCCATTGCACCCCATTCTCCATCTCTCCATGATTGTCATTGAGAGCCCCTCTGAAATCCTGTGCTGGAGCCTTTCATCTGAATTGTGTTCCAGCTTCAGTGGCAGCTTCACTGACTCACCGTACACTGCAACCTGGATGAACGCCTGTCACTCGTAGATGGAGGGATGAAAAGAATGGAGCAATGGAGCAGCATCTCGGCCACACCTTTGTGACTCTATACAGCCAAATAAACTAGTTTTATTTTGTAAGTATTGAAGTCACAGATCTACAAACTAATGGTACCATTACTGTCCGTGCTATCATCACTATGGGCAGGGCAGGCAGTTGCTATAGGGCCCCGGCTTCAAAGGGGCCCAGCCCTGCCTGGCCTGTCTCCCCTGTCTCCATGGTGCTACAGCAAAACACACTGTCAGAGAGCTGAAGGGAGCCATCTGCAACCCCCTCTCAAGCACCTCCGCACCTCCCCCTGACACAGACTCAGGGCGTCCTGCATCAGTGTCCCCCTTTCAACAAGTGATAATAGTCCCTGGTAGGTTCTGATAAGCTTCGCCCCCATCGCAGCATGCCCCGCCCCCGGCGCCCACCGCGTGTGGGATATTATCTCACCGGAACAGGATATAAGGAGAAGAGACAGCCTGAAGGATGGTAACTATCACTGCTAGCTTCCCAGCATCCTGTATAATGGGGTCACTCATCTTCCCAGCATCCTGTATAATGGGGTCACTCAGCTTCCCTAGCATCCTGTATAACGGGGTCACTCAGCTTCCCTAGCATCCTGTATAACGGGGTCACTCAGCTTCCCTAGCATCCTGTATATTGGGGTCACTCATCTTCCCAGCATCCTGTATAATTGGGGTCACTCAGCTTCCCTAGCATCCTGTATAACGGGGTCACTCAGCTTCCCAGCATCCTGTATAATGGGGTCACTCAGCTTCCCTAGCATCCTGTATAATGGGGTCACTCATCTTTCCAGCATCCTGTATAATGGGGTCACTCAGCTTCCCTAGCATCCTGTATAATAGGGTCACTCAGCTTTCCAGGCATCCTGTATAATGGGGTCACACAGCTTCCCAGCATCCTGTATAATGGGGTCACTCAGCTTCCCTGGCAACCTGTATAATGGGGTCACTCAGCTTCCCTGGCATCCTGTATAATAGGGTCACCCAGCTTCCCTGGCATCCTGTATAATAGGGTCATTCAGCTTCCCTGGCATCCTGTATAATGGGGTTACTCAGCTTCTCTGGCATCCTGTATAATGGGGGTCACCCAGCTTTCCCTGCATCCTGTATATTGGGGTCACACAGCTTCCCTGGCATCCTGTATAATGGGGTCACCCAGCTTCCCTGGCATCCTGTATAATAGGGTCATTCAGCTTCCCTGGCATCCTGTATAATGGGGTCACTCAGCTTCCCTGGCATCCTGTATAATGGGGTCACTCGGCTTCCCTGGCATTTTGTATAATGGGGTTACCCATGCTTCCCTGGCATCCTGTATAATGGGGTCACTCAGCCTCCCTGGCATCCTGTATAATGGGGTCACTCAGCCTCCCTGGTATCCTGTATAATGGGGTCACTCAGCCTCCCTGGTATCCTGTATAATGGGGTCACTCAGCCTCCCTGGCATCCTGTATAATGGGGTCACTCAGCCTCCCTGGTATCCTGTATAATGGGGTCACTCAGCCTCCCTGGTATCCTGTATAATGGGGTCACTCAGCCTCCCTGGCATCCTGTATAATGGGGTCACTCAGCCTCCCAGGCATCCTGTATAATGGGGTCACTCAGCCTCCCTGGCATCCTGTATAATGGGGTCACTCAGCTTCCCTAGCATCCTGTATAATGGGGTCACTCAGCTTCCCTAGCATCCTGTATATTGGAGTGTAGGGAGGGATACAATGGTGGCTCTTGACTCCCTACATAAGAAGTGATAGTCTGCTGGCTGCAGGTAACCCTCTTGGGGATTGGTGGCATGGTGAACCTGGAGCACACAGCGGTTCAGTCATGTGCCTGTGAACCAATGTGGGATCGGCCGCAGGTAAAACCTGTGTGCAGGTCTATGTGGGCTTCAAGGACCGTCTCTGTTCTGCAGAGGATTGTACATAGTTAAATGGTTTGGGATTAATAATGTAAAAGGTTAGGGGCCTTGTAAGGAGGTACAAGGACAGTGATTTACTTGTTAGTATTTAAAATAAAATGGCTGCTGTGGCCAATTCAATCCATCCCATGGTTGTATCTTTATTACTACTCATGAGGGTAAGGAAGCGAGGGACTCCGCAATACCAATGTCATGTAACAGGACAAAATACTTAGAGTACTCACAGTAGTTGTATGTGCAATATGAAGAAATACTTACTCATCTTACACAGTTTCTGTGCCACCTGGTAATCCTCTTCCATTATAGCAGTGATAAACTAAAAAAACATAACCAATGTGATGATACAGAATAATTCTTCACATCCCACCATAATACACACTGCTCTACATGCCGTCGTACCAGACAATGTTATGTGTAACCTGCAAGGACAAGTAAGACAGCACGGCTGCAGGCTTGTAAATGTAAAAGAATGTGAGGATACCAGGATAGCCTCAGGTTGTCTCCTCTGTAATCCTGACCCCCAGGTACATAGTTTATATTAACACCGTCTCCCGCTACAATCCCACCGGGTTCATTACAAGTGCACGCTTGTTAACCCAAAGCCATGTCACCTCCGCTAGAAGCTGGATGGGAGCGCGGACGGTTTCATCATCGCTCTCATCTTCATCACTAGACTCCTCCAGACGTCCTTTGATGTTGCCGTTATGAATAGCCAATGATTGAGGTCCTGTAGTTTCCTTTTCATCTACGATAATGAAAATCGTACAAGGCACTGCGGTTAAATTGGGTCTTCTTTATGGGGTCAGGTCAGGGAAGGCGCTGGGTGATGCAAAAATAGCTGAGAGTTCAGGTGCAGAGCACTCATTTAGTAGGATAAAGGAGATTGCTATTAATACCGCCAATAGGATGTTGTTCCTGGCTTCTCTGTATAGTTTACACCACAGATTCCTATACTGGAATGACTTAATATAGAGTTCACTGTATAACGGCTTTGTTATAAGAGAATGCACAGAAAAATTCAAGTTTAAGCATTGGCTTACAAAACTGTCTATCCGCATAGAAAGTCTTTGTACCACATGGCTTCTACCATAGCTACCCCTAGGTACCCCCCCCCCCAAGGAATAGACGAGGAATTGAAGAAGAATCTGCTCTAAATTTCCGCTTGAAATTCCTCCCATAAAATATGAACAGGGCAATGTCCCATTGTGTTTAATGGAATTTCCGCTCTGTTCACACTGCAGAATTTCCAAGCAGAATTTTCATGTCACTTCTTTGGGCAGATTCTGCTAGAGGAATCCTATAGAAGTAAGGCTATGTTCACACTACGTATATGTCCGGCCGCATATTTTTCGCGGCCGGACATATACGTGTAAAACTCCGGCCGGAATTTACGCAAGTTGCGGCCGGCTACATATGGTCCGCGAACTTACGCCCGTAAGCTACGTACGCTTCCCGAGCAGCGTACGTAGCGATCTGACAGCGGTCTTTTACTTGGAAATCTTCGGCTGGCCCCGGACACCCCACAGAACCTTTTGGATCGGCAAATCAAAGTGGAAAAATGAAGAAATCACCACTCCGTACAGGACCGCATGTTACGCTATGGGCGTAAGTTACAGCATTTCCATCCCGAAACAACGGTCTGGTTCATTTTTTACGGCGCCGCATACGATCCAGGCGTAAGTTCGTACGTAGTGTGAACTGTGCAGCCGTACATCGTATACTTTCCATTGTACGCAAACTACGTAAATCTCCGGCCGCTTATTAACAGAGCGCGCTACGGTCGGAAACTTACGTAGTGTGAACATAGCCTAAATGGGGATTTAAATTCTGCTCAAATTCCACGCTTTTTTTTTGCTTTTGTGGTGTTTTTTTCCCCACTATTTGTGCACTCATTTTTTTCTGCCATACTTTTAGTTTTTTGTGCTATTGCAAAAGCTATAAATGGCTATTTCCATTTTCAATGCTTTTTGGGCCTTTTATATGTGGGAAAATAAGACCAAAGTAAGTAAATGGGCACAAAAAGGTCAGATACTTAGTGAGGTTTTCCACTGGATCGGTTATCAATAGTTGATTGTTGGGTTACTGACAACCTGCACCCATGCCAACCAGCTATTAGGCATCCACATTACACTGAGAATGGAACTGGAAAACGTCTCAGCGTAGCAGTGAAGTCATGTTACTGTAGTTACCCAGGGCCACCACTACACTGAACATGGAGCCAAACACCTGATTGGCAGGGGGTGGGTTCTCAGCACCCGTCAATCAACAATTGATAATGTATCCAGTGGCAGCAAAAATCCTATGTGCTTGAAAAAATGCCAGTTTTTATACAGTTTTTTTTAAATTAAAAACAGCCCAAAATACAAACATAGCCACATAGTCACAACAATCATTATAATTATAGTTATATTTTTCTATGGACTTTTTTGACTCTTGAGGGACAGACCATAAATACCATAAGGCCATGTTCACATGTAGTAAGACACTGGACGTTCCGTGACCTGTCCGGGACACAGAACGTCCGGTGTCAGAGAAGATCATCCTGGGCAGTACTGCAGTACCAGCCGGATGTTCTTCACTGCCGCTAAAGTCGGTTGTGGGCGCATCAGTGTGCGCCTGCATCCGAATTCCCCGCTGCACACAATGGAGCGTGTGGCCGGAGCTGCATGCTCCATTGTGTGCACTGACAGGTTTTCTGCGGCCGCTATTCAATGAATAGCAGCCGCAGAAAACTGACATGTCAGTTTTTGCCGCGCCGCTAGGGATCCTGGCCTGAGCGTATACTATGGGAGGCATTTATTAAGTCCGGCATTTTTTACGCCGGACTTAAAAATGCCCCCGCAGCTCCGGCGGTACGGGGATTTATGTAGAGGCGGACTGCCTGTACATAAATCCTGTGCACGCCGGTGCGCACCGCCGAAAACCTACGCCAGCTGAGGACTGGAGTAGGTTTTCGGCGTACATTTGGGCGGAACGGATGATAAATCGCGCGGACTCTGAGTCCGCGCCCTCCGTTCCGCCCACTTCCCGCCTACTTTCCGCCCCCTTTCCGCCCCCTGGCGTACTCGGCGGAAAGTGGCGATTTGCGATTATTTTATTCGCAAATCGGCCATTTGCGTATAAAATAATACGCAAACCGGCACTTTCCGCCAAAAATCATCCGTCCGCCGGATGATAAATGTGGCCCTATGTGTTTACACTCCGGACGGTATTCTATGCTTTCACAAAACAACGTGTGCACTGTATAAATCACGACACGCAATTTGCAACAATGGCTTTGATTACTACAACACATATGTTGTGTGAACATAGCCTAAAAGTAGAATAGGCTATCTATATGATACATATGAAAAATCACAGCTTAGAAATGACCACCCCCTTTAATCATTGTGGTAATGTTATCCCATATCCAGTTGAACTCAAAAATAAACTATAAGGTTAGAGAAAACTTATTATTTTTTCAAACTTTTTAAACCTAAAAATGAAAAAAAGGAAACCTGTACTGTTAATTGGAAAAAAATGATGTTAGACTATGTTTACACACCGTCATCTATTGGCCATTTAACAGCCACCTTTTAGGACACCCGTCATTTTCATAATGCCAGCCGTTATTGGTACAGTCTTGACTGTCATTATGAAATAATGGCCAATATTTGGCCTCAAATTTACGGCTGTTCTAATAGATAAAAAGAGATGGTGTGTGAACATATCCATAAAGTGTACTTTGTTGGACATCATGGTCCTTACCGGAGTCTCTTCCCATGGATGATGCCATCTGTGTTTTATCATCTTCTGCCTTGTCAGCCTGCATGCTGGTGGCAGTAGTGTAATCTGGAATATTGATGCTGCAAATAGAAGAAAATATTTTACTTCATCAGTCCGTATCGTCATAGACATCAAGAACTGATGTCAAGATTGGTGCCAACTGGCATCGATACTCGGCAATTCACCAACTTACTACAGGATGCAAGTCATACTGAGTAGTAAGGCTATGTTCACACTGCGTATGAATCCGTCCGTAGTGCAAACCGCGAATATACGCACATAGTTTTGAGGTTGATGTGTTCGCTTGAAAGTATAGGATATATGCCCGCACAATGCACACTACGTATGAGCTTACGGCCGGATCGTATATGGCGCCGTGAAAAATGAACAAGACTATTGTTTGAGGACGGAAATGTTGAAACTCACGCCCGTGGATTTCCATGCCGTCCCGTACAAAGTACTTATTTCAGCCAAATTAAACTTGATTTTTCGATCCAAAAGGTTCTGTGTGGTTTACGGGGCTGGGCGAAGATTTCCAAGTAAATGACCCGCCTCAGATCGCTTCGAAACAAGCTAGGAAAGCATAACTGTACTGCGGGCGTATCTTTGCGGTTCGTACGCATCCGGCCGCATGTCGATTTTTCGCACACCCGTAGTTTCAGCCGCACATGTACGGCAGCATAAGACCTGCATACGGATTTGTACGCAGTGTGAACATAGCCTCAATGTGTATATGAGCTTGTTTTAAAGAAACAACATATTCCACATATACCTGTGTGCTAAAGGCTTTACTGTACAGAGTGGGATGTGTTTTGTAGGGATGTAACTTCTTCTTCCTGCTGTTCCTTGTCTTCCAGGTGCGCTGCCAGGTCTAAGGAAGAAGAACATTTACATCAGCTACATGATGTACTCTACCGTGCTATATATTTGTTCAGCTACACTCTTAAGGCCCTATTACAGAAAGTGATTATTGCCCGTTACGGCAAATAATCGCTTTATGTAATAGAAGGCAATGATCAGCTGACATGAACGATGTCGGCTGAATGTTGTCTGTCGTTGTCTTTCAACATGTTGAAAGACAAACAATTAAGATCTGCTGCCATTGCTCAGTGTAATAGGAGCGGTGACAGCAGAGCACGGCTATCTTCTTTGGGCTGCCCAGACAATCTTGAGCCCCGCCTCAGCCGCCTGCCGAACTTAATAGCGCCTCACCCCCCCCCGGGTGTAGTAGCACGAGAAGCAAGTGAGCACTGACCTGCCAGGTCCGCACTCGCTTGCTCCTGGAGATCGCCCTGTGTAAGAGGGGCTTTACACACTCAGTCTGCAGATAGGTTGGCCTAAGGCCTCATTCACATGTCCAGTGATTTTTAAGGACTGTGATTTAGTCCTGCTAGCTACATCCGTGATCTGTGGAAAACC
Organism: Dendropsophus ebraccatus; assembly: GCF_027789765.1. Lineage (NCBI taxonomy): Eukaryota > Metazoa > Chordata > Amphibia > Anura > Hylidae > Dendropsophus > Dendropsophus ebraccatus. Next base: position 32,556,211 of record NC_091462.1, on the reverse strand, counting down.
ATTTGTGATGCATCACATCACCCCATGCCGGCCGGTTTACATATGCTCATCAGATATTGTGTGGTCCCCCGTTGCCTTCTTCTCCCATCGCAAGCACAAACCCGCATAGTTCCATATTGCTACCAGTGCACAAGTGACATCACTGGTGCCTGGAGCCACTAGGAAAGGAAGTAAGTGGGGACAACGCCATTACATGCGCAGGGACAATGCTACTTCTGGTAAACATGTGTAAGCCAATATTTCAAATGAACAGCACAGGTAGACAATATGCAAAATGTTGGGAATGGAGTGCTCGCCTCACCGGATAGGACCCCTCCGTCCGGACACAAATCCAAAAGAAACAACTGAAGACAGCACCTCTCAGTGAAAAAATGTGATGTCTTTATTCACATCCTACTTGCGCGACGTTTCGGCTGGTTCTCAGCCGAAACGTCGCGCAAGTAGGATGTGAATAAAGACATCACATTTTTTCACTGAGAGGTGCTGTCTTCAGTTGTTTCTTTTGAACATGTGTAAGCCGTCCGGCATTAGGAAAAGGGGGGGGGGGGGGAATTATGCGCTGCTGCAATCTCTGCTGCCGGGCGGGGGCGAACTGCTGGGATCACTCCTTTTCACAGATTCCATGGATGTTGCATCCGTAGAATCAGTGAGAAACAAGGATCCCATAGACTTCTATTGGGGGATCCGTGCCGCAATCCTCCTCCATGTGAATACATAAATAAAATTGAATAGGTCCTAAGAGAGATAGTCTTGAACACAATTTTAGGTAGTTATAGAAAAAGTTTTTTTTGGTGGTAGATCTGACCTCCGAGACTTTCTATAAGAAGTAAATGTCCATCATTGGAATAACTCTGTAAGAAGTGGCAAGGAGACTCATAGAAGTGGCAAGGAGACTCCTAATTGGTGGGCAGAGGAGCAAAGTGATTGGCTGTTGTGGTTTTATAGCAGTAAAAAAAAGGAAAGAAATATGATCGTTTTTTCTTATATAATAAAGTGCTCCTTTAAGTCTGGAAATAGAGTCTATAAACACATTAGGGGAGATATATCAAACATGGTGTAAAGTGAAACTGGCTCAGTTGTCCCTAGCAACCAATCAGATTCCACCTTTCATTTTCTAAAGAATCTGTGAGAAATGAAAGGTGAAATCTGATTGGTTGCTAGGGGCAACTGAGCCAGTTTCACTTTACACCATGTTTGATAAATCTCAACCATTTTTTTTTTGTTACAGTGTGTGCATTGGACATTTTTGAATAGACATTAATGTAGCAAATTTAGATGATAAAACTGCCGTATTTATTCCTTTGGCTTTTATTTTACTGTGTGTGAACTGAGCCTCATTATCATTGGATGGATATATAGATATTCTTTAACAGAAATAGTTTGGGAACTGTGTACCCTGATGTCACTGTGTCCTGGATTGTACTTTCCCCTAACTATAAAGCCAGTTAATCTTCTGCCATAGTTAAAAACTGAGAAAGTGTCACTAATAATCTACTTGAGAGGGAAGAAATCAATTTTTCTGTTCCTTTTGTCCCACATGGGATTTGCACCATTGATCGGGAAATGAAGATGAATTAGAGAACCGTGCGATCTGCAAACATGTAAATGCTGCCTAAGCGTCTGGAATCTCTTCATTGTTTCCTCTACAGGTTTCACACGCTGGGGCAGGTAGCAGTATAGTATACTACTATATAGTGTAGAAGTAGTAGATAAATACCCAGGTCACCATGTTGTTGTCTTGCAATTATTGACAGTTTGAACAATCATCATTGTTTATTTTTTCCTGGATAACCCCTTTAAATTATAGTTATTATTCCTGCTAATTTAGCATTGTGACTTGATTACGTTTGTTACCTACAAGGCGGCGCTCACTACTATGCACTGAGCAGAACTGTAGCACAACTTTCTCTATATTTAGATGTCTGGAGAAAAATAACAGTGCCACTCCTGACCACGGGCTATGGCTGGTACTGCAGTCTAGCTAGGCCCACTCACTTACTAGTTACACTGGGTACTATAGGGGTGCTGGCTACTATGGGGGGCACTGGCTACTATGGGGGCACTGGCTACTATGGGGGGCACTGGCTACTATAGGGGTACTGGCTACTATGGGGGGCACTGGCTACTATGGGGGGCACTGGCTACTATAGGGGTACTGGCTACTATGGGGGGCACTGGCTACTATGGGGGCACTGGCTATTATGGGGGGTGCTGGCTATTATGGGGGGCACTGGCTACTATGGGGGGCACTGGCTACTATGGGGGGCACTATATGGGGGAATTGGCTACTATGGGGGGCACTATATGCAAAGATGTGGGGAATTTGATGGCGGCGGTTGGGGGGGGCCAATTCGCACCTCTGCCCAGGGGCCCATAATGCTGTTAAGACGGCCCTGAGTCTAGGCCCACTCACTTACTAGTTACAGCCCATGGGCAGGAATGGGTCATTCAGTACAGACATCCCCCTAACTGGCTGATGAATTGCCCCATCAGCCAATCAGCAGTGTCCTGCCCCAGTCACTGACTGGCGGAGCGGGCAATCCATCAACTGGGTCGTGATGTCGGCTGTGAAGATCGTGGGACCGGGTGGAGGTCCTGGAGCGGCAATCCAGCACTGCAAGGGAGAGGTGAATAGTGGTTGTTTATTACATTTCTCCCTGCCATTTTTTTTTTCTGCCGGACTTCTCCTTTAATGACAGTGGCTATCATATTATAAGTTATCAAAATTATCCAAAACCTAAACATTAAGCAATAATGTAACAGTATAACTTACTTACCTTGCTGCTGCATCATAGGGATGGATAACTACTTCCTCTGTAAAAGTAAAGTGAATGAAATCTATGTTACACAGAGATTATTGTTATGATCAGATCAATATATTATATAGAATTTAATTCAAAACAGTATGTCTGATGCAATTCTTCATTTGTTTTATCCATGTATACATCACTGACATATCCTACAGCACTGTACAGAGATTATCGGATGTTTCAGGTTCACTGCCATACTTACCTTCAGGTCCCAACACTTGTAGTTTGCCATTTTGAAAGCTTATAGGTCGCTACAAGAAAAGACAACTATTATTTGTACAGAAACCAGATATAATGAAAACCTTATAATACAGAGAGCATATACAGAAAAAGAAATCTATGGTAACAGATGCATTCTATAGAGATAGATTTGCTGCTCTGCTGCCCCCTGCTGAAAGTGATGACGCTGCAGCCGGTTGCTGACAATTGGCTGCTGTGGTATATGCACAGTGTACATTATGTCATTGAAGAGCTTCTGTAGTTTTCACTGAAACAAAGGACACGTCTCTCTTCAGGAAAAACATAACACAAACAATGCCCTCAGGCATGCCAGTAAATTTGTTATATACATTCTATATATTTTGTACACTTGGTATAATTACACTTTATTTTTGTTGTACGTTTAAAAATTTTGTGAAAAACTCACTAAAATCTATTGAACCAGAAATGTGTTTGCTAAAAGTTTGGTTTAATACATCTACAAACATTATATAGAGTATTTTTTGACCCTGGAAACCTCCCTTTAATATCAGGCAATGTCCTGGATGTAACTTTCCCCTCTAAACTGACCTTTTTTGTAAATTCTGGACTCTGAGAATGACTCACTCTGCAAAAAGAGGAAACCGACACATAAATGCAACAACTAATCATTGGTCCATATAGTTAGGAAGAATAAAAAATGTGACGAAATACTGTAAAATTATGATCGCTAAATGATCAGTATGATGAAACCAGTGTGGGTTTATCTGTTAGGACCCCCTAAAAGAAAATCTAAATTGTTCTTCACTAGAGATGAGCGAACCTCGAGCATGTTTGGGTTTTTCCAAATCCGAACTCTCTGCATTTGATTACCGGTGGCTGAAAAAGTTGGATGCAGCCCTAGGGAGTCAGGGAGAACATGGATATAGCTACAGGCCATAGGCTGTATCCATGTTTTCCAGGCAGCCTAAAGACTGGATCCTTCATGACTTCATAATAATAATACTGCTGCAGTCACTAATTGGCTGAGCGGGTTAAGTCCCACCCTTTGGTGACGTTTCATTTGAGTCGTGATGTACCCTAAAGCTGGAAGAAAGTGACATCTGGAGGGGTATAGGAGCCCAGTTATGTGGCACATGGCAGGCATGAGGTTTGGAAACCATACTTTCCTATATTAAGTTCCCCCACCCGCTGCCCAGAATGATATTTTCCCCCCACACCAGACTTTCAGTTTTAAAGACATTGTACTTACGGAGACATTGATATTCTTGTTTTTGGGATGTCATTATCTAGAATGGAGAAAATACAGAAAAAAAACTAATAATAAAGTACTGTCATTAAAATGGTAACCACTTTGGGACGTGATTTTGGCCACATGTGGGGACCACAATTTGGAAATGTGGCCTTTATAAGAAACTAATCAATGGGTGGTGTATTCCAATCTTAGTAAGTGATCCCCTTAGGATTGGGGATAAAAAACAAGTGGTTGGAGTCAGACTACTGCGACTCCAGTATTGGTGCACCAATACATTCATTGTCTATGGGGCTGCCGAACATTTCCAAGTGCTGAACACCGCGCTGGTGCAGTCTGCATAATTGTTTCCGGAAACAATTATGTTCATGTTCTTGGGATCTGCAGGGGTTAAGTGGTCCCCCTCCCCAAACCCCCAGTTTGTGATCCCCTATTAACTTACTAAAATGGAAATACAGTATATCCCTTTAATGCAAATGCATTGCCTACATTTTGTCTACAGTCAGATAGTGAAACATAGAGCAATGCCCCTAGAATTGCACTTTATTGAGCGCTTTAGCCAGCACCTGACAGTGTTATCTTTGACTGGTCTCCCTGAGTTCAGTGATCTGTTTCCCAGGTGCTCTACTAGGCTTTGCTCCTACCTAGCCAGAATCCTGCTCCACGCTGATGAGGGACAACACCGCCAAAACAGCTGTATGTGGATGGTTACCTGGCCTTGGTTTTTCCCTTGTCATTACATTGACTTATAAAGCCACTTAATATGGTGGTTTCGGTGGTTTCCCTACAGGAGCATGTCCTTTTTCTAAACTGTTTCTATTTTCTGATTGTAATTTTTTTTATTTTATTTTTAGTAATTATAGAAGCAACTATCTTGTCTGGGCAGTTTTTAACAGCATGTATGGATTTGCTTTAAAGCAAGTTCCAAGGTCACAGACAAAATAGTCTGTCCCAGACCCTATTCACATGAATAGGACATGTTCTGTGACTTGTGCAGAGGACATTCCACATTAGGCCAGAATGAAAACTGCCGAATTGCAAGATTATAAGTATAATATGGATAGTAGAATGGAAAATTAGAAAAGATGATCTGAAATTCCCTATTAAAAACATAAAATCATGAATACCTTCTGGGTCAAGAACTTCCAGCTTTCCCAAGGCCTGTAAAAGAAATCACAATGAGACCCTGAATTATAAAGAATAACCACATGTAATCCAACTGAATCCACCCAATAATAATTGCTGTCAATAGAGTACTCCTTTAATTGGCTTTAGATGGTTTGGATTTAAAGAGACTCTGTAAGCAGGTTTATGATGTCCTATCTAAGGGTAGCATTAACTAGTGAGAGTGAAGCTGAACAGAATGATGTATCACTTACATTCTTCTGTGCAGCTGATCCAGAGATATCCTCCTGTATAACATAGACAATAAGTAATCCTTTCCATTATGTGCATGAGAAGCAAAAATCTCCGCCCACAAGCTGCTGATTGGCAGTTATCTATCCATGCTTTGTATAGAAAGTCAACTGTCAATCAGCAGCTGAAGGGTGGGGGAGGGGTGTTGCAAAAATCCTATTCTCCTGCATATTAGGAGAACAGCTACACAGAATGATGTAAGTAATACACCAGTCTGTTCAGCATTTCTATCACTAGTTTATGCTGCCCTCTTTTACAGCAGCAAAAACCTAGTGACAGATTCCCTTTAACAAATAAAAATAAATAGCTGAAACCAACTGCATAAAATTGAGACTATAAACTAATCTCACAAATGCGGACGTGGCTCGTACCACGGGCTGCGCTCGTCCCTGTTCCTCTCCTCTTCCTGGCTGTGCCCTGTCTTTGCTGTTCTCTCTGTACCTTGCCTGCCACAGCAAGCAAACCAAACCAGGGGTAGCAACCTGGGGGTCACCTGCTGCAACGAACCCGACCTGCTTTGTTGCGGGCTCTGGTGAAGACCAGCAGCCCCTTAGATTCTGCTCCCTGGTGCGGGTTTCCCCATAGCTTGCCGTGGTCCAGTGGATCCACATTCAAGGAATATCAAACAGACAACAGTGTCTCAACAACCGGTCCCCACCAGTCACCACGATTATGAAAGCTACCCTAGAATAGGTCATCAGGGACACTTGCCCTACATAAGGGACATTTCTTACCTTGCTCAGGTTGACTTTGTCAGCTGATCCCCAGCCCTCAGCCCTGCGATACACAGTAACATTAGTTATGTTAATTATTATCCTCACCTTGGTTATTCCTTGGCTTTACACTGACACATGCAGAATACAGACACATTTTTGCTGTAAGGTCATTACAGTAAAAGTGGATCACTGCAAGATATATGGCCTGAAGTCACTACCTTCCAATGATCTTCTATTATTATGAAATTATTGTAAATTATGGGTAAGAAAATCCTATTCTTCATTGTATTTAGAACAATAGACAATGCACATTTGTCCCCGTGTAATGCACTGTGCTCTGCTGTTCTAGTTGTTACTGTGGAGAAGCCCTTGAAGCAATTACCTGCTCATTCTTTGATCTCAAAGATATCCTCTGGTAAATGGATGCAGGGTACCGTCAGGGCTTCCCGGCCGTGCACATAGAACCAGCATGAATTGCTAGAAGTAATGGTACCGCAGTCTGAAAGGTTGTGGGCGTCTGTGGATTATATCATCCTACAGCACCATATGAACAGTGTACATGGCATACTCAGCTTATTATATATCACATCACATGCTCCATCCCATCAGGAGTGTTACTTCCAGAATATCCAGTAATGGTACATCAGGATTTGGTCCTACCTGGACCTTTTCAAGTTGGATCTGTAGCGGATAATAATAAATAATGTGATGAGTACATTAAAGAAATAGCCCTCCAACTGTTGTAAAACTACAATTCCCATCATGCCTGGACAGCCAGAGTTAAAACCTTGGCTGTCCAGGCATGATGGGAATTGTAGTTTTGTGTTTTAGACAATCAAAAGGATACAATTCAACTGCAACGTGTGAACAAAGCCTTAAACTTTGTTTAGCAGAGGTGTCAAAGTGGTGACCGTCCAGCTGTGGCGAAACTAAAGCTAAATCTTTGGCTATCCAGGCATGATGGGAATTATAGTGTTGCAACAGCCGGAGGGTTGTCAGTTTGACACCTGTGGTGTAGAATGTTTGTGCTTTTATTTGCTTTTTGCTCTTTTTTTGGACATAAGATCTTTGCCTGCAAATTGCAAGTGTTTTAAAGTGGGTTAAATACATAAAAAGTAGCAAAATTGCCATTTTACATCCAAAATAAGTACCATGCACTTTTTTATAGGTGTATAATGAATAGTACTTGTATATTGCCAAGTGTTTTCCCATTGAATTCAGTGAGAATAATTAAAATAAACATCTAAATTGTAATGGAAAACTGTTGTTTTATGCCTTAAAATACACTCCAGAAAACTATATGTGAGCATAGCCTATGACTCCGTTTACAGGGACATAAAGTAAAAGTATCTGGTAAATAGAAGCTGATATCGGTCATGATACCAAAGTGCAAAAAAAAAAAAAGAGAAAACCAAGGAGAGACACATGCAAAACATATATGGTAGCTGCAATGGCGTATACCTGAAATGTATGATATATAGCGAACATATAGTGCGAAACAATGTTTACAGGTGATAATAAATGTACACATAGTAGGATAATACAGTAAAGTATATATATATATATATATATATATATATATATATATATAGAGAGAGAGAGAGAGGGAGGAAGCAGCTGCATGGAGCTCAGGAAAGCTCCTGAGTGTGGAAAAAATAAGTGCATTAGAGGGGATATATGGATTGATACAGTAGTAGATTGTATATAATAAGAGGAGCAGCAGATGGTATATAGGATGTAGATATACAAATGAAATAAACTATATTACTTCTGTCTTGTAATATGAAGATGGAAGCGAGATATCGTAGGAGAAAAGAAAGGGTTAGCTGTACCTGGAGCTGCGGAGAGGATGGGATGTCTGGATATAATGTATAAGGCTCAGTGCGCCTGTGCGGAAGGTGGCAGTCGGTGTACACGTGGGATGGTTGTCATGGTGATGGCTAAACACAGCCGGGAACTGGTCTGACTGCAGTGAGATGGATACCATTGTGTTATGTACAGCACACTGAGGGGGGAGGGTTAACCCTTTAAAAACCAAAGTTTTGTTTAGTTTATCTTCCTCTTCACCTTGTAGGTGGGCTGTATACTCCATGTTTTCCCCTTAGGGCCCTATTATACGATACCATTATCGGGTGAAAAATTGTAATATTGTTTGAATTGAAATGATAATCTTCACGTGTGTCTGCAGTCAGCGATCAAGTGACTAACGAGAAGTCGCTCGTGTGTTGTTGATCTTATTGTTAATTGTTCGCTAATCGTTGTATACACATTCGGCGTATGTGCACATTGTTCATTTGTTTGCTGGAATCAGAAGGAGTAAACGATTATAGTAACGATCATAATTACGATCAGAACTACGACTGCCGTTGTCTGTGTTATGGTGAATGAGTTCACGCCATTCCCATAAAGATCGTTTATTGTCGAAATTGTCGAAAATCAAACATTTCTTTGACTACTAGGACCCTTACATTCAGGGTATACATCAAAAGGGGATACCCATATACACGGTGGTGTTACTGGCAGTGGCCCCATTCACTTTCACGAGTGATTAGGCTATTTCCCACATGTACAGTATAAGATTAGTCAGAAGCCAGCCTTGTAACTCTGTTAGCTTCGGGTGAAAAATGTATCATTAAACTATTTTATTTCCATATACTGTACAACCTATAGAAAAACTTTTACAAGCTTAATACCAAAGATTCTACTACAGCAAGTGCTTATAAGTGGCCTGACCTGTCACTGATGCTTTATGTCCTGAGGCCATCCAGTATCATAATGTACAACAGCGGGTGAAGAAGCCTTAATGGTGTACTCTGGCAAAAATCCTTTTCTTTCAAACTAACTTTCAGAAAGTTTTACAGATTTGTAATTCACTTCTATTTAAAAATCTCCCAGTACTTATCAGCTGCTGTATGGAGATTTTTAAATAGAAGTAAATTACAAATCTGTATAAATCTCTGAAACCAGTTGAGTACCGCTTTAATGTTCCGGCTTTATAAGAATATTGGTGTATCAAAGTCTCTGTGTTAATGCTGGAAAAATATGACAACTACTGGAGGTGACTTGTGGGCAGGGTTGAAGGACTAAGAGAGGGGTTTTCTTATATCTCCAGATGTTGAGGCAACAGAAGTGAGTCAGTGTCCCGTCACCTCTTGAGTTCACTATTGGGGTTCCCTGGTTGGATGCATGGGGAGCACATATGAAACTGCAAAATACCTCATCACTACTTTAACCTGCAAGAAAGAGCTTTTTGACAGGTGCACAGGAGAGAGAAAAACACCACACATTCACACATTCACCTTTAATATAACTTACATGTGATTATATATTCTTAATAGATATTAAATATTAACCATCTTAATAACATTATTTATGTCCCCTTAAAAGGAGAAGTTTGTTGATTTATAAAATCCAGCAGCCGGCAGGGGCAGAGGGAAAATTGATTACAAGAACTGACTCAACTCTTCCTGTGCCCGCAGTGAGTGAGTGAGTGGTGGGACCGGCTGCAGGACCCCGGCCATGCTCTGGGAGTTTATTTGTATAACCTTTGATTAACCTTTGCGGCAGGCGTAAAAATGTCCCCGCAGCTCCGAGAGGTGCACTGTCTCTACATAAATCCCGTGCGCACCAGCGTGTGCGCAAGGAAACCTACACCAGCTTAGAGCTGGCGTAGGTTTCCTTATAATTTTTCGTTGCGAAAAATGATAAATGAAGTGGACCCAGAGTCCATGCCCCCCCGTTCCGCCCCCTCCACACCCCCGTTCCGCCCCACTGGCAAAGGTGGGGTAAAATGGCCAGATGCAAATATTTTATTCGCAAAACGGTCATTTGCGAATAAATTACTTTGCATCTGGCCATTTTACGCCAAAAAATACAACTTTTTACTTTGATAACTTTCCCCCCATGTTGTAGTGGCCATGCTGGTTTACAGTACATAAACTTTGCTTCCATGGAAGTGAATGGGAGCCAAACTGCAGTAACCCAGCATGATCACTTAATAATGTGTAAGGCTGTCCACTTCGCTTCCAGCTCTTTTTCACCTCTTTTTCACCACAGCTCTTGCAAATAGCTGTCCAGTGTTAACACCCCCTGATCTCATATTGATGCCCAGAAGGCCCTTTTAAAGGAATTTTCCATAGGTCCTGGATCTTTAAAGGGGTTATCCAGCGCTACAAAAACATGGCCACTTTCCCCCTACTGTTGTCTCCAGTTTGGGTGGGGTTTTGAAACTCAGTTCCATTGAAGTAAATGGAGCTTAATTGCAAACTGCACCTGAACTGGAGACAACAGTAGGAGGAAAAGTGGCCATGTTTTTGTAGCACTGGATAACCCCTTTAACCATGCAGTAATGTTTAACCTGTAGCCCTCTGACTGTTGCAAAACTACAATTTCCGTCATGCCTGAATAGCCAAAGCTTTAGATGCATGGTGGAAATTGTAGTTTTGCAACAGCTGGAGTGGCAGTTGCAGTATTTTATATCAATGTTTTATGTATCATGGATATGTTGCATCCATCAGCATGGTATCTGCCCTTACAGACAGCTTTGTTCTAGTCTGATCAATTTGTTTTTTTCTCATGTATTTAGAAATGAAGGAGGGGTAAATAATGGCAGCCCCTCAATCTCTTTTGCATTGTCCTGGGTTATTTCACTTAATGGTTTTGTTTAAAATCTATGACCAAATCTAAAAGGCAGTGATTTCTAAAGCTTTGAGCTAAAAAGGGAATGTTTGGTTACTATTCCTTTATGTATTATACATACTTGGAGAACTCTTTGTGCTGCACCTTCTCCTGAGTAGAAACAGACACCATCGGGGATTGTATCACTGATGTCTATATCTCCTGGTCCCTTTATTGGTTCCCCATTTTTTCATCCTTAGTGTTGTTAAGTGGATAGAGTTGCAACTACTATTTTACCATTATAATGACAAAAGTATGAAGTCACTTCTTTAACGGCTATATAAAAAGACATGACTCCTTACCTCGGAAAAACAGCCTTGGGCACTAGGTGCCCTAAATATGTGGAACCTGCTGCTAACTGCCTGATGTCAGGGAAATTCTGTCTCTAGTAACAGCTAGATCAGGACAGATTACGTCGGGCAGGGGTTAGTTAGTGCTGTGTGCAGGAGAGCCTGTAAAAACCTCCTTCTCCCTCCACATGTCATTAATAGTAATGTACTGTAAATCACCCTGTAGCCAGTCACTGATTGGCTGAGCATCCGGTCCAACGGCCGGTTCAGGTATTGTCCGGCAGGGGTGGGGGTGGGGTGCGTGTCCTGGGGCTGGTCCGACCGCTCACAGTGGGCACGGGGAGAGATAGGTATGTGCTCATTATTAAATCCGATTTTCAAAATGACCGGACTTCTCCTTTAACATAATAGGACCATAAAGGTTTCTGAAAATCTGGCTGCACTATCACAGCCTTCAGTCCCGTCCAGACGGCGTTCCTGTGACACATTATTCAGCTTCCATCATAATACCCAGAAAATGAATGCAGTGAAGGAGTCTGAATGACGTATATATGTCTCATCACATGCCTGTCCGTCTCTATCCGGACAGCACAGAAGGATGCCAAGTGAGGAGAGCAGGATTTTAGAGATATCCAAAAGAGGACACAAAATAAAGTAAAAAAAAAAATTATATATATATATATATATATATATATATATATATATATATGTATATGTGTGTGTGTATGTGTGTGTGTGCATATACCACAGTGGTGCCTTGGAGTATGAGCATAATTCATTCCGTGGCGGTGCTTGTTATCCAAATCCACTCTTAAACCAAAGCAAATTTTCCCATAAGAAATGCAGACAATTGGTTCCACACCCCAAAAATAATGTATTATTCTGAATAACATGTAAACCAGATAAAACAAACATTCAGAAACAGCAGAATATGTGATATTATAAGTTACTGTACAGTAATGGAGAGGATGGGAAACACAAAGGCTGACAGACTGCAGGGAGCATGAAGAAATGAGCAGGACATATGTGGGCACATACATGCAGCACTCTCTGTCCGGGGAGAGAGGGGTTACAGCTATGAAGAGATTACCTCCACAGTCCTGTCCCCTTAAGCAATCCCCAGCCTGAAGTGGATCTGCTGTGATTTGGAAGGTGAGGGAGACTTCCTGGGTCAGAGTACAGGGCTGTAGACCCCGCTCTGCAGACCATGCCCCTCCCCCACTGGCGCTCCCACCCAGTTCATGGAGCTTTTAAATCAAAACGCTTTGAAACTAAGTTACTCTTAAACCAAGGTACCAATATATATATCAGTGGCGTAGCTATAGGGGTCGCAACGGTGGCCATGGCGACCGGGCCCCTACGCTAGGGGGGCCCTCCGGCCCCCCTCGCCACTTCCTCCTGTTGGCCCCCAGCCCACGCACATAACTGATAGCACTTGCTGTCATCTGACTGGATTTCTTACCTAGTCAGATAACAGCAAGTACCAGCGTCCTCTCCTCCTGCCTCCTCCGTGCAGGCGGCGCTTCAACTGAGAGGATCGCTGCAATCCTCCTCTCATCTCCTCATCACTGTGAGCGGCTCCTGCAGGGTGGAGGCCCCTCCCCCAGATCAGGTCACAACGCTGTGCAGCAGGAAAGGAAAGCATCAGTGAGTATGGGGTCGTGACCTGGCCTGGGGAAGGGGCCTCCACCCATGAGAGGAGGATTGTAGCAGCACAGATCCACTCAAGTTCCTCTGAGGTGAGGTGCTGACTGTAGGGACGCTGCCATCCTCCTCTCCTCAGTAGTGTAAACAGGATCCTGCAGAGCTGAGGGGTATGGGGATCCGAGCAGGGGGAGGAGCCTCAGCCCTGCAGGATCCAGCATACACCATGGAGGAGAGGAGTGCAGCAGGGGCCACATGGAGGAGTACTGGTCTGCTATATACAGGGGGACATGGAGGCGTACTGGTCTGCTATATACAGCGGGACATGGAGGGATACTGGTCTGCTATATACAGGGGGACATGGAGGAGTACTGGTCTGCTATATACAGCGGGACACAGGGAGGAGTACTGGTCTGCTATATACAGGGGGACACAGGGAGGAGTACTGGTCTGCTATATACAGGGGGACATGGAGGAGTACTGGTCTGCTATATACAGGGGGCACATGGTGGAGTACTGGTCTGCTATATACAGGGGGACATGGAGGGATACTGGTCTGCTATATACAGGGGGCACATGGAGGGATACTGGTCTGCTATATACAGGGGGACATGGAGGAGTACTGGTCTGCTATATACAGGGGGCACATGGAGGGATACTGGTCTGCTATATACAGGGGACACAGGGAGGAGTACTGGTCTGCTATATACAGGGGGACATGGAGGGATACTGGTCTGCTATATACAGGGGGACATGGAGGGATACTGGTCTGCTATATACAGGGGGACACATGGAGGAGTGCTGGTCTGCTATATACAGGGGGGCATGGAGGGATACAGCTGTTGAGTCAAAGGTTAGAAAACAATTAGAGAATGACACAGTACAGTCAATTAATAACAGGGGGCAGCAGTACAGTACATGAGGGGACACAGTGCCACATTAGGGGGCATATATATATAATCACCAATACAACCAACTGAACAAGAAATAACATAGTTTTCAGATGAAAAAAGCAAAGAAGAAGAAAGGTTGAAATATTGTAAATTTGTAATCACATAGCAGCGACCCTGTCATTACCATATAGACGCTTATACTAAGAATCCAACTTTCAGAAGCCGAATGAATTCCCAAGTTCCTGTGCCTCCCCACTGCTCATTGTGTAGCAATGTGATTTATTTCCATTACAACGGGATTTATATATTTGTCCAATGAAATATATACCATCTGCACCAAACAAATATAGACTATAAAGCCAAAGTCATTAAAAGCAGATTTTTATCTGGTATCATTTGTCTTTGAAGAAATCGCAAAGCATCACAATGTTCCAATCAGTCCCTGATTTACAAAGTAATCTTTAAAATGGAGATGGCTTCCTTATCCGAGCATACATCTGAGCTATCTGTAATCCATGTGGGTAAAAGATATCAAATAAAGTCTTCCTAATGAATTCCCTTAAACATGCAACTTTTATGGCGTTTCAGATCAGCGCCTTAGTCGACCATTTCATTGCCACATGGAGACTGCGCTATACGGTTTATGATGTACTACTTCAAAGAACATAGCCTCATTTATGAATTTAGAGCCAGAATGATGCCTACATGATATGGTCCGATTTTCAGATTCAGACTGTGAAATATTTGTATTTCCATAGGATAGCAATGGATGTAATGATAATCTCTTCCTTTTTGGGATAGGGGTTATGGGGTTAAACCTTACTCCCTCACTTTTATAGCTTTCCTGCAGGCATATGTATTTATATTGCTCCCATTTAGTTCACACGGTGCATTCTAAATTCCTTAAAGGCGTAGTCCCATCTCAGCTACCATAGTTAAACTAGGCAAACATATGTACCTCAACAAGCCCTACAAGATAAATTTTTCAAGGGTTACTCCAGTGAAAAATGTTTTCTTTCAAATCAACTGGTTTCAGAAAGTTGGACAGATTTGTAATTGACTTCTAATCAAAAATCTCCAGTCTTCCAGTACTTATCAGCTGCTGTATGTCCTGCAGGAAGGGGTGTATACTTTCAAGTCTGACACGGTGCTCTCTGCTGCCACCTCTGTCCACATCAGAAACTTCTCAAAGCAGGAGAGGTTTTGCCACTGCTTTGGACAGTTCTTGTCATGGACAGAGGTGGCAGCAAAGATCACTGTAAGTAAATTTCAAGTCTATATAAGTTTCTATAGCTAGTTGCTTTGAAAGGAAAAAAATTGACGGAGTACCCCTTTAATTGAGAATGGAATAAGTCTTTTAAGTCAGACAAAAATGATCTCTCTTATAGTGGTGCCTATAGGAAGGCAGAATTGTATAATCTGGACTCTATCGCTCTCTTTGTAATTCACAGTATGATATGGTGTCACTAAAAAAAAAAAATTAGGAGAGAGTAACTGTGTACTTTCAGGAAAGGCACTTACTTATTAGAAAGATGTACATGACAGACATCACCTACTCCCAAGAATTTCGTTGTTCCACCAAAATGCAGGAAAACACACTAGACACTGGACTGCTCTTCTGACTGTTAAAGGGAACCCATCCCCACTCATGACCTGTCTGTTTTAGTACATATGTGGTACTCGTTCGAGAGTAGCGGGTGATGTTATTACTGGTTGTGTCAGCTCAGCCAAAGGTGTTAGTGTTGTGATGCCAGTGCTAGTCCAGCCCATAGGTGTGATGTTGGTACCTGCTTTTCTGTATGGCTGGCTGTATTCCCCAAATGGTCCGTAACCTGCTGGGCTGTAGTGGGTCCCTTGGGTGGCAGTCCTGAGTGGCAACTGACCCACCCGGACTGTCTGTACCGGCACCCACACAAAAAAAAATAACCCAAGGTGTGCGGTTTGTGTGTATGGGTGCTGGTACATACAGAATATGACAGAGTCCCAGTGATGTAAAATAGAACAGCTTTACTGTCAAGTTCTATAATAATACACTTTTGCAGAATATACAAGTCTTTGACACAGACTCTTAGTGCTTGACCTTATTGTGCTTGAGGAGGTGCTTGAGAGCAGAGTAGTGGAGAGGTAGTTGTAGCAGTGCTTGAAGAGTAGAGGAGAGTAGAGGAGTTTGTCAGAGGAGCCCCAACCCAGTGTACTGTAGCTGTGTACTCTGCTGGAACCTGAAGATATACTTTGCAGTGAATAGTTACTTGTAGTTGCATTTAGACTTTGGACTGATCACCTTCTGCCCTACAGTGTCTGCTACCCGTCCTGTCAGGGTACTACAAGCCCCAGCCGTGGTTATCTGGGTTTAGCTAAGTATCCAGGGGGTGTCCCAGTTACCTGCACTGCACAATAGGATATGAAGACCTTCTTTACGGAAGCTTTGTCCTTTTGAGGCTTGTTTCAGGATACTGCCCTGCCCCTTGTAGACATGCTCCTGTGTGGGTCAGAGTATTCCTTGATGACCTCTCCTTTTAAAGTGCTTAGCACTGCATAGTAGAGAAAGTAGTAGTTGTGAAAGAACTTGTTGTCTCTTGCTGCATCTATATACTCTTGTGTCTAGACACTGCACTGACTTGACTGCACTGAACTGATTTTGTTGTCACTGACAGGGGTCCTGGCATCAGCCAGGCCCTGGCTTAACTACTGAAGAAACAGTGGTTTTTGTGTCTTCCCTCTCTGAGAATCTGGATAAGACTGAACTGCACCATGTAACTCCTCCTACAGGGTCTTCTGTATGACTCTCTGTGAGTGGTGGGGATGAGTCTGTGCAGGACATTGGTCAGCACAGAACACATGGTATACATAAAACATTAACCCAATACTGACTTCAGCTGTGCATATAGATAAGAGGATAGAAAACACTGACACCTAGTGGTGAAACTTTAGAATACCTCATTACCACTAAATGTTCTGCAGATAACTTGCCTGGGTAGTAAGGCCTTTAGCCCTTTTTGGGACAACTAAGACCACAGTCTGGAAGGTTACCAGATATATACTGGTGCAGCCAATATCATGCGCCCCTCTGCTCGTGCTGTTCGGCCGAGAAGGCACTGATTTTCTTGTATCCTGTTTCTGTGGGTTTTTTTTGCTGTGTGTGAACTCTGGTTTATTGCTCACCTGGGTTGGGAGACACACCCGACTTCACCTGCTGAGTGGTTAATCTGTGTTCTGGTTCAGCTGTGACTGACAGGTCATCCTGCCAGTGGATCTGTCTTGTTCTCAGGTGTCTGTGCTTGGAGATCAGGGGGATGGCCCAATTACATTCTGGACCAGAGCCCTGGCCTCCTATGTAACAAACCTCTGTCTGTGCACTTATTGCTGGTTATTGACTTAGTCTCTGCCTGCTTGTATCTTCTGTGTATTTGCTATCCCTGATCTTTGCCGTATTCCTTGACCTCCCTTGCTTGCCGCCTGACCTTGACTATATTGCCTGGACTTTGACTACGTTTATAGGATTGTGATTTTGTACTTTTGCTGCCCGATTGTTGTGACCCGGACTGTTTACTATTCTTCATTGTGTTTGTCTGTCTGTCTGTCTTGTATTTGTGTTCCACCTAGCCAGTGCAGGGACCGCCGTCAAGTTGCTCGCCGCCATCTTAGGGCGGATTGTGGCAAGTAGGTAGAGGACAGTGGGTGGGGCTGAGCTTAGGGCTCACTGTCTTGTCTTGTCCTGACAGGCGGATTGCTCCATCCCTTAAGGAGTTTCTACATGGGCTGATAATCGCTATCGAGTGTTCCTAGGGGTGTAAAAGGCCAGAGATCAGAAAACGTCCGCTTGTCAGCTGATTTGATTTTTTGTGTGGCAGTAAAATTTTTCGTTATAAGAAAACATAGCTGCCAATAACAACGGTCGCATGAACGATAGAGACCTTGTTTGTGCGGCTTAGACACATGATTTTATGGTGTCATGTATAGGACTGTGAGTGCCAATGTCATGATCGGGCCTGAAAAGGCATCAGTGCCACCCTCTGCTGCGAAGATTCGACCTCTGCGCCAAAGACTGCGATTTTGGCCATAATCTTCCATTTATTCTGTGTTTTGTTTGTTTTGTTTTTGCCCTGTCTGAACTGTGTCTTATTTCTTCTGGTCTGCTAATTGTTTTCCCTGCCCCACCCGTGTCTGTGCTGCAAAGTTTCCTCTGGTCATGGAACAGTTAACCTGCCTTGCCTCAGTGATTGACAGCTGGTCCCTCCTATCATCTTCTGGACTTGGTTCCTGGTGTCCTATTTAAGATTTCAGCTTCTGCCTGTGCCTTGCTGGTTATTGACTTGTCTCTGCCTGCTTGTGTGTTCTGTTTTCTGGTTTCTCCTGACTCCTGCTTAGTATTTTTGACCTCCCTTGTTTGCCGCCTGCCCCTGACCTCATTGCCTGTTTTCTGACTACGCTTTTGGATCCGATTTTGTACTTTTGCTGCCAGATTGTTGTGACCCGGACTGTCGACCATTCTTTATTGTGTTTTGTCTATCTGTCTTGTCTTTTTGTCCCACCAAGCCAGTACAGGGACCGCCGCCCAGTTGCTGCCCTAGGGTTTAGCCTAGGGGGGCAAGTAGGTAGAGTCAGTGGGCGGGGCTGAGCTCAGGGCTCACTGTCTCTGTGTGTCTGGTGTCACCGGTTCCTGACAGCCAATCTTGCTTATCACCACTCGTTTGCATCCTTGCACAGCTGACTAGTGGGCTGTGTAAAAGAATCCTTAGGCCATGTTCATACACAGAGAGAACATCGGCCATTATTTGACACGGCTGCTGTTTGCCATGTCAAACAACGGCCGATGTCTCAGATGTTCACCTGGCCGATACTGCAGTATTGGCCAGGGGAACACCACTTCACTTGAATTGGAATGCGGGCACATTTGGATGAGCCCACACTACAATTAGCCATAGAGCATAATGTAAAGTATGGCAGGGAGCCGTACTTTACATTGTGAGCACAGGCTAACTTGTATGGCGCTGTTCACTGAATAGCGGCTGCACAAAATAGACCTGTCAATTATTTTTTCACACCGTCAATTAACAGCAGACATTGGTGCAATCTGCAACAACGGCCATTGTTTATTGCAAAAATATGTAGTGTGAACGTGACCTTAGTGGCAAATGTCAAGGTAAATAAGGACAAAACGCATTGCATTTTATCAGTTCTAAGCCTTTGTTCTGCTGTTCATCTCCTTCTTTCCTATTGAATGTTTACAAGGACATAGCTGTTGGCTAAATGAGTGTTTCATTGACATTTGTATGGAAAATTTACACTCAGGGGGAGATTTATCAAACATGGTGTAAAGTGAAACTGGCTCAGTTGCCCCTAGCAACCAATCAGATTCCACTTCTCATTCCTCACAGACTCTTTCTAAAATGAAAGGTGGAATCTGATTGGTTGCTAGGGGCAACAGAGCCAGGTTCACTTTACACCATGTTTTATAAATCTCCCCCCTGAGTTTTTACAAAAAATAAACTAGATGTTTCCCCCCCCCTGCAGTGGGTATGTGTAAAATTTTCACAAAAACTATTCATGTTAATGGGATGGATTTCAGTTATGGAAATTTCTACAGCAGAATTCTGCCCCCTGTGACTATACTGTGAGCTGGGGCTTTTAACAATGTTATTTAAATTGTGTAAAAAAAAAAAAACAACTATAATTTTCAACTAAAGTGCTAAAATAGAACTGAGTTTGTTGTCTGTACACCTGAAGGCGCATCTGCCTAATCTTATAGAAACTGATTCCAGCACCACCAATATGTTGCAAGACGCATTTTCTAGAAACTACAGCATATAAAGTTTAACACGTTAACAGCAGAAGAAAGCTGACGGCTTTAGTGGTCATTTAGGTTTGGTTTTCAGGTTAAATGCTTTAATTTATACTAGATTATATGTTTTCTGTCTGATCCAATGTTCTGTATCTGCAATTTTGTAGCTTCTTTGTAATGCTGGGAGGGTTAATCTGATTGCTGATTAACTCACTGTGATCATAACTCCCGGAATTGCCACAAAGTTGCAGGTACAGCCAACCAGAAACTTGTTTACATGAGCCTTTTTAGAAGGGACAGGGGAGGAGCAGATACGGAGAGAACAGCTGAGACACAGATTCCTTTGTCTTCAGCAGAAAGCAACAGGATCAGACCTGGGGGAAGAAGACTGAATAAATAAAAACAAGTATGGAATGAATTGTTAGTCTCACCATGGGCAGCAACATATCAAAAGTTATGTTTGAGCAGAATACCTTTTTAAGATACCCCCAACACTGTGTAATTCGGCAGATAAAGGAATAGACTTGATGAATAAGAAGCTCACCTGAGGCGGTTGTGCTCCGAGCACGGCACCACCAGTAGCATGAATGATTGGCCATCTGCTGCCTTTACAAGATGTCAAACAAGTTGGAAAAGTTTCAATTAACAGACGTTTTGAGGGGTGCCCCTCTTCAAATAATTATTTGGTGTAATCAAGAGCCCCCCCCCCCCCAAAAAAAAATGTGCTGTTAATTACAACCTCTTCAACTTGTTTGAGAGCTCTTAACCCCCTTGACGCTGTATCCTCCTATGATGCCGATCATCGCCTGTTTCCTTCAATCTTCCTGCTTGGATCCTCTTGCATTGTTCATTTAAACCCTTAAGGACCGGGCCAATTTAGTTTTTTGCATTTTCGCAATTTTGCACTTTGGGATTTCTTGGCGCTTACGCCATTTACCGTGCGAGATCAGGAATGTGATTAATTAATAGTTCGGGTGATTACGCATGCGGCGATACCAAACATGTTTATTTATTTAATTTTAATTAATAACATGAGAAAAGGGGGGTGATTCTGACTTTTATTAGGGGAGGGGGCTTTTTATTAACAACAACACTTTTTTTTTTTTTACACTTATACTAGAAGCCCCCCTGGGGGACTTCTAGTATAAGCACACTGATCTCTCATTGAGATCTATGCTGTATAGTTGTACAGCTTAGATCAATGAGATAGGCACTGGATTGCTTCCAGCTGCTGCACTCCCCACTGCACACAATGGAGCGTGCGGCCGGAGCCGCTCCCTCCACAGTGTGCACTGAAAGGGTTTTCTGTGGCCGCTATTCAATGAACAGCAGCAGCAATGACATGTCAGTTTCCCACGGCGCCGCTTGGGATCCCAGCCGGACTGTATACACTCCATCCGGGGTTCCATACATGTCAACATAACGTATATTTTCGTATTAATAACGGCCGTTGTTGCAATCGGCAACAACGGCCGTACTTTTACGAAAATAAACGTAGTGTGAAAATGGCCTAAAGCTGGAAAATACATATGATGGATTGTTCAGTCAACAGATATCCTTCCCGATTTCCACTTGGCATAGTCAAGCATAAATCAGTTTTGAATAGAGAGCATGGGGGTGGGTAATTTCCCCAAAGACAAAATGATCGGACAGTGCAACTCCAATGTACCTTGTCCTTCTTTCTCCTGACATCATTTGTCAGGAGAGAGAGACAAGGGGGCTGCAATATTCTCAACTTACAGTATATAGTTAATCTCGTAGTGCTTTGTCTGGCCACTGCTTTTATAGCAGAGTGGTGGTTGGTAACGTAGACAACAAGCTGTCAACAATGGGCGGTAAAGAGCAGCATATCAGAAGGAGGAAGGAGGCAAGTTTGCTAAATGAATGTATTTGCAAAAATATTAAATTGGCGTGTCCAACAAATATAACTACATTAGTTGATATGGGAATACCCCTTAACTGGCTCTACTGCAAGACTGCCGGTTATGTATTATACTCTACCCACAGTGGCGTTAGTTTTTGTCAGTGGTTCTTTTGTAAGCCTACTTGACCTGTCTGGCCCTATCTAGAGTTTTTGGTATGTAATTTTCACATTTTATCTCAGCTAAATAACTGATTGGATCTGGGTCGATGTACCATGGTAGTGGTACGAATACAATTACCATGTGCATTGCTGACTGCGATCTTGTCTTTCTAGATGTGGTGGTGTGGTGGTATGGTGATAAGGTGCTGCCTTTCCTGGCAGGTTTTCCCACCAAACACATTAGCTTCAAATCCACGGGACCCCCGAGGAATGGGGGTCACCTGAGCCCATATCTACTTGAAGCCAAATACATTTGCATACCTCCCAACTTTGTGGACGGCCAAAGAGGAACACTTGTGAATCAAACTAATAGAATTTTACAGACATTTCTATACTTTTTAATTCAAGGGTGCAGTCACACATCCAGAATCTGCTGCAGATTGATGCAATTAGTCACATTGATATCTGCAAATCTGCAGCAGATCCTGGATGTGTGACTGCATCCTTATGTCTAGAGATGAGCGAACCTTGAGCATGTTCGAGTCCATCTGAACCCGAACGTTCGGTATTTGATTAGAGGGGGCTGCTGAAGTTGGATAAAGCTTTAAGGTTGTCTGGAAAACATGGATACTGCCAATGACTATATCCATGTTTTCCACATAGCCTTAGGGCTGTATCCAAGTTCAGCAGCCACCGCTAATCAAATGCCGAACGATCGGGTTCAGATGGACTGGAGCATGCTCGAGGTTCGCTCATCTCTACTTATGTCCCATTGACACATCAGTAACCCTGTCTGTGATTATGGACCCAGAACTGAGGACAGCATTACAAATGTGTTTCAGTAACTCTCCCCATTTGCAGGGACCACTGTCACATAGGTGACACGGACGCACAATGGCTTAATCGTTTGTTGTTTTTTTTTGCGGCATGGATCATGTCCCCAAAACAGATCCGTAACACCTAGAGATGTATGTATGTATGTGTTTATCATTCATCTGAATATAAAAATTTTTAGGATCCAACGTGCAGCACATGATAGAATAATGTGCAAATTTGGGTCTATTATACAGTAAGAAACCAGACACTTTCTAGAACAACATAGAAGGTTTATTAATGCCAATCTAATCCCTAGGTCAAAAAGAGAGACATATAAGGGGCAAAGAGGGACAGAGGAACTTGGCTTAAAAGTAGGGACTGTCCCTCCAAAAGCGGGACACTTGGGAGGTATGCATCTGCTGTCATCTTACAGATATATCTGTGCATTTCTGAGATTTAAAGAGGTAGTGCGGTGGTACACATTTATTAACTAAATAACACACATTACAAAGTTATACAACTTTGTAATGTGTATTGTTTAAGTAAATGTCCCCCTTCCCCATGTTCCCCCCACCCCGGAAGTGTGGTGCATTAAACTTAGCGAATTACTGTTGACCCCGGCCGCCATCTTGGGACAATGGCAGCCAGGATCGACAGTAATTTGGTCAATGTAATGCACCACACTTCCGGGGGTGGATGAAACACGGGGAAGGGGGACATTCACTTGAAAAACACACTACAATGTTGTATAACTTTGTAATGTGAGTTATTTAGTGAATAAATGTGTACCACCGCACTACCCTTTTAAGACCAGCACAGAAATGCCCAGTGCAGGGCCGGCATCAGCACAGGGCCTAACTGAGCAAGTCCTGGGGCCCACAGTGTCTCTAGGGGCCCAGAGAGGGAGAGGGGCCTGGTGTTCTAATGTTCAGCCGGCTTACTGTAGTGCAGGGTGAGTAGCTGAACATTAAAAGACACAGGAGACAGAGCAGGACCTGCACAGAGAGAGAAAAGGGTGAAAGACCTGATCACATGATCCGAAGGTCCTCAACCTTACAGTGTGGAGAGCAGCCCAACAAAGAGGAAGAAGATTGAGGTGTAAGTGCTGTGTGTCAGGGTCTGACTGTGTCAGTCAGTCAGTGTCAGTCAGTAATGTGTGTTTGTGTATGTTAGTGATGTCTCAAGCGATGCATAATATGTGGATGATGGGTGCATGGTGGATGGATGAGGAGCCCACTGACGCTTTGTCACCCAAGGGCCTGCAAAAACCTGGAGCACACAAGCATACTGCTTTCTTCTCACTGCATGGTTCCCTACCTCCCAGTGAAGTCGATGGGAGCAGGGCATGTAATGTTGGGGCTGGGTGGTTTTTGCCGTGGAAATTGGCGCAGTGTCTATGTGAAAAAACACATGGCTATTAGCTGTGTGAATATGCCCTTATACATGACACATAGCAGTCTATTGGCATACTATACCTCTCTATGCCTACGGTTTTTTTCTGTCAAATTTATACAGAATCAGAGAGAATAAATCTGTCAGTCGATTGCATGGCGTATTACAGAGCTAATCTCCCCTAGAAGCAGTTCATCTAGTGAAGAATATCTCCATGATACACTGCTGTAGGAAGATGCCATATGGGGAACATGGGAAGACTTTGCACACAATCCCGTCTCTGTGCACGAGGCCTTAGGCTGCTCTCTCATGCCAGTAATAGAGGTTTATTTTAGTAGCCATAATACCCCGATCTTACATGGGGCTAAGTACACCAGATATAAGAAATTTCTCTATGTCATGTCTATAACCTGTCAAAATAAACCAGTATGTAAATGAACGAATGTGAACTTCAGCCGCACTACGTATATACAGTCTGTTCATTATGTAGAACAACAAGGCGCAGCATGTAAGTTAGAATCATACAATACTACGATAGTTATATAAAGAAAGTATATGGCCGTACTACTAAGTCTGGTGGATGTGGAGTATAGTTGATGTATGCTGAATCTTGTAGTCCCACTGACTGACAGAACTAGCTATTGTGGTAGGAAGGAATCGTAGTATTGTATGATTCTAACTTACATGCTGAGCCTTGTTGTTCTACATAACGCACAGACTGTATACGCGTAGCGCGGCTGGAGTTCAAATTCATTCATTGATGTATTTTTGACTGTCGGTTGAATAGGTGACCAATATTCTAGCCTGCAGCTGGGGACAGGGTGGCCACATAGCAGCCATTTGTGTCTTTTTGGTAAGTGCTTCTTGTTGTTCTTGAGATTGTAACAGTATGTAAATGGAAAGATAATAAATCCTCTGTGATATAATTCAAACAATAGGAATCAAACCAGCCCCTATTTCTAGGGAACCTGTCCTAACCTGATGCGTGTGCAGTTGCTTCTGCTGCTTAAAGTTCAGGTAACAATAGATACAACCACGCCAGGTGGTTTCTGTGCACAGGCCCTATTCTGATTCAATATGGCTTGTACACGGAACCGACCCCGCATGGTTGTATCCAGAGTTAAGCGAATTTCCTGCATCAGCTGAGGAAACATCCCGACATGTACGCTGTAATATTAGTCAGGCTATCCCCATAGACACAAGGTAGTCTGTGGCCTAACTTAAACAAGTACTCTGGAGAAACTTTCCAGTACTTATCAACTGCTGTATGTCTTGCAGGAAGTGGTGTATTCTTTCCAGTCTGACACAGCGCTCTCTGCTGCCGCCTGTGTCTGTGTCAGGAATTGTCCAGAGCAGCAGCAAATCCCCATAGAAAACCTCTCCTGCTGTGGACATGGACAGATGTGGCAGCAGAGAGCACTGTGTCAGACTGGAAAGAATACACCACTTCCTGCAGGGCATACACCAGCTGCTAAGTACTGTGCTTCTTGAGATTTTTTAAATAGATATAATTTACAAATCTTTATAACTTGCTGACACCAATTTATTTGAAAACAATTACTTTTCTTTTCAGTACCGATTTAAAGGTCCCCATACACTTTAGAGAAAGGATGGCCAAACCTGCAGACTTCAGTAGATTTTTACAACTCTATAAAGTGAATGATAGCCCCCTGACTCTCCAATGACAGATGATGTTGGGAAAAAAGGAAGGTTAGGAGTATTGGATTGACAATGCCTGACTCTTTTGTTCTTGGAGAGATAAGCTGATGCCAGAGCTGTCTGGCAGCGGCTTACCCTGCTGGGACATTCATGGAAGTGTGTGGTCAGCGTTGGGCCAACTTACCTTTAAAGTGTCAATGACATTACAAAAAACTTTTGAAATGTCAGAGAGACATGTTAAAAGTTTTGAACGCTCCTGGTCTGAGTGATCAGACCCGTACCAATCGGGAGACCAAGCGAGGGGAGGACCGCAGCTGCAGCACAACCACTCTCCACTCTGAGCTAGAAAAAAGAGTCTGACTTATAATGGAGCTCTATGGAGCCCAACTCTGAAGTGTCGTCTTCTCCCCACTTGTTCTCCCGATCAGTATGGGTTAGAACACTCAGACCAGGACCGTTCAAAACTTTTGACATATCTCTATGATGTCTCTATCACATGTCTCTATGATGTCTCTATGACATGTCAGTAGTTTTTGTAACGACAGTGACACTTGAAAATTTCTACTTAACCTGAATACTACATACTATCTGCTGGTGCTCAACTTAAAGGGGTATTCTGATTTCAGTAAATAAATGTTATACAATTGTTCCAATTCCTCATGATTTTCAGGATCCCTGCTTGCTGTCATTCAATAGCAACCTTCACAGATTACTTCCAAGGGATACAAATCTGTCTTGGTCATGTGATGGACACACAGTTACACAGCTCTGCTACCCACACGTGTCCTGCATGTGTCATCATCACATGACTAGGAACGAACTCTATCCACTGCAAGTAAACCACAAAGGTTCCTACCGAGTGACAGCAAGCAGAGGTCTAGAAAACTGCAAGAAACTGAAAATTGTATAACTCATTATAGAGAGAGTTATTTTTAGAAACCAGAACAAGAATTACATTATATAGATTTAATTTTATTATCGGTGGCTGAAGAAGTTAAATGCAACCCTAGAGAGGCCATGTTCACATGCTGTCAAAGACCGGCTGTTCTCTGAAAAGATCATCCCGGCCGGAACTGCAGTACCGGCCGGGTGATCTTTAGTGCAGCAAAGTTCTGATGCGGGCGCATCCATGGGCACCCGCAGCAGAACTTCCCACTGCACACAATAGAGCGTATGGCCGGAGCCGCTCGCTCTATTGTGTAAACTGATAAGGTTTTCTGCGGCCACTATTCACTGAATAGCGGCCACAGAAAACTGAGATGTCATTGTTTGTTGTGCTGCTAGGGATGCCGGCGGGAGCGTATACTTTGTGTATATGCTCCGGCGGGGATCCCATAGGCAGCAAAGGCATGTATATTTTTAGAAAATATACGTTGTGTGAACATAGCCCTAGGCCATAGACTGTATCCATGTTTTCCAGGACTCTCTAGGATTAAATCCAACTTCTTTAGCCACCGGTATTCAAATGCCGAACGATCCGACTCCAGCATGCTCCAGTTGCGCTCATCTAGGATTTAAAGACTGGATAGACTGAGATAAAATAGTTAACCCCTAGGAGGGGGGGGGCAGGGATTTTTTTTTTGGACTTTCCACCAGTAACACAATAGTCAAGGCCGATTTACACAGGACGATTATCAGCAAACAGGAACTAAAAGGGGCGATGATCAGCAATCAGACGGGTGACAAATTGCTCATTTGTCACCTTATCACATATTTTTTGCAGGTATTTACATCATAAATTATAAATTAGTCGGACGCTCATCTTCCTGTGTAACCCACAATGTGCAGGTGACTTTGCTGGTATTAATAGGCCAGATGAACCATCCAGTGATGGTTCATAATTGATTGACTGATCGATGATTGAACCCTGCAGACTAAATCCAATCTCGCTGATCTGCGCTGTATTGCCCCACTAGCCGGACCATGTAAAGCGTCCTTAGCCGCTTCCCATGCCACAATGGCTGATAACAATAAACAACACATTGCATTCAACTGCAAAGACAGCAAATACTGTAAGTTCTCCTTATGTCGCCTTTGTATCATTATTATCGCACTACAACATTTGATGACATTTAAATTAAACTCTTCTTTACTGAAGTCTTAGGTGCACAATCAGTTTTAGTCACTAGATAAATTGTTCACAAATAATTTCAGCCTAGTAGATTTACAAAAAGAGTGCAAAATGCAACATATGGGGAAAGGCATGCTGCAACACAGGAAGCACAGGGTATTGGTTCTGTCCATGGTTTAGGTGGCTTCAGTCCTAGGCTATGGCCCCACTTCGGGAACATATCGGGGAAGGTGGCCATCTCATAACATAGATGCCCGCTTGTAATGATCATGGTCGTTCAAGGTCATCAACGAGACGGCCAAACTTGCCTCATATGTTCCTAAAGTGGGAACATAGCCCATGGATGTAATACATGTATTTTCTCAGTAACTGATGTCATCAAAGTCCATAAAACCTGAAACGTGACTGCAGTCAACTCTGATATTCAACGAACCCCTTCACCCCCATGTCACACAAAGGTTAGAGTCAGCTCTTTAGCTTCTACTCACACTTATATTAATCTCTTTCCACAGTACTTGCCTAGTATAGTCTGCCAGGCTATTCGTGCCAATGGAAACCCCAAAGGAAACAGGACTGACCCAATTATAAGTCAGTGGGATCCACCAAGATTTGTTGGGGACCCCTTCAAAAATAGATCCAACACATAAAGCGACTACAAAAACGAGAGCTACATCCAATTATATGGTGTCACCCTAACATTGTGGGCATCCTGAAAGCTGATATGCTTTATATTTCACAATAATGGTGATGGGATGAAGACTTTTTGATGCAGATTTTGATGCTTTTGAGCCAAATACAGAAGTGGATAAACATGACCCATGAGGGGGAATTCATCACCAAAAAAACGGTATAAAATTTTGCTCAATTTTGCAAATTTTTATGCAGATAAGCAATTGCACAAAAATTTGTGACAATTATTTTTGTCAAAACCTACGCAAACACTATTGATAAGTTTTTGTCTCCCCCCCCCCCCTCCCCCGCCCCTTTAAAGTTTTTTTCCCCTCCTGGATCCCTTATAAACATTAAGCATTAAGACTTTTTTTTGGCTCTATATTGCAAACAGCTCCCTAGATCTCAGCTTCCTGGATACCCCTGAGAGTAACAGAGGTTTGGTGCAATATTGAAGTAAACTGCAGTCACATAGGAATTTTTAGGTTTTGAGTTGACTTATGTGTGAGGGTATGTTCACACTCTGTGGAACCGCTGCAGATTTTTTGCAACTGATCTGTTTAGTGGAGAAACGCAGCATATTTTCAGCAGATCCACGATGTGTGAACATATCCTAAGGGTAAGCTCACACATGCAGATTTGCTGCAGTATCTGCAATCAAACAAATACATATACACAACCAGTTGCAGATGTGATGCAGAAAATCTGCATGTGTGAACTTACCCTAAAGGCTCTGTTCACTGAAATAGCTTCTCTTATAATTGCACAACCATAACTGATACAGTTTGTGCATCCATTATATTATGTTTCCATATAACTATGATGAAAATTAAGAGTACAATGGGATACCCAACACTATGTCTTCCACTGCATTTTTACTTTACAGTGTTTTTTGGAGTTTTTGAGCAAAAATGCTTCCCATGAGCTGTTTCAATGTGAACAGAGTCTAAATGATATAGCATGGACTTGATATTTTGTTAATTCGAAGGTGAGAAGACATGTTCTAAAGTTTCAAAAAAGCCTAAAAAAGGAAGATATGCTTCCACTCCGACTGTACAGGCAAGCACATACCCTGGGCAAAAAACAGACACAAGTTAACATTGTACATAGCTGCAAGAAGCTAATGGCACAATTACAATAATAGAAGATATATTGCTATAGGCAAGTTCTCCACTGGACCAATTTTCGTCAACGCTGATATATAAGATATATCAATAATAATACAAGGGATGGAATAGAAAACACTAAGTCTTTACGGAATTATGCAAAAATTATGGAAGGAAAGAAGGAGCAACATCCAAAAGAACAAAAGCCGAGAATTAGAATTAAGAAATTAGCAAGAAAAATAACCCAAACAGTTTCTGTATAATAAACGGTAAAGAGACATGTGGCAACAGAAATTGAAATTTAGACAGAGCCAATTTGGCGGTGATTCCGGGAGAACAAGAAACTTCATTGTTTATTTGAAAGTGAAACTTTTTTTTTTTTTTATGTCCCATTTACAAAATCAATATTGTACGCTGCAACGGAGGGGAGAGAAGAGCTGAAGAAGTTTTACAAACACATTAAATAGTCTGCTGGGAAACAATGAAGGTTTTCGGAGCGAGTCATTATAGATTACACCAAGTTTAATTACACTTTGAACAGAAATATACAAATCCTCGGGTTTCTCAGAAAGATCCAGTAAAAAAAAAAAATGGAAGATTTGCTTTGAGTAAGAATGTGACAAGTATTGTGCTTTGATACATTTGGGGTTGGTCAATACTCCAATAAATCAGTATTCAAGTATATTGCACTGTAGAAAAATCCATGAAGCCTCCTCTAGTGGTCTCTGCTCGGCTCCTGTTTGACTGTCCTCTCGACCCCTTTGATCTTTTTATTTTGATGGGTTTTCACGTGTTTGGCCAGATGATCGCTTCTCATGAATCTTTTTCCACATTCCGAACAGACAAACCTCTTTTCACCCGTATGAGTCCGTAAGTGCCTTTGTAGCTCATCGGATCTGGTGAAACTTTTGCCACAGAATAACCAGTTGCAAATAAAGGGTCTCTCTCCCGAGTGCCACCTTAGGTGGGCCTTTAGGTGTGACGTTTTACCATATACTTTTCCACAACCGGGGATGTGGCAGATGTGCTGTTTCTTCTTTCCTGGCTCATCTGGTCCACTGGAGGATTGACAGTTCGGACATCTACACCTTCTGCATCTCCTGGCAGTAGCCAATGGGGATTTAGTCTGCAGGAGAGCAGCAATTTGGGTCTGGTATTGTGCAAAGTCTGAATGTCCTAAAACTAAACTTCTCTGGATAGGAAACCGGTGATGAGCATGAGAAAGTGGAGATGGGTGGGTGACGGGGGTAGACTGTTGAATGCTCCACCATGGGATATCCTCTGCTGCATTGGGGGACAGTTGTCTCGGTTGCTGATGTATCAGGTTGGAATGACCTGGTACAAATCCATGGATTGCAGTTGCGATAGGTGCGGCAGGAGGATAAGGAACAGAAGGAACATAGGTGGACTGGCAATTAGGTGACTGAAAAGCAGCCATTGGAGAAGGTAACATTTTGACTGGGGAAAATTCATAAGGGTAGGAAGGGTCAGCAGGTGGAGTCAGGGGTAGCTCATGAGTAACAAATGTAGACTGGATGTGAGATGGGAGCTGATTTTTGGAGGCAGTAAGTCCAAGACTGTTATGTGCCTGAATGCCACCTGGAGAGTGCGATGAAATGTCATTAGTCCATGGGTGGAAAATCCTTGAGGGAGATCCAAGGGTCGGATCATAAGGAACCTGAAGAAAGTCCGCGCCACTTCCTGGTTGACCTATACGACTACATGTAGCTGCCAGGAGAGCCAGCGGGGAATGTTTAGTGACGTCTGGTGAGGCGCTGGGTGTCCTGTCCTGTAATGGAGAACGTGTTCAGTTTACAAAGGATACATTGGTTGAGATGAGATCTACAGACAGACACACAGATGATAGATAATAGATAGACAGACAGATTGTAGATAGATAGATAGATAGACAGACAGACAGACAGACAGACAGATGATAGATAGATAGATAGATAGATAGATAGATAGATAGATAGATAGAATCAAAGAACTATTGATCATTCAGGAAAATAGTTCACCAAAAACTTTTTGATTTGATAGCCACTAATGATTCATCCTTATAGTCAAGTCCCCAGACATGGGATGGGGTGAATTTTGCTTTATAGCCAATAAAAAAGTTCCCCATCGTCCCCAGGTAAATGCCTGGATCAGCCTAATTCCTATTCAGCCCAATATTCTGCAGCTCAGTGTGACATATTAAGACTTGGGGAATGTGAGAAGTAAGGACAGTGCATTATACTGACAGGCGCACCTAGAAGTCTATTAGAGAACCTTACTTTTATACTTTCATATTTGATCTATTAATCATTCCAGTATTATATGCTCTACGTGTCCCATATAATCCCATTTTTATCAAACTTGTTAAATCAATTTGACATCAACCGTAGAGAATGTGAATTCTGACACGGGTAAAATACTGGATTGTATTAAGGATATAGAGAACTTTTTTTTTTTGCCCAGTTAGAAACAGGCATTATTATATTTCCTAATCCTACTATCTATTATTCTGCCTGTAATTGTCACTGTCCATTCTGGTATAGAACTTTAATTTAACTTTTTTGGCTATAAAAAAATCTTTAAATAAAAGTATGTAATGTGATAGATGAGTAATATGTCTGACAGTCCCTTCTTTTTAGCAGCATATAGGATAGTGAGGCTTATAAGGTGTCCTGGTACAAATGATGGGTCTACTGCTCCTATTGCTTTTAAGGTGTTCACTTAGTATGTATGGGAGCACAACCTGAAACTTTTCTTGTACTTTTGTTGTTACTGTAGCTTATTTAAGGCTATCTATATCTTCATCTTCAACTTAAAATTCTAAAAAGTTAATGAATTTTATAATATGATACTTGTTACTGAAGTTTTATAACTTAGTGGGATAAAGGTATATCAAGCTAGGAATATAGATGCTAGAAATATAGAATATTGATAGATGATAGATAGATAGATAGATAGATAGATAGATAGATAGATAGATAGATAGATAGGAGACAGATAGATAGATTATAGATAGATACAAGATAAATAGATAGATAGATAGATAGATAGATAATAGATAGATAGATAGATTGATAATAGATTGATAGATATGATATAGATATTAGATTCAATAAATACGCCGCTATTCCTATATCCCATTATATTATAACATAACTATAGGCACATGTACATATAATAAAAAATTGTAAAATTCATTCAAATAACTATTTGGGAAACATAACATTCACCAAATGACATCACCCCCCGTGTCCTATGTAAAAGAAACTTTGATAAAGTTAATCCATATATATTTAACAATTCTCAATTTCTCCCCAATAGTAATATACAATTCCTTATATCTGAAAACACTATATCTAAAACGCACAATTTGTTATAGCCGTGTTCTGTGTAGTCACTCTTTGGCGAAAAAAAAAAAAAAGTTGCTTTGGCAATGGCTACAACCTGTTGTTCACTAAGCGGCATCGCTACCTGCGAAGGTGAAGTCCCACTGACCTGTAGGAATGCCTGGAGCGAGTCGTTCCTTAGTACAGCTACTGCAGCCATGGTGTTGCTCCTGCAGCCGGGCACTGTGATGGACAGCACACTGCTGAAGATGCATGGAGGAAACCCCTTTACTCAGTGACTTCCCACCCAGTAAGTGCCAGGTTGTTTGTTTGGTACTTGGCTGTGTGCAGGTTGATGCTCCTCCTGCCTCCCCTCCCTTCCAGCAGCCTCTTGACTGACTGCAGTGGGAGCACCTCCAAGAATTTGATAAGGACTTTGCTGGGCCGCCAGCCAGTCACAGCCCGGGCTCTGTCCCTTTGAAGTTCCCAGCTGCCCAATCATCAAAGCACAGCAGCTCTTTCACAAGAGAAAGCAAATCCTTTGAATGTACAAAAGCTCCTACCGAGTGTTTGTTGGTCTGGATAAAAGAACTGATTATTACAGGGGGTGGAAAGGGAGGTGATAAAGGCGGGACAATTAATGAACTAATCACTATGTGGGAAATGTATATACACAAATAATTGGATTTTCTTGATCAAAGGGACCCTCAGCTCCTGAAGACCCCGCGCCGCTTGTCCACAAGCCTGGAGCCCCCTCCTCTGTGCTTTTTGTAATTAAGGATTTGTAGCAAAGAGACAATCACCCTTTGTTATTAGAGGATGGAGATGGGTTTTTATACTCTCTTGGGTGGATTGGGATGATAATGTCATGTACTCGCTCCTCAAGTTCCTTCTTTCTTTAAGTACTGTTGTGAGGAAGTGGGGGAACGTCCCGGGAATGAATGTATCGGTATCGGAAGGTTTGTGCCGAAGATATTTTGCTTCCAAATGTATCTCTAGAAAAATTTTAGTAACGGTGTATAGATAAAGTCATAAAGTGACTGCTGCAAAGCTGCTTCCCCTTGTTTATCACCATGGTACCCAACCTGGTTGCCACCATCAACTACCTAAAGCTGGGAGTTTGATCAGTCACAATGTGGCCAACCAAGCGTCCATGGGATCACTCATGCCAGGCTAAACTGGCCAATCACTGTGAGCCGGTGCAAATAATCGGCAGAATTTGGCCGATCATGCCTTTTACACTTATTTCTTCAGTTGATCATAATGGAAAAAAATCCTACATGATGTCTATGGCCAGTTATACAAATACAAAGTTACATGGTCCCTAGTTTTCATGTCATTCTTACCTTCTGTAGGCACTGAGGAGATGCAAAGGGCAAGGAGGCTTGTTGGTTGTCCAAGCTGAACCATTGGTCCCATAGACTTTAAACAGACTGACTGAGGGTACTATTACACCAAGTGATTTTTTGACGACTAAAGATTAACAATCTTAAATGGCCGCTACGGCATACAACCCAAAATCATTCACCCAATTACCCAGAACGATGATCGTTATTTATGATTGTTCTTGCGGTCATTTAGTCGTCGCTATTGCGTACAAATTTAGCTATCACTTCTTATTCCACCGAACGATTTGCGAACGATCAAAGGATAAAAATAGGTCCAGATCCTATTAAACGATCAACGATTTCTCGTTGGTCGTTTAATCGTTGTCTGCTATTACATGAAACGATTATCTGAACGATCTAACGATTTTTTGAACTATAATCCTCCCGTAGAATAGGGCCCTGACACTCGATTTAAACACCTCCCTACCGTGAATATGAAGTAAGGAGGAAATGGAGACAAGGGACTCCTTTTCTTTTGATTAGTGAGAGTCCCAGCTATTTATTTTTATAAGTAGCCTAGGCTAAAAGAAAGGTGCACTCACCTTCCCCCGTTCCAATGGTACCCGGTCCCCACTGCTTAACACAAGAATATACCTGCTGTGCCAAATCACTTACTGCAGCAATGACCTGCCCGGTACTCTGGTAACAAAAAAAAGTTTTAAATCAACTGGTGTTAGAAAGTTATACAGATATGTAAATAACTTGTATGTAAAAAATCTCCAGTCTTCCTGTACTTATCAGCTACTGTATTTCCTGCAGGAAGTGGAGTTTCTCTCGAGTCTCACACAATGCTCTCTTCTGCCACCTCTGTCCATGTCAGGAACTGTCCAGAGCAGGAGAGGTTTTCTATGGTGATTTGCTGCTCTGGACAGTTCCTGACATGGACAGAGGTGGCAGCAGAGAGCACTATGTCAGAGGGGAAAGAATACACTGACATACACTGAGGGGAAAGGATATTTTTTCATAGAAGTAATTTACAAAACTGTATAGCTTTCTGACACCAGTTGATTTGAAAACAAGTTTTCTTTTTCGTCGTAGTACCCCTTTAAGAGGAGAACAGGAAGTGGTGAGCAGCAGGGACTAAGCACCTTAATGGATGACCACGACAAGTTAGTAGACATTTTTTTAAATCCAACTTGGCTAATCACCGAACATCCCCTTTAAGGCTCATTCATGTGGCAACTTTATGTACATAGATCCCTTATACACATGCCTTAGACATTCATCACGGTGTATCAGTGGCCATACATACATAAGCAGCCCCTCATATATATAAAAAAATGTAATTGAATGTAATAGTTTGTCTTGACCTTTGTTAACATCCTCCAGCATGGCAGTGCCTCCAGTAATATGATGTTAGATGAGAGGTTTGCACAGGACTCTATAGCAGCAGGTAATACAATCAGAGCTGTACAGTGTTTACTATGGAGACACAGGACCCGACTAGATTGGCTCATTTCAAGGTATAGAAGTGCCAAGTCATCTCCCCCGGCTCTATCATGAGCTCCTGGAGACTGACGGAGAGGAAAAGAAAATATTGCATTTCTTGTTTTCTCATTTCTTGCATTTCTTGGTTGACCACAAGCCGCAGAATAATCTAACGTCCGTGTCCCCGATGTACTGCTTCAGTACCCTGACTAGACTAAGGGCCCTATTCCACCGGACGATTATCGTTTTCATAATCGTTAACGATTAACGATCTCAAACGACCGCTGTTGCGAAAGACCTGAAAACGTTCACTCATTTCCATGGAACGATAATCTTTACTTATGATCGTAATTGCGATAGTTTTTCTTCGCTAGTTCTTCGCTATTGCGTTCGTATCTATTGCGAACGACCGAATGATGTCTTATTCAATGCGAATGATTTGGGAACGTTTTGCGAACGAGCAACGATAAAAATAGGTCCAGGTCTTATAAAGCGATCAACGATTTCTCGTTCGGTCGTTAATCGTTAACTGCATTTCAACCGAACGCTTATTGTTTAGATTCGAACGATTTAACAATAATCTGAACAATAATCGTCCGGTGGAATAGGGCCCTAAGACTTTCATCTTGGCATTGGCATCACCAGGGGGTTTGCACACAATTCTGTGAATTTTGGACTATTTGCTCCAGGTGCAAACCTCAAAGGGGTTGTCCAAGCATAAAAAAAACAAAAAAAAAAACAGGGCTTCTTTCTTCCAGAAACAGCAACTCACTTGTCTCCAGTTTGGATGTGGTTTTGCAGATTACTTCTATTGAATTGAATGGAGCTGAAGTGTTATACCACACATAACCTGAGGACTGAGGTGGTGCTGTTTTTGCAAGAAAGTGTTTATTCTAATCCTGGATAACCCCTGAAATAAATCCCCCATGTGTGACGTTTATTAGACATATTCCCCAGTGGAGCAATTGGTTGTGTTGGCCAGCCATAACTAGTCTACCATCTGATTAGATGGACATGTATATAGGTGTGATCTATCAATGTTTACAGAAAGGTATAGAGGTGAAATCCAATGTCAGTGACTAAATAGAGGAACACATTGCTGAATTTGCAGAAGTTATACAAGTTATACAAGACAATAACAATGTAAAAAGTCTACTTCTAGAATATATTTGAGATATTTAAAGGGGTTATCCACCTAAGAACAAAAAATGAAGTGCTAGCTGGTCTTATTTATCAGATCCCCCTGAGTATTTTGAGCCGTCTCCTGTCTTTCTAGCTGCTGCCATTCCTGAGTTGCAAGTTTTTCTAAAAGCCAATCTATAACCAAGGTAGGAAACTACATTTCCCAGCATGCATCTCCCTGATTGGTCTGTTTGCATACTCGCCCCCTTAGCTTTCTTTCCTGCCCACTACTGTCATTACTTTTGCACAGCAAACACAGGACTGTGTTTTTTTTTACTGATTTTGCATCACATCACCACAATATGTATTCCATACTAGCTGATAATGTAGCAGAGCCGACACGTGCACGGTGTAGCTATGTGTTGCATAACGGACATCTGTTTACCAGGGGTTTAGTGTAGGTTGAGATCTCTGCTTGCTGACTGTGAATGAAAACATTCTAGTTCCATCCAGACTTTAAGAACATCTATAACACTTACAATATACAGAGCTGAGACACAAAGAAAGGTACATATGCCTGCATTCACTGACAGCAAGCAGAGATAGCACTATAACTTTTCATATTACAGAAACCTAGGCTCAGGGACACATGTAAGTCTATGGAAGCAGCACAGGTGCATGGAGATGATGCAGTTGATGTCTCCTGGGGGCTGGGTTACCAAGTCAATAGCAAATTAACCCGGCCCCCAGAGAGGAGATCACATGTCCTCAGACCACAAAGGGAGCGGGGAAAATGGAGCTGAGCGTGGTTTGAGTGGACCGAGAGTAGAGGAATTTAGACAACAAGAGTCGATAAGAATGAGAAGGGTGAGGGTGCTACATTAAAAAACGCTGACCGACACAGTGTTGCTTTTAGAGTAAGGACTTGTGTGCCAGAAGACCTGCACACGGTAAATGAGGAAATATGGTTTGAGCAAATTATATACCAACATTCTGGCATTGTTTTTAAAATACCAGTGGTGCCTTGGATTACGATCATAATTCGTTCCGGGACTGTGCTTGTAATCCAAATCCACTCTTAAACCAAAGCAAAATTTCCCATAAGAAATCACTGCAGTGCAAACAATTGGTTCCACGCCCCAAAAGTAATGATTTTTTTTTATTCTGAATAACATGTAGAACAGATGAAACAAACAGTGAGAAACAGCTGAATATGTGATATTATAAGTTACTGTACAGTATAGCAATGTGGAGTATAATGTATAGTAAGTGCATAAACCTGAAAAACCACAGCAGCAGTTTATAGATACAGGATGGAGCTGCAGATCCCCATAATGCAGTAGCGTAGTACAACAGGCTACAATAGAGAAGCAGGGCTGCTGTCAGAGGTCCGTGTGGTCACATGACAACAATGTGGTAAGTGGGAATCGCAGAGCTATGCAGGAGGACAGTGATAGTGACTTCTCTATACAGCAGTGTGTAGAATGGTTAAGTGTAAGTGCAGCCACATTATTGCAGCAGTGTGTATAGGTGAGTGTGAGTGCAGGCACATTATAGCAGCAGTGTGTATAGGTGAGTGTGAGTGCAGGCACATTATAGCAGCAGTGTGTATAGCGGAGTGTGAGTGCAGGCACATTATAGCAGGAATGGAGAGGATGGGAAACATAAGGACTGCAGGGAGTTTGAAGGAATAAGCAGGGCAGATGTTGGCACAGTATAGCAGCACTTTCTATGTGGGGATAGAGGGGTTACAGCTATGTAGAGATTGCATCCACAGTCTTGTCCCCTGATGCAAGCCCCAGCCTGAAGTGGATCTGCTGTGATTTGGAAGATGAGGGAGACTTCCTGGGTCAGAGTACAGAGCTGTAGACCCCGCTATGCAGACCATGCCCCTCCCCCACTTCCCCTACCACCCAGTACAGGCAGCTCTGTAAGCTTTTCTTACAAAATGCTCTTAATCCAAGTTACTCTTAAACCAAGGTACCACCGTATAGCAGAGTGGCATTAGTGTAAACCATAGGTGTGAGGTGCAGCCACTCCTCTTTCTCCAGCTCTGTATTTTACATGTTCTCCATTTTCTTGTGACTAGCACTCCTCCCTTGTAAGACCCATGTGACCCCAATCAGCAGGAAGCACCTGTGCACATATGGTAAGTACCTCCTCTATCTCCCATTCTACCTGCTGGTGCATTGGTGAGTAGTAACACCTTGTTCACACTTGTGTTGCTTGGTGGCCGCCTTCTCCGCCGGCGGCGCCTGCGGGGTGTCTGTGGGGCCCTTGGGGTTTGGTCCTGTGACATTAGGGGTTGTAGGGCCATTCTGTGTCCCCCCCTCTCCTGTTGGCGCATGCGTTGCGGGGTTGGCGGTCGCTGACTGGCACAGTTTTGTTTTTAGAGTAGGGACTCATGTGATCCAGAAGACCTGCACACGATACATGAGGCAATATGGTTTGGTCAAATTATATACCAACATTCTGGCGTTGGTTTTAAATATAGCTGAGAGGCATTAGTGTAACCATGGGTGTGAGGTGCAGCCACTCCTCTTTCTCCAGGTCTGTACAGTTATAGTAAGGTTGTAGTACTCTTAGTATTATATGAAGATTTTTTTAAGAACCTTTGGTCAATTAGATGGGATTGGCTGATCTTGCTGCTTAAGGGCGGGTTCACATTACGGAATTCTCGCGGACAATGTCCGCGGAAATCCGTCAGCTGACCGCCCGCACGGGCACGCGCTTTTCCGCCGCCTCCATAGACACCATTCTATGGGCCGGCGTATTCCGCGATCCGCTGAAAGAAGTGACATGACACTTCTTTCAGCGTATAGCGGAATACGCCCGCCCATACAATGGTGTCTATGGGGCCGGCGGAAAGGCGCCCAGATGTGTGGGCGGACAGCTGACGGAATTCCACGGACATTGTTCGCGAGAATTCCGTAGTGTGAACCCGCCCTAACTCTGGTTGAATAGCCTCTATATAACTACAGTATCCCTAACTTTTGCAGTGTGGTGGGGATTATAGTGTATGCGCTGTTAAAGGTAACAGGTATTATGGTCACATGCTTCTACATAGGACACCATGTCATGGCTGGGACCTGGGTTTGAGGAGGGGGGGGGGTAGAGTTTCTCATTAAAGTGCTCGAGTTTTACCATACCTGATTGCATAAAACCTAAAAGTGTCACTGTCGTTATAACTTGTGAAAACTAAAGGCCCTATTACACAAAACGATTATCGGCCGTATTGGCCCGATATTGGCCGTTACGGTTAATAATCGTCTTGTTTAATAGAAGACAATAGTCAGCCAACATGAAAATAGCAGCAATCTTCTGCTGTCCCCCGGTGGAATAGGAGCTATCCGCTATGGACTGCCCGGACAATCTAGCGATCACCCGGACAGCCCCCACGCAGCTTCCTGCGGCCTCCCCTGCACTCACCCGCTTGCTGCTGACGCGTGTAATAGCACCGGCAGCGAGCGGGGAACGAGGAGCAAGTGAGCACTGACAGAACTCCTTTTCTCCTCTCCAAGGCACCCGTGTAATAGGGGCTTAAACAGTAGATGTGATATAAAGAAAGTTTGCAATTTACATTCAATTTTTTTTTTTTATTTATCATGCTTCATAACAAAGATACTTACCTAATATCCAGGTCCAGTCTCCTAAAGGCAGCTTTTTAGTTTTGGGGTTGAAAGAAAAGAGACTAAACACATGAAGTCCCACCCAGTGCAGAGAGTCGCGGCTCAATTTATCCATCAATCCCATGACTGCCTTCTGTCTGTGAGCGCTCAGATGGCCTGGGAGACTTTTTGGACTGTTTTGTGAGACTGTTTAGACTCTTTGAAAAAAAAAAAAGACTCTAAACACAGGAATTGCCGTATTTTCCACCATAACTAAAAAAAAAAAGAAAAAAAAAAGTAAATTGTAAAATTGCTTTATATCACATCTACTGTTGATTTAGATTTTGAAAATTATAATGACAGGAACACTTTATTGCTGCCTGGAAAACATGGATGCAGCCTATGGCCTGTGGCTGTATCCAAGATTTCCAGGACTCCCTAGAGCGGCATCCAACTTCTTCAGCCACTGGTAACCAAATGATGCCCACTTGGGTTCAGACGAACCCGAGTGTGCTCGAAGTTTGCTCATCTCTGCTTCTCATTACTCATAACGGGGGCCCCTGCAATTGTGTGAAAGCCCCTAAGTCCTTAGTTGACTCTCTGAGTGAAAATGAAGCAAATGAACTTCAAAAAAATAAAAAAGAATAGAAAAAAAATATTATTTCTCAGTAAGAGCTGGATCCAAGCAACTCCCGAAAACTCAGTTCTTTATACTCTGCAGCATGTTGTGCACCTGTCTTCAGAAGATGTTCTTGATACATTGGTTGCACTTTTTTTTTACATTTTGCTTCACATTGTAGACCCCTGTTTTGGTCATCACTTTCACTATCCAAATAGATAGAAAATTCTAATTGTGATAGGAAATTGCGTGTTTTGCTGTTCACTGAAAATAAGGAAAATACACAAGTATGTTATACATAATGATAGAATTTATTTATAGTAATGACAGACAAAAAGTAAAAAATTAAAGCCTGTTTAGAAAAAATGAAAAAAGACCAATGTAAACCACCAAAAAAATTGTAAAAAAAAAAAAGTTTGATGCTACAAAGTAGATTTCATAAATTCTAAACATTTTAGCGTTATACCACAATCAATCCTTGTTACATAAAATGATTTTGGCCATAGAAACCAAATCAGGACAAAATAAAAAAAATATTGTTAAGCTAATACAATTTTTATTTTATTTTATACAAAATGTTAAAATTTTTACCAAAGTCAGAACTGTCTTAGATTTTGAGCATAGGAGATAAAAAGAAATGGATGATCTATAGGGAGATATCAGCAGGTTAGATGCTTCTAACCTGCTGATAGTTTCCCTTTAATATACATAGGTATAACATTTTATTTTGAATTATTTTGTAATATATCTTTATAACAGCTGAGTAAATGTACTGAGTGCACTTATTGACAGCAACTTCCTGTGTACCTAATAGAGCTAAAATTAGACTCCCCCTCCAGGCTGTGCTGTCCTGCTCCGTGGTGAGTATGTCCATAAGATGGCCGACATAGAGAAGCATGTGACCATGCCCCACCCCCTGTGTCTACTATTGAGCCTGCATTTGCTTATGGAGGACATTGAGGGCAGGGCATGGTCACATGTTCTTCCATGTCAGCCATCTTATGGACAGACTTACCACAGAGCAGGGCAGCACAGTCTGGAGGAGGGGAGTCTAATTTTAGCTCTATGAGGTACACAGGGAGCTGCTGTCAGTAAGTGAGTACACTTACTAATACTGTACAAGTAAAGCGGACCTGTTACCCTGGCCGCTGCTCCTACCCCCCGGTGGAGCCCCTTAAACTTATTCCTCTCTCGAAGTCCCGTTCTCGTAACCCGTAACGCC
Organism: Dendropsophus ebraccatus; assembly: GCF_027789765.1. NCBI lineage: Eukaryota > Metazoa > Chordata > Amphibia > Anura > Hylidae > Dendropsophus > Dendropsophus ebraccatus. The sequence continues at coordinate 32,514,087 of NC_091462.1, read as the reverse complement.
AGTCGGAAGTCATGCGCACGCTCACCAGAGATGAGTCCGACGCCCATAGAGAAAGATTGGAGCAGTCATTCTCTATGGGCGTCGGACTCATCTCTGGTGAGCATGCGCACGGCTCCCGACGGGGATTTCTCGGCAGTGGGACGGGGTCCGGGACCGGGACTTCAAGGAAGGGGTAAGTATAAGGAGCTTCAGCGGGGGTGGGGGTTGCAGGGGGTCGGTGACCGGCGGGCATCTTGGGTAGGTTTTAACTCTATAAAGTCTGTTTCCAGCGTAATAAGTGACATCCTCACTGATAAAATAAAATGCATATGGCCAACCTGATTGGATGGGACAGAGAAGATAGCTATTGGTCTATCATTTGTCTCATAGCTTTAACTCTGTAAATTTTTACAAAGACAACTGGAGGAGCAAACATCCTCGGTTTTATAATTAAGAGATCTTTCAAAAATTACATGGTTTTTACATAATATTTTTTAAATTTGTGGTGATTTTTTTTTTTTTTCATTTTTATGTAAAGTCTTGCACTATCCACCAGAGAACACACATTGGCTGACATTTCCTGCAGTGTTGTGGAAAGGCACATTGTACTGTATGAGTTTCTATGAATGAACCTCAGTGTTGAAAACGTATCACATAGTAGTTAGACCGCAATGCAAAATCTGTAAGAGGACCCCCCCCCCCCCCTCCGCGTGCCATTTATACCACTAGTATCTCCTTATGTGGCAGAAGGTCCCTTGGATCCCCTTAGGCAACAGGACCAGATGCTCCTGCTATCTCTGCCCTCCCTATAGCTACACCACTCACCATAGACCGCTTTATTCATACGACCCAGCAAAACTCCATAGTTAACTCAACTCAGTAAAACGAATATCATTAAAATGCTTTAAAAATTCTAATATCTTGATCATAAAAAGAGAACAATTATAAAAAAAAACTTCTTTCTTCATCTTGAAATCACCTGCAAAAGAAAAAGAAAAAGTAGAAAATAAACATTGATGATTTTTTTTTATGGAATATATGCTGGAATTGATACTAATTTCCTCTTAAATCTACTTTGCAATATATAGTAATAGGGAAAAAAAATGATAATAATATAATAGTCATGGAAAGCTCCGGGCAATTGGCAAAGTGAACTGTGATGACACCACACGCGGTTCGGGAAGGACATCTGTGAATATCCGCAGAGATTAACAGAATAGTGTTATATACTCAGATTAGGCAGTCATGGCGGCTTTGATGTGCCGGACTTGTGTTGTAGGAGAAAGAATCTATTGTTCAGAGGTCTCAATATGGAAGAGATCAAACTTTGCCCTCTTCAGTTTCGAGGGATTTGGTTCCAGCTACCTGATACGTCTTCATTTTGTGCAGGCAGTTTTCATGTCAGGAGAGGTAGAGTTACAAATGCTGAAGCCTAAAGGCATATATATGTAAAGTAGGTAACACATTATGTGCATGATTGTCTGTGTGTGGTAATCCTTCCAAAGACCCAGCCACTTAACCATTTAAGCGATCACTCTTGGCACATGTACCTCCAGAGAGAAGACTGGGTCGGAATTTGAATGGAGTAGATGGAAAAATTAATTTATTCACTTTCTATCACGAAATACTGAGGCCATTAGGATGAAGGAAAGGCAGTTTTGTCCTTACCCCCTCACAGATTAGCTACAGTACCTACATTTGCTAACAATTTCCCCCCTGGTATAGATTTCCCCTATACAATTTTACTTGTCAATCAAAAGTTGTCCAAGGGGTAGATATAATCGGTGCCGTGTTGCATCATGGACATGTAGGAGCTTTACACATTTCCTAATCATATAAAATAGTACACAACAAATAACTAAAGTAAAATATAGTAAATAAAATATGTTAAGTATAGTAAAAAAATAGTTACCGCAATATAAATTGATTGTGACACCCACATAGCACTTGTCCAGTTCAATGTACTGAGTGGGCAGGTTGTATTATATTAGGGGCATTGGCAGGGGATCCGGGCAGGTGAGTAGATGTTTCTGTGTTTTTATTAGATTGCACGCAAAAAATAGTCCGGCATGTCAGTCCCTTATTAAAAACCTCATAAGGTTTGTCCAAATATGCATATTACTGCAAAAGTACTTGGTGCCAGATACCACTTAGGGTACTGAATGATAATCGTCCGAATCGGCCCTATCCGGCCGATTATCGTTCCGTGCAATAAACACAATGATCAGCTGATCGTTGATATAGGTTTGGAAATGGTCTAGCAGATCGGCGCTTGTTTACAGTTATTATCGGGCCCCATCGGCCCGTGTAATACTACCCTTAGTCTGGCCATGCACCGTAAATAGCTGTTGGCTGTTTGTAAGGCTGAAAGCTTTCTCCATCCACATGCATACTCACATCAGTGGCGCACAGAAGTGTTTTCAATGGGGATGGGGGAACTCGGGCACTACAAGCTGCCCTTGGCGGTAACTTATATCTCCTAAAAAACAAAAGGAAGGGATATGTGGAAATCCACCTGCCGATACTTCTATTCCCTGACATCTTCAGTCAGAGGAGAAACCATACATGTTCAGCCAATCTTGCCAAAATCAGCAGGTTTAGTCAATAATCTAAAGTTTATGGCAATTTTAAGAGTTACCAAACACTTTATACTAAAGTTGACTAAACCAACATGATTTGGCCAACAGAAAGGTGTAGGGAAACCCACCAATTTTCAACCGACTGATAATGTCACTGGACATAAGAGTTGGGCGTAATGGATTTTCACTGCCTTGTCTGTGTGTGTAATAGTGGGAGGAGTAGGAGGGGCTGCGGGGAGCTGCAGAAGGGCTGCCTGGACGATCTTTAGATTGTTCGGGTGGACCACTGAAGAGAGCCGCTGCTCCTATTGCGCAGGGGGAAGTGCAGCAGACCGTCGATATAGTGATCATTTTGATAGGTCATATTTAAAGACATATATATGTGCATATCAGCTAATTGTGGTCCTTTAACGTGACCTATTACACCAAACGATTACTGACCAGAACAGCCAGTAATCGGCCATGTACGGACAATAATGATTTGGCGTAATAGGGTCCTAAATCTATGAGAGTCACCGGAATAATTCTTAAATTGTTGGGCAGCTTAAATATAAAACTTGAAAATAAAAGCATGTGATGTTAAAGTGTCCCTGTCGTTATAACTTTCAAAAACTAAAGCAAGTTTGCAATATATTTAATTATTTATTTATTTTTTGTTATCATGGGAAACATGGGAAGTCCAGGTCATCTGAGCACTGACAGAGAAGGCAGTCATGTGACTGATGGACACATTGAGCCTTGACTCTCTGTACTGGACGGAATTCCTGTGTTTAGTCTGTTTTTTACAGCTTTGTTTTAAAGTATGATAACTAAACATAATAATAATAATAATAATAATAATAATAATAATAATAATAATAATAAATATATTGCAAACTTGCTTTATATCAAGTCAAACTGTGAACTTTGGTTTAAAAAGCCGCAAACTGCAGAGAAAGAACTTTCCACAATAAAGCCATAAACTGCCTATTATTACACGGGGAGATGTGTGAACCAGCCACTTGCTGCAAAACACATTGAATGGCTTTGCGTTCAGACTCTGCCCTGTCAAACAATCCACATGTGTGGCCAGAAACACAAAGGCCAGTATGAGCCACCACATATGGTCAGCAGCTTTCACTACAAGAATACTCCCAAAAGCCTATAAAGATCTGCAATCTAATGCAAACATTCTATGTGGCCCGACTCAATCCCCCTGTGAAACGTGAGGCCGACTGTGCTGGTTTTATGATTTGTTCTGAAAACATCGGAGAGGTAATTGTAGGGTTGTACAGCTCTATTGGTGGACAGTCATCCTTGCAGAGACGGTAACGTTATCAGGGAATAAACCATTAAATAAAAGGGGGTCTGTCATTTTACACACTGCAATTTCTTTTTACATTGATATGCACGGGTATTGCAGTAATCATAGGACCCCATAAGTACCGTGTATCTACTATGTTTCCCCGAAAATAAGACAGTGTCTTATATTAATTTTTGCTCAAAAGTAGACACTATGGGGGAGATTTATCAAACTGGTGTAAAGTAAAACTGGCTCCGTTGCCCCTAGCAACCAATCAGATTCCACCTTTAATTTTTCAAAGAATCTATGAGGAATAAAAAGTGGAATCTGATTGGTTGCTAGGGGCGACTGAGACAATTCAACTTAACAACAGTTTGATAAATCTTCCTCTATGTATTATTTTCAGGGTATGTCCTACTTCTCTTCCCCCAGCCGCGGGACCAAGAGGGCATCGGGACAGCGGGACGTGCATGACATGCGTCAAGCGTGCAGCAGGACATGTGGAGCATGTGGGGACCATGGACCAGTGTGCCTGTGGCTGTAAAGGTCCGTAAGGGGATTAGGTGAGTCCTGGGTAGCGGCGGGTGGCAACGGACAGCCATACTTTCAGGGGTGCCTTATTTTTTTTGGGGGGGGGGATACCTTACTTTAGGCTAGTTGGCAGGGTAGATGGGGTGTCTTATTTTAGAAGGGTGTCCTATTTTCCAGGAAACCCGGTAATAACTTGTGCTTGGAGAATTAGATGGTAAGCTCCACTCAAGGCAAGGAATGATCAGAATATTACATTCTCTATACAGCTGGGAAATATGTTGGAGTCTTTTTAATAAGTAAATAATACTACAAAGGAGACATTCCTAGGGTTAGAGTCCCTAAATACTCTACAAATGAATGATATATTTAAAGCCTACTTGTTGTTTCAAGTGCCTATTTAGTAGCTGCTCTGCCCTGTATGTGTACATGCAAATCTGCACTGTGTCTAGCCCTTACTTACCTAGTATATGGCTTTTTTCAGCAGGTTTCTGCAGTGTAGGTTGTCTTTAAGCCGTCTTTCTCTCTCTTCAGCGTTTGTTTTCCCAGGCGCTGCCCCTCCCATCTTCCTCATTCCTCCATACACTTGCACTGTTTATAATCTATTTCTCTGAGTTAGTTACCAGTTTAGCAGATGGAAAGGAGAGGAAAGATGCTTGAGAAGGAAGTACTTTTGTCTGATAAGATATATTACAAAGTTTCTCAATTGTACTATTGATCTGTGCAAAGTTTGTTGAAACAAGTGAATGTCCCACTACGTACATTGCTTTGTGTTTTAAACATGAACAGACCGGCGCCAGTTCCCGCACACGGTGACGGACTATTCCCAAGCACCGGCCCAGTATGAAGCACTGGGGGTGGGCCCACCGGCCTCCAATGTGACGACCTTCCCTCCCCTCTCTGACCTGGCTCCATTGATTCTAATTTTATGTGCAGGAACCGGGCGGGGGTTCAAAAAGAAGGACCGCAGCACTGGCATCCCATTGCTGGCGCCGGTCTGTTCATGTATAAAACACAAAGCGATGTACCTACTGGTACATTTGCTTAAAATAAGGAAAACAGTTGCCCTCACTGAGGGCCACTCTTGGTGGTTCAATCTCGGACTGGTGATCAACAAAGGGGCGGGGCTTATTAAACAATGGATTTAAAGGGGTTATCCAGCGCTACAAAAACATGGCCACTTTCTTTCAGAGACAGCCCCGCTCTTGTCTCCAGCTTGGGAGGGGTTTTGCTGCTCAGTTCCATTGAACTGAATGGAGCTTAATTGCAAACCGCAGCTGAACTGGAGACAAGAGTCGTGTTGTCTCTGACAGAAAGTGGCCATGTTTTTGTAGCACTGGATAACCCCTTTAATTATCTGCTTTTAGTGTTTCTCAGACTTTTCTTATTTTGTTGCTAGGTTTGGTTTGGCTTTTTCTGCCTGTATTTTGTAGTGCCCTAATAAAACAGACACAGCAGCAAAATCAGAACATACATTTAAGGAAGTTGCAGTGAACTTGTATAATATTCCCTCTTTGCCATGTACTTTACAGACTTTACAGTGATTTTGTCCCTTTTGGCAAATCTCTGGGGGCCATGCTTAAAGGGGTACTCCAGCGATTTTTTTTTTTATTCAAATCAAATGGTGTCAGAAAGTTATACAGATATGTAAATTACTTCTATTTAAAAATCTGAAATCTTCCAGTACTTATCAGCTGTTGTGTGTTCTGCAGGACAGAGGTAGCAGCAGAGAGCAGTGTGTCAGACTGGAAAGAATACATCACTTCCTGCAGGACATACAGTAGCTGATAAGTACTGGGAGGCTTGCTGTTTTTAAATAGAAGTAGTTTACAAATCTATATAACTTTCTGGTGCCAGTTGATTTTAAAAACTTTTTTTTTTTTTTTTGGGAGTATCCCTTTATAGGTTTTTATGAATTTCATAACAAGGAGCACATAGATGGGTAAAGTTTACATATATGGAGAAAAGTTTATTTTGAACACAAATAGTATCAAACTGGTGGAGCCTCCCATGAACAGGTGAACTGGTGAATAGTTTTATCTAGAATGCTCTATGCCCCATGAATAGTGGTAAAAGCCTAAACATGTTCTCACTCCACTGTATCCACTATAAATGACCATTAAATGGAATGGCTGGCTTGTATAAATAAATGCCACCTGATCACATGAATATGGCTGGTCAGGATTTTATCATTGCTCTGCCTGATCGCTGCATTGATCTCACCTTACATTAAACTACCATCTCACAGAATAACTGTGCCTGAAACAGCTTGTCCTAAAACAGTCCTTTCAATAGCTGAAAGATTTACACAACATAATCAGGCATGGCAGCCAAAGAATACATCTACAGTATAACAAGTGGACACCATCCAGACCGGTTACCAACTTAACAAGCCACAGCACATTACTACTGAAAACCAGCAAACCATAAATAAAGCCTAAGTACAAATTCTATCTACTGCCAATGACTAAAATAAGTGGGTCTGAATATATTCATAGGACTGATGCTAGGTTTTTTTGTTAAAGGGGTTGTCCAGCGAAAATCTTTTTCTTTCAGATCAACTGATGTCAGAAAGTTATATAGATTTGTAATGAACTTCGATTTAAAAATCTCAAGTCTTCCCGTACTTATCAGCTGCTTTATGTTCTACAGGAAATGTTATATTTTCAGTCTGACACAGTGCTCTCTGCTGACATCTCTGTCTGAGACAGGAACTGTTCAGAGCAGGAAAGGTTTTCTATGGAAATCCCTATAGAAAACCTCTCCTGCTCTGGACAGTTCCTGTCTCAGCCAGAGATGTCAGCAGAGAGCACTGTGTCAGATTGAAAAGACACTGATTGTCCATCAATCACATGACTGCCTTCTCTCTGTGAGCGCTCAGATGGCCTGGGATACACAGGACTTCCTGTTTTTTTAAGGAAAAAAAGAGTCAGAAAACAGGAAGTGAAGTGTTTTCCATGATAACTAGAAAATAAAAATAATGAATGTATATTGCAAACTTGCTTTATATCACATCTAATGTTGATTTAGATTTTTAAAAGTTATAACAACATTAACACTTTTGAGAGTCACTGTCGTTTTTTTTTTTTTTTTTTTTTTTTGCAGAAATCAATAGTCCAGGCGATTTTAAGAAACTTTGTAATTGGGTTTATTAGGCAAATATGCCATCATCTGCCCTCCCTCCTCTTTTCCATTCACTGCAAAATATCAGGAAGTTGTGACTTGTTGCATTAGACACAACCCTGTCTGTTCTATAGAAAGAGGAGGGGGAGGAGGGAGTTAGTCAGCAGCAGGGAGCAGAGAACAAAGGATTACACAAACACAGAGCTTGGTGACAGCGGTATTCAGATGTCTGAGAGGTCAGTGCTGACTGTCAGAGGAGATAGCCGGTGATTAACTGTAGATTAACTCTTTGTTGTCCTGTTTTGGTCTTTTATTTAGCTCTCTCCATAGGAAAACAATGAAGACAGGGGGGAGAGCTTCAAACAGTTTTTTTTCATGATAAAAATGCATTTTTCGGCTAATAAACCCAATTACAAAGATTCTTAAAATCGCCTGTACTATTGATTTCTGAAAAAAAAAATTAAAAAATTAAACGACAGTGACACTTTAAGCTTTACCATATAGACTGGGTAAAGGTCTTCAGAGTCATTTCATTATTATAAGAAGGCAGAGAATTACAGATGACAGCTGTGTTGTAGAGCTTGTTATATATCTTGTTATGAGAGACTCTTAATAAACTGTCCATCCGCTGTCCATCACATAATCAGCAAAGAAGGAAGGTCTCTAGATACAGTATACAGTAGCTGGGAATAAAGTGCAGCTGTGTGCTTTACTCTAAATCTAGCAATCAGTGGGTAACACTTTATATATATAAAAAATCCTCTTTTTATAACAGAAAATTATAGTATAGCCTAATTTTTACTTGTGTTGTTCACTTGTAACTTTATTCAACACATGATTATTCCTGTAAATGGCGAACAAGGAGGAGGAAACCTGCAGCAATTCTTGCATAAAAGACGCCTGTCAAACATTTCTCCTGCAACAAAAGTGCTCAGTGACACAGAATGGGAGTGACAAGCAAATGAGTCCCATTAAATCCCCATTCAGTTCTTGTAGTTATTATCTATTGTGTTTCCCCAGGCAATAAGTCTCTGTTCACCTTAACTGACTGTTTCCTTCCTGTAACCCCAACAACCCCACCTCCAGCCCCTGGGCTTCTCTAGGCAGCTTTCATCTTCCTTCATTTGGCTAAGTGTGATTGACAGGCTTCCTAAAGACCCATGTTTGTGCCTCCTAGTTTGCCCAACCTTTAAGAGAAAATGGCTCCTAATGAAAGGGTTAAAGTTGTTCGTTCTTATCTAAAACTACATGCTGTTACCAAGCCACAAATAGAGGAATAGAACCATAGAAGACTGTTGGCAGAAGATGACAACCTGGTCCACCTAGTCCCCCCTTATATTATTTCCTCCCTTATTATCTTAGAATAGATATATGTTTATCCCAGGCGGGTTTACATTCCCTTACTGTAGATTTACCTACCACACCTACTGGAAGTTTGGTCCAAGCATCTACTACTCTGACAGAGCTGGAGACAACAGTGTTATTCTTCTGAAGGTAAGTATACTTATAGGGGACGTTTATGAACTGGTGAATCTGCAATTTTTGGGCGCAGAGGAATAGATAAATATACTCGTACACGCTTGTTGTGCGAATACATTTTTCCCGTTGGTTTCCTCTGCCTGTTCCAGTCATTCTCTATGGGCATCGGACTCATCTCTGGGAGCACGCGCACGGCTTCGGACAGAGATATGTTGGCGGTCCAGGAGCGGGACTTCTCAGAAGCGGTGAGTATATGGGTCTGCCCCGGGGGGTCGGCCCGGCTCTGTCCCGGCACGGGGGTGACAGGTTCCCTTTAAAGGAGAAGTCCCACACAAGAACCAAACTACTGACAGGCAGGGGAGTGGAGGAAAATAATAAACCATGTTGTTAACTTACCCATCCTCGTGCCTCGTAGCTCCACTCCAGGGTCCTGTTCCCACCTGCCAGTGACCTGCAGATCTCATACCCACATACGTTACATACCCAGCTGAGAGATTGCCTGCTCAGCCAATCAGGGACTGTGGTGGGACGCCGCCCCAGTCACTGACTGGCTGAGCGAGCAATCGCTTAGCTGGGCCATGACGTTGCAGCTAGCAGAGCCGGGTACGTGGTGTACCCAGTTTCCAGCTGCATGTGACATCAGGCGGAGGTGAACGGGACCCTGGAGTGACGCAACAGAGGCATGGGGAGGGGTGAGTTTATTATTTTCTCATCACCCCCTGCCTGCCGATTTTAATTTTGGTGGGACTTCTCTTATAATAAATGTTCCCTATAGTGTATGAAAAAGATAGGCAAGGAATACTCAAGTTGTCCTCAAGTGTCCTTAAAAACTGTATATATAGCCTGGGTTATAGAGTAAAAAAGAAAAAAATAACCCTTGATCCCCTGCGGGTACTGCTGCAGCTCCCGTTCAGCTTCTTCTGCCCAAGGCTTAAACTCTTCTGCCTTCTCCTGAAATGAGAGGTCGGAGGAGGACTTACCTGCTCAGCAATCACTGGCTGCAGCACTGTACTGTCTCTACCAGTGATTGGCTAAGAGACCATGTCCCACGGGACTGGGGGATGGGTAAGTATAGTTTTTTTCTCTACAATATTATATTTTTATGTTGAAAACACTGGAATACCCCTTTTATTCTGACTGCAGAACAGAAATCTAATAATTAACTACCAGACTTCAAGTTTATCAGAAGACCCCATATTTAATTTGAAACCTAGACCAGGCAGATTAAAATAAGAAAAATATTTACCTAAATAAGCATTGTTCATTTATAACAGGGGGTGTCAAACTCAGGCCCTCCAGCTGTTGCAAAACTACAATTCCCATCATGCCTGGACAGCCAAAGCTTTAGGAATTGTAGTCTTTCAACAGCTGGAGGGACAGTGTGGGAGCAAACGGGGGGGGGGGGGGGGGGGGCTATTACTATATGGGGCACTGGGTTACTATTACCATATGGGGGCAATTTTGACAATAGGAGCAAAGAGGGTGCTATTACTTATTACTCCATGATGGCACAAAAGGCATTATTACTGTATCAGGGCAAAGGGGCATTATTAAAGTAACTATTAAGTAGGTAATTTTGTGTTGTATTGAATTTGAAAGGATTTTTTTTTATGTTTAGCCCATTTACTCAGCCAAGTTTGAGACCTCTCATGTACACCATAACAAATATCTAGTGGTCATGACTGATTAGTCCTAATAATATATTTCTGATCATTAACAATCAAATTACAAGGTCTAATCAGGGTACTGTAAAAACAAGAAAGAAACCATACTCACTTGCCCTGATCCCCTACCGCTGCGTTTCAACAGCTCCTGGTCTCTGCTGCTCACCACTGTTTCCTGTGAACGGCCCATTCAGCCAATGACTGACCACAGCCGTGCAGGGGGCAGTTTCTGTAGGGATGACATCATGACCAGCAGCTGACCGAACAGCAGGGGTGGTGTATTAGAGTAAGGTGCAGGTAATTCCTTTTTATTTTATAGCACCCTCCAGTTTACATTTTTTTTTCTCCTAGGGCTGGAATACTCCTTTAACCATTTCACCAAAAATGAATCAAGGACGGATTTTTTTATTATCCCTTTCGGCTTCACATCTAAGCTGCTATTACTTTTCATACTGCAACAACCTAAGATTTTATTAAAAAGGATGAAAAAGGCAGCTGGTTCCTCCATCTGTTTTACAGTATTTCAAGGCCCAAATGATATAGGTTGTACCTTTCGGCCATGCCAAGTCTTCAGCTACCCCCTTCCTATCAGAGCCCGCGGAAGACTAATCTGAATTTCACGCTCTGATTTCGCCAGGTGTTTTTCCTACTCCTGCCAGAGCCTGAGCTTCTTATACGAGTCTTTCATAGTTGCTGATTACCTTCTTTTTCTCTAGTAACAAAAGATATCCCTTCCTTTCAAGCCCAGCTCATTTGCAATCAACAGAATTCAGAGTAGGATCCGCTGCTGACTGTATAGTGTATACCTTTAGGGAGCGACAGTGCAGAGTCAATATCTTATTTTTAGACTAGGATACAGCTGAAAAGGTATATTTCCCATTTTTCTTTGCCATCATTTGCTGTTGATGTTAACAGAAAAGAATCAAATTTGTGAACAAAGCCCCATAACACTTTGCAGGTGTGGGGTGGTGGGGGGGGGGGGGTGTTTAAAACAAAAGGCTTGAAAAGCCTAATGGTATTTCTCGTCATTAACAACTCTTTGATGTTCATACTCTAGGCTGTCTTTTATCTTTTCTTTCAGCTTTTTACATTAAAGATCCACTCAGCTTGGGTATTTCTAGTCGTCCTTTTAAAGGTGCAGGGTTTGTTCTAAGGTAGAACTTTCTGAACTCTCCAGGATTCTAATCATTCTAAATAGGTCATGGAATTTGGATAATTATATAATCGGCAGCACAAAGGTTCAAGACATTCTATTTACTTAAAGTGTTAATAGGCAACTTGTATTTTTATTGCACTATTATATCACCCCCTTTTTAATGTGCCCATTGGCAATGAATGTCTGTAATTGGTTTGTTACACAGTCTTCTTTTACAGTAAGGCCTTATTCACACGGATCAGGCCCCACAACCCCCGGGAGCAGCAGAGATGACAGGAGCGCATGATGTACGCTCCTGTCATCGCATCTACTACTCACCTACTACCCCGTGCTGACCGGCTACACTCAATCGCCGGAAGGGGCCTGGACTACACTGCTGGAAGAAGAAGGCAGCATAGTCATGGACACTGAGATTGGTGAGAAAGGTCTCAAGCTCTGTGGATATTTTTGGATCCTTTGTATTTTCCTATATGAATTGTCTTTGAGTCCACTGTGCACTTTGGTCAGCTGGATACTGAGAAGATTTGCTATCATTTTAAAGGGGAATCTGTCAGCTCTATCTCACGTTCCAAACTGCTGGCACTGTTAGATCACTGTTAGGTCAAGAAGACATATGGTATCATTTATATATCTGTCTGTGCTTCCATAATACAGAAAAATACTTTCATAGTCTGGTACAAAGTGTCAAAAAAAGCTTTCCCAAGCTCCTATAGTGCAAAGGGCTGTAACGCCTACTGGCTCCCTCTTGCATCCCTTTCCCTACTTGATGGACAGTGAGCTGCTAAGCCTTGTTTTCAAAGCTTGTTTCCCTTTGACATGTTGCACCAAAAAAACAAAAGCATTTATAATTTTATGGAAGCACAGACAGATACAGTATATGAAAGGCCCTATGTGTTATTTTGACCCAACAGTTATCTTATCTTCTTCCTCTAATCAACTATTATGCAACACTTTCCAGACTGACATACAGCTAGTGTGTGGGTGGATACCTGGCCTTGTTTTTTCCCTTGTCACTACATTGACTTAAAGGGCCACTTAATATGGCGGATTTGGTGGTTTCCCTACAGGAGCCACCCCTTGGCTGGGTTCTTCCCGGGGGGATATCGGGCTAGTCCTGTGTTTCGGGACTCTTAAATGAGGCTCCATGGGCTCTTCTTTTTCATACAGCTAGTGCGGCTGCCCTGCTTGGCACACCATGCCAAGTGATTTGACCCCTTTAGACTCTTTTTTGTAGGGGTTTACTGTACATTTAGTGGAATAAGCCACAAACCATTCTTGAATCAAAAAGAAACCTCATGTAAGATATTGCTGCATTGATGCCGGACATGCTTAGTGGAACATTCAGCATATGGGGTATTGACCATAAACAGAGGACATGGCCAGAACAGGTTATGAGGGGTTCCGGACTCTCTTTGTGTTCAATAAATTTGTGTCTTCTTCCTTCTCATTATAAAGTTCATTAGTTAAAGGACAAGTGCCATGAAAAACTTTTTCCCAGTAATTGAAGCACATAACAAAGTTATATAACTCTGTAATATGCTTCAATCACCTATCTGCCTCCCTTCCCTGTCTTTCCCCCCTCCACCCCCCACCAGGAAGTGTCCTAACTCACACAGACCTAATTACTGCCGTCACCGTCACCAGGCAGCTCCTTCTTGTGAGGATGAGTCATCAGCAGGAGGGCTGCTCTAGGTCCTGTTACACCAGCCTCCCCCTCCCGCTCCTTGTCAGGTGACTCTGCTTGCTCAGCTTATCTTCTCTAGTGACATGACTCCTTCACTGAGTCCATGGCAGCAGGAGAAAGGGTATGAGGGGAGGAGGAGAGAGGGTATGAGGGGAGGGGGGAGCTGCCTATGTGCCGGAGTCAGTCTGAGGGAAGATAAGCAAGTGAGATGTGACAAGTGATGGCTTGCAGTTGTTCAGCCAATGGGAGCTGAGCAAGCCTGTCACCTGACAAGGCAGGGGAGGGGGGAGGCTGGTGTAACAGGAGAAGGAGCTGAGAGAAGAGCTTGGTGACGGTGACGACAGTAATTAGGTCTGTGTGAGTCAGGACACTTCCTGGTGGGGGGTGGAGGGGGGAAAAGGCAGGGAAGGGAGGCAGATAGGTGATTGAAGCACATTACAGAGTTATATAACTTTGTTATGTGCTTCAATTACTGGGAAAAAGTTTTTCATGGCACTTGTCCTTTAACCTCTCAAAAGACTGTGTGCACAGAAAGTCTAATACTTTAGTCCCCACGCGTCAAGGGACACTTCCTAAGCCATCCTGATTATTCCAAAATAGCACAATGGCTACAGTTACGCAATGGCTTCTAGGAATATCCATCCGGCGTGCGTTACTGTATAGGAATTGACTAGTTTTATGCATTTAAATCTTGGCTATTCCATACCATAAATGTTCTCAAAAACTTCCAACAGACTGTGATTCTTCAATTTTTTCAAGATGTCTGTTATCAGTGAGCAGTAACATTGTTGCATATCAGTTCAAGATGTCGAGAACATACAATTAGGGCCCTTATATAGTTCAAATGTAAACAATATTTGTTTCGGGTGTATGCAAAAATTGTTTGTATTCCGTTGATTGCATCTTGTGTCGTTAATCGTTTGCTAAATATTTGCTAAATGTGGGGGAGATTTATCAAACATGGCGTAAAGTGAAACAGACTCTTTGGAAAATGAAAGGTGGAATCTGATTGGTTGCTAGGGGCAACTGAGCCAGTTTCACTTTACACCATGTTTGATAAATCTCCCCCATTGTTTGTTCTTTTGCTGGAATTAGAAGGAGTCAACGATCTTAGTAAAGATTGTAACCAGGGGCGTAGCTAATGTCTCCTGGGCCCTGGTGCGAGAGGTCAACTTGGGCCCCCCCCCCCCCCTTTCACGACCAAGTGATGCTACTGGTAGGTGTATGTGTATATATATACACACTCCAAGACAGATATTACCAATAACACCAGCATATAGGAAGTGAAAATATTATCACTATATATATTACCGCCATACTGTTACTGTATACTGAGACAAATTTTGCCAATAATACAAGTATACAAGGGGCAAATATTAACGCCACACCACAACCACTACCATCACCACCACATTGTTACTGACCAAAACCAGTATACTGAGACCAATAAAACACAGTACCGGATAACAAGTAACAAATATTACCACCACATACTGACTAACACCGCCACATACTGACTAACACCGCCACATACTGACTAACACCACTGCTGCTACTGAATAAGATCCACTGTACACAGATCACTATCACCTCATACAGTCATATAGAGGTGGAAGCAGCTCCACGCAGGTTGTATACACCATATAAATTACAGCGCAGATATATCAGGTGACTCACAGGGGACGTCTTCTCTGATCGGAGTTCTTTCCTTTTCATCTTCTTCTCCATCTGCCCTGGGCCGTTATGAGAACTTCTCCGAGCCACGAATCCACAGAATCTGCCAGACAGACATATTAGTCTCCTCACACTGACACCATCCTCATCTCTATACACACTGCACATCTGTACTGTCCCCTTTACACCCTCATTTGGTGGGTAGCCCTGACTCTATGTGACCCCCCTTATAGTATATATAGATGGCCCCCTCCCCTTATAGATGACCCCCTCTACCCCCATTATAGATGCCCCCTCTCCCCCCCAATATAGATGCCCCCTTGCCCCCCCATTATAGATGCCCCCCTCCCCTTATAGATGACCCTCTCTACCCCCATTATAGATGCCCCCTCTCTCCCCCCCATTATAGATGCCCCCCCTTGAAGATGGCCCCCTCTTCTCCCCCCCTTATAGATACCCCCTCCCCTTATAGATGGCCCCCTCTCCCCCCCCTTGAAGATGGCCCCTCTTCTCCCCCCATTATAGATGCCCCCCTTCTCTTCCCCCCATTATAGATGCCCCCCTTCTCTTCCCCCCATTATAGATGCCCCCCATTATAGATGCCCCCCCTTTCCTCTATGCTAAGCAGTATTTAAAAAAAACAAACACACAAACTCACCTGACAACCCGCTCCCCCGGCGATCCTCTTCTTCTTCAGGTGCTGTCCCCGGCTGATGCGCGGCTGCCGGGGGTTTCCCGTCCTATCCCCGGCAGCGCGCGCATCAGTGAGCTCCCTGTACGCCGGGGCTGTGACTTCTGACACAGGAAGCGTCTCTGACGTGCGCTTCCTGTGCCGGAAGTCAGGGCCCCAGGCAGCTCACTGATGCGCCGCGCTGCCGGGGATAGGATGGGACACCCCCGGCAGCCGCGCATCAGCCGGGGGCCCGGACGAGCACGCTCTTGTGACCGCAAGCAAATCAATGCTTGAGGTCACAAGAGTAATTTAAGGGGGGAGCAGTGCAGTGGCAAGGGGGGCCCTCGCGGGCCCCCCCTCGTAGCGGGCCGGGTCGCAGCGGCGACCGCTGCGACCCTGGTAGCTGCGCCACTGATTGTAACTAATGACTATCGTTCTGTGTGTCCATTTACACAGAAAGATTACCTGACAGATTATCTGCCAAAGATTTGAAGCCAAAGCCAGAAACAGCCTATAAACAGAGATCAGGTCATAAAGGAAAGCCTGAGATTTCTGCTCTTTTAAAATCTATTCCAGGCTTTGGCTTCAAATCTTTGGCAGATAATGTGTCAGATAATCTTTCTGTGTAAATGAACCCTTATGCTGAATGACATCAGGTCGTTCCCAAAAACTCTCGTTCCCCGGCCAGAGTTGCACGCCTCTTAGTGAATCCTGAATGCCGGGCGCACGTTAGAGTGTACCATATCGAAGCTGGCGTAGATTTGGATCATGATTTACGCCTGCGAGCAGGAGTAAATCATGATAGATGAGGTGTGGAATTAGGCCACATCTCCTTCCCACCTTGCCACGCCCCACTCCGAGCCCCCTGCCCACCTATTGGGCGAGCGGGGGACACGGCAGGCGTACGCCAGGGAGAATGGACAAATCTGCGCCTTCTCCCTGGTGTACGCCTCGGGCGGACCTTTCATAAATGTCCCCCCATTGCGAATATCCTTTGTGTAAATGGGACGAACACTGGTTTTTTAATATCCGCATCCATTATTCCACACACAATATTCCTCTAACCTCAGACGAACTTATTACGATGATGGATTACTTCATCACTGAATTGCTAGCCTGTAAAATGTTTTGAAAGATTTTATATTAGTCACACATGGTGCTTATTCATCAAAGCTTTACTGAGGTGTTGTAATGTTAACAGACCCAAGTGAGACTTCCTAACTCTTACCTAAATTATAGGGTAGGATGGTTTTCCTAAAGATGTGCCTCTGGCCACTTAAGCCTATATGGAAACCAACTGGATGGACAATCACAAAGGGGATGATAAAAGGGGTTTCCACTATAGGCAAAGAGTTAAACGGACAAACCATGAAATGAGAGTATACAATGATATTGGGATGTCTAAAATGGTACTTCCTGCCTTTGAAGAATATGAAGGGTATGAGTGCTGCATTGGGTAACCAAAAGATTTGCCAGGATAGCCATGGATCTCTTTCCGCTAGCTCCTGACCCCTCAACCCCTTAATGACAAAAGTATAAGTTCCACCAATAGCAGGGTCCCCAACAATAACATGTAATTTATATTACTGGTCAAAGGGAGCCTTTTGGTTGACCTAAAGTTCCAGAGCCCAGATGTAACCACAAACAATACATCCCCTATAGCAGGGATGGGGAACCTGTGGCCCTCCAGCTGTTGCAAAACTACTACTAAAGCTTTGGTTTTAGCTGTCCAGGCATGATGGGAATTGTAGGTTTGCCACAGCTGGAGGGCCGAAGGTTCCCTATGCCTGCCCTATAGTCATAACTCTGATGACAAAGAAGCGCCTGTTATACAGACATTTAAGGATTTCTGGCCCTTTCACTTGTGCACAATACTTTTCCAGTCTTTTTACGCTGGAAGAGAAGAAGACTGGTTACCCTAAGGGTCCTTTTATACGGGTTGATAATCATCAATTAATGTTGTTAAAAACGCCCACTCATCAGCTGATCACATCTTTTGTGCAACCCCATAAATCATTGTTTATCTGCCGCAAATCTCCCTGTGTAAACAGGACATAGCAATGTAGCAATGTATTTAAATGGCTGTTGTTTAAAGCCGCTAATCGGCGTTCGATTGTGGTAGCATACAGAGGAAGATTGCTGGGTGTAAAAGGACCCTATTACGTGGGCCAATTATCAAGCAAAAAATCGTTATATCGTTCGAATTTAAATTATAATGGTTTTGTGTTATGCAGAAGACAATCGAAAAATTGCTTGTGTGTTGTTGATCAAATCTTTTGAGCCGATCATAAAATCATCATTATTCATATGCTAAATGTTCGCCAGGACCCACTTATAGTTATATTAGACAAAGCGATTTTTAACAATTAACATGTAACGTTCACAAACAAGAGCTTTTGGAAACGATCTAAAATCGCTCACCATAACACATAGAACGATAGTTGTTAGTTACGACCATTACTAGAATTGTTATCACGATCGATTACTCCTTCTGATCCCTGCAAAAGAATGAACAACATGTACATTTAGTCGATATTTAGCGAATCATTAACAACGATTTTATGGTCAGCTCAAAATATGAGATCAACGACACATTGCCTGCATACACACAAAACGATTATCGTTTAAATTTTAACGTTACAGGGATTTTCCACTCTGTAATCGTTCCAGGTAATAGGGCCCTTAGTTACTTTTAATAAAGTATAAAAAAAAAAGTAATAGACTATGAAAGAGATAAGGCGGGGTTCACACCTGCTTTGTCGGCTCTGTCCGGAGCCTTACTCACAGGTGGTGTCAAAAATAAGGAACCTATTACACAGGACGATTTAAATGATAATTGTTTTGTGTAATAGCAGGCAACGATTGGAAAATTGTTCGTATGTCGTTGATCATTGATTTAGATCTGAACCTAAAATTATTGTTAATTGTTCGCTAATCGTTCACGGTAATTTCACATTCAGTCACTCAAGTTCCGCATTTGTTCACTAATCGTTTAGTGTAATTGCACATTGTTCATTGATTTGCTGGGATCAGAAGGAGTAAACGATCATAGTAACGATCGCAATAACGATCATAGTAACGATCGTAACTAACGACCATCGTTCTGTGTAATATGGTGAACGATTTCAGGTTAATGATAAGCAATCTCGTTTGTGATCGTTTATCGTTAGTCGTTAATTGATAAAAATCTCTCCTTGTAATAGGATCCTAACAGAAAAATAGCATAGCATGTTGCACTATTTTACTGAAATGCCAAACACCTAAAACCCAACAGATCGGTTGGTGCTACTGGTGATCAGCATATAACAGATCTGCCAGTATAGATATTTTTCATTGAGCAAAAGAGAAAAGACAATGATGGCAGTGAACCCGGCGTACGAGTATTTACAAGGGAACATACTTGCCATCTGACTGATATTTGCATGGTAATTCCTGTAGCAGTAGCTACTCTGTGGGCATCCTTATGTGATTACTTTATGGGCACTGCTATTTGGACACTATTATAAAAAAAATTCTATATTGTGGGTACAACGGTAAGGGCTATTCCTTTTTGATGTTATCACTTTGAAAAAATTACTATTCTGCCTATATTGTTTCTCCCTAGCGTGGGAACAGTCTACTGTGAGTACTGCAATTTGGAACAATTCAAAGGTCATTGTCCTCACTAGGACAAGATATCGTTATTACAATCAGTCTTGGTTTTGGAGAGATTAGGCGGTGGTAGGGATTTCTACTAAATATTTACTATCGCAAACGAGATTGTATATCGTTAACCTGAAATCGTTCATCATATTACACAGAACGATGGTCGTAAGTTACGATTGTTACTACGATCGTTATTGCGATCGTTACTATGATCGGTTATTCCTTCTGATCCCAGCAAAACAGTGAACAATGTGCAATAACACTGAACATTTAGTGAACAAATGTAGAACTTGAGCGAACGAACGTGGAATTACAGCGAACGATTAGCGATAATTTTAGATCCAGATCAACGATCAACAACGACATATGAACGATTTTTTTGATCGTTGCCTGCAATTACACAGAACCGTTATCGTTTAAATTTGATCGTTATAACGATCTTTTATGCAATAATCATCCCGTGTAATAGGGCCCTAAGGCTCCCAAATGGCAGCTAGCCATTATTGTGACATTTACCCTACCTCAGCTGCCCACTATCCTGCACATGGCAACCAATAAAATTCCAGCTGAAATGCTGGAAGGGTCTTGTTGAGTTGATCACTTCTGATTTTGCAGAACGCCACCTACCATTCATATCCTTGGGACGCTAATTGGAAAAAACTCTTTAGTCACTTGCAATATAAAGCCAGGCATTGTAACCAGAGCAAAGAACTTTTCTGATATATATTAAGAATGTCACTCTATAACCAGTAGAGTATTCAATCCCGCTAATATGGGACACTTTCGTCTCTAGTCATGTTCAGACTTTGTGCAAATGACCTTGACTCAGATTAACTAGCGACCTCCGAGTCCCCTTACAAGTAGGTCCCCACAAGTAGCTCTTCTGAGCACATCAATTCATTTCGGCTTCAGATGCTGAGACGTGCTACGCCTCAATCAGACCTCTCTATTAGTTTGTGTGCAGTCAACTACTTAGTGATTTGATGGCTTTGGTTAGAAGCCAATTTTCTATCGTCTTAGCTTTCATTCTTATCTCCACGTGGCAACAGTAGATCAAACGCAGTATATTAAAAATCACTCTGAAAGGAAGGCTTTAAAAAAATGTTACATAAATTGCACTTAAATAGAGCCTATCAAAATGATTAACAATGCACGGCGGCTCAGACAGAAAAGACGTATGAGCCGGGGACCCCGCACCTCCCTCGCTATGGCAGATACTATTTCAACTCTATAGCGTAATGCAATAAAGGGAGACTAAATGCTTCATTATTTACAGCGATAACTTCTGGAAGCTGGAGATAAAGGTAAATGTTTAAACTTTTTATTGAAATATATTAAGAAAAAAATTAACATAATCTAATCATTATGGTATAATAAACCAATAGCAACTATACTATACCCTCCCTACTTTGCATTAGGGCGTTCCATTGGAGGTATTGTCTGGGAGGCCCTACTTAAAGGAAATATAAGGAGAGCAGGAAAGGTCCTACCTAACTTTGGCAGATGAGAGAGGGGAGGGAGGATGTTGTGGGCATTGAGCAATAGGTGTCCGATGTTACCGGTGTTGTGGTGACATCAGGCAGCTACTGGACATTGTATACAGCTCCTGTAACATGCTCCCGACCCCCCCTTGTCTGGGGAAGTTACTTGCATGGACGGGCAGAGGGGGGGAAGTAGAGCACTGGAGAGCAGAAAAGGTAGGAACTCTCTTGCTCTCCAGATATCCCCTTTAAGTATATCTCTAAGGCATGTGTAGATACAGTGGCCTACATTGCTCATAGACGTCTATTTTAAATAAAATCCTAAAGCTTGGACTGCTGGATGCCTCTGCAATACATATATGTTTACAGAGTCTTTTAGGGGTATTTTAGAGAGTAACCTTTATAAAGAATTCAGTACAATGTGCTATACTTCTCTTCCTTGCTCCCCTGCCATTGCCAGTACCTTGGAGCTCCCATCCAGCTGTGTTGCACACACAACCCCAAAGCACGGCGACTGCAAAGCTCCAGAGCTCTTTCTTTATATTACTCGCTGGAGTAGAGTTCTTGATAGAAATTACTCCCAGCAATATGCCTTTAAGAGAGTACAGCATGATTTTGTTATATAACCCCCTCAGGATGGTGACATGGTTATTTTTGGAATCACTGCTGGTATTAATCTCTGAGAGTCCCCTTCATGGTGCACAACTATTTCTCATTCTCTCCACTTTTCGGGTTTGCCAGCAGTACTCACACCAGAACTCTCTCCTAAATCTAGAGTCAATTACTGGACAGGACCTACTCTTCTTTGCTGATGAAAGTACACTGGACTGAATAGGCTGCACTGTGCTGAGGGATGATTTACAGTACACTCCTACACATGGTATTATACCAGGGGAGAAAGGGGTCATTGATGCACTAGGTTTGCAACCTGTCATGCGAGAGAAAATGAATGTAACAGCAGCAAAAAAAAAAGTGGTTAGCGTACTATTAGATGGGCCCATGAAGGCCCGATCATTATTGTAAACGAGTGCCAATCTGCTAGATCGACGCTTGTTTACTGGGCCTAATGATTTAGCAAGGGCTGCACAGACATCTTTAGCCTTGTCCATGCACCCCTTGCCCAAACATTTAATACATTACCTGTCCACACTTCCGGTCTTCTCCTGCACTTTGCATGCTTCCCAGTCCCACGACTGCAGCTTCAGAGCCAGGAACACCGCAGCCAGTGATTGGCTGAGCCGCCTGTTAGTTCAGACAGGCCGCCCTGAAGCTGCAGCCTCACTGCCCAGTATGCATGCAGAGCGTAGGAGAACACTGGGAACTTGGACAGCTAACATATTAACTGTTTGTCCAATTGTTAGCTGTCGGACGCGCATCGCTATTACATGCAGCGATGTGCGGTCGTCGGCTGATGATTTTAGGTCTGGACCTAGAGAAACGATCAGCCAATTCGTCCGATAATCGCTCCATGTAATAGGGCATGTAAAACTGAGCACTAAACAGCTGCTGTCGATCATAATAATAGGAAGTCAGAGATTAGAGGGAAGCCTTGATTTACCATTTGGGCCCAGTGTGGATCCTCTGGAAAATGCAGGCAAGTTCATAGATTGTAGTTGCTTAAAGGAGATCCGGCGAAAATTTTTATTAAAGTATTGTATTGCCCCCCAAAAGTTATACAAATCACCAATATGCACTTATTACAGGAAATGCTTAGAAAGTGCTTTTTTTCTCTGCACTTAATACTGCATCAAGGCTTCACTTCCTGGATGAAATGGTGATGTCACTTCCTGGATAACACAGTGATGTCACAACCCGACTCCCAGAGCTGTGCGCACTGTGGCTGCTGGAGAGGATGATGGCAGGGGGACACTGAGGGACACAGGGCACTGGAGGGACACTGAGCATCCCCCTGCCATCATCCTCTCCAGTAGCCACAGCCCGCACAGCTCTGGGAGTCGGGTCGTGACATCACCATTTTATCCAGGAAGTGACATCACCATTTTATCCAGGAAGTGAAGCCTTGATGCAGTAGTAAGTGCAGGGAAAAAAGCACTTTACAAGCATTTCCCATAATAAGTGTATATTGGTGATTTGTATAACTTTTGGGTTGCAATCCAATACTTTAATAAAAATTTCTGCCAGACCTCTCCTTTAATCCAAGCTCTCGATCTCTCTCCTGTGATTAGCACTATCTAAGCCCTGCCCCCACTTCCTTTGTTCTGTTGCAAGGAAGTAAAACAATGCTTGTAGCGTTGTTGTTGGAGCTTTCCTTTGGAGTACTCTTATAATCTTTATTAATCTATTTTATAATGTAATTTACTCTCTATATACTGGATCACCTTATAAGTTTGCAAAAGAATCTCCTCCAGCCTAAGCAATATACATTTCCATGTAGTACCATAGAGGTTTCGTTACAGGGCTATCCTCAGACATCCAGCTGTTTTCCCAGAACATATTTTCATGATGCACGGCTAACTTTGCATCATGGGAAATGCAGTTTGGCAACACCTGCAGTGTGAAAAGTTGTTGGTTCTTTCCCTGGAGAGCTATATGCCTGTCTAACAGGTGGTGTATTATGTCAGGTTGCATTCTCTTCTGCATATCGTGAGACGTATCCCATATGTTGCTCGACTTGAACTTGTTAATCCCGCACATTTGGAACAATGGGATTTGATAGCTACTTGTGCGCTGCAACAATTTATTTTTAACCCGGAGAACAATCCACGAGAAACACAAAACCTTTATGTTCTTTTGAAGTCATAAAAGGCCGCGCAGAATAAGGCTGCCTCGGTAGTTTTGATGTCAGCCTAAATGTGTCTTCAATAAAAACCATTCGGCGCTATCATGGCGGAGTAAATGGAGATGTTTTGTTTATCCCACACTAAAGCTGTCTGGATGTGATTACTTTTTAATAAAACTAAGGCCAGGGCTTCATCGCAGCAAAGCTGGAAACAAAGACTCGCAACTGGTACGACGTACAGCTGTGTCACAAAGGGGGCCGGAAGCAGAGGCTGAAATCTCGAGATTTCCCCCTGTTGTTGAAGTGTTTATTGGAAGATCATGAATGGGACATAGGAAACATGGATGAAAGAGCGAGGAGAAAGAGGAAAAAAAAGAAACATTTGACATAGACGGACACTTTGATCTCTTGATCCAGCCACTGCTGCAGGGCAGATTGCTGGGAATACAGAAAAGACCTCAAGATTTCAATTATTACAGTACAGCATTATAATATGGTGTAAGTACCGAGCTATCAGCCCAGCCCAAAGTCCTATCTGCAGTTGTGGCTCTCAGGATGGAAGGCAGAAAGGATCAAATATAAGAACACATGGTCCTGATCTTATGTTTTCTTTTAATTTATTAGACATACTTACGTGTATATAAGACATTAACTGCTTTACGACCAGAGCTCTTAGCACATTTATTTTGCGTTTCAAGACACTTAGGACCAAAGGGGTTAATATTCTCCTTGGGGAGAAAGTCATAAAGATGTTTGGAGACTAGAGATGAGCGACGCGAATGCCGAGCGATTTTTTAACAAACTTGCTAAACATGGCGGACACACATGCTTAGTTACAGTACTGTCACTTGGCGGGAGCAAGGGATTATCCATAATCCCTTGCAGCCATCCAATCACCTGCAAGTCCCACTGTTATGTCAGCACCTCCCCCTCACCCTGTAAATAGTGTGAGCCACTTCCTGGAGGTGGGTAGTAGTCTGTATGTGCAGAGGAGAGAAGGATTGCCGAAGGCATTTAAAGCAAGGCAGGGGAAGAAATAGGGAGAGAGAGGAGAGGATAGGATGGGAGTCCATTGTGGGTGGGTGTCTGTTGGTGCTGGGAAACCAGTCTCATGTGAATCCAGTCTGTGGGTGATGTGGGTAAAGTTATCCCAGTGTGTGAGAAAAGTGGTCAGTGTCCAGTGAACTCTGGGTGGTTAACCCATTGGTATCTCAGTATGTGGGTGCTGTGAAGCCAGTGTCCAGTTAATCCAGTCTGTGGATGCTGTGAAGCCAGTGTCCATTCAAACCAATTTGTGTGAACTGTGGGTGAAGTGAAACCACTGTTATCCCAGTGTGTGGGTGCTGTTAAGCCAGTGTCCATTCAAACCAGTCTGTAGGTGCTGTGGATGAAGTTAACTTATTGGTACCCCAGTGTGAGGGTACTGTGAAGCAGATGTCCATTTCAACCAGTCTGTGGGTGCTGTGGGTGAAGTTAACTCATTGGTATCCCAGTGTGTGGGTAATGTGAAGCCAGTGTCCATTCAAACCATCTGTGAGTGCTGTGGCTGAAGTTAACCCATTGGTATCCCAGTGTGTGGGTGCTGTAAAACCAGCTGTTGAACAAAACATTACTCTGTAATAGTCCCACTATTGTAGCTACAATGTTTTGGCTGTTTTATTGAGATTCATTTGCATGAGATTCCCAAATTTTCGTGAACCCAACCAAATATTGATGAATCTCGCTAAACATATTTTTGACTGATTCGCTTATCTCTCATAGAGAATAGAGATTTTACAGTATTAACGTAGCGAACTTTAATGGAGACGTACTGACCATTCATGCTCCACTGGGAATTCTGGAAAGAAAGGAAATGCAAAGCACCTGTCACCCCCCCTTTTCAAGCTTGCTTTTGCTTTGGCCAGAGAAGTCCTCTTTTCTGGCTTTAGAGTTGGAAGCAATTTTTGACATCCTTGCACCCTCTTACACAATATGTAGTTGTCTCTGTGAGACAGACCTTTAAATAACTGATGCAAATTATATAGAAGTAATTTTTAAATGTGGCCGTAAACTTTAAGGCTATGTTCACACTGCGTATGTTTCCGGCCGTAGTGCGAACCGCGAATATACGCACGTAGTTTTGAGGTTGATGCGTTCGCATGAAAGTATACGATATACGCCCGCACAGTGCACACTACGTATGAACTTACGGCCGGATCGTATCGGCGCCGTGAAAAATGAACAAGACCATTGTTTGAAGACGGAAATGTTGAAACTCACGGCCGAGGATTTCCATGCGGTCCCGTACGGAGTACTTATTTCAGCCAATTTGAACTTGATTTTTCGATCCAAAAGGTTCTGTGTGGTTTACGGGGCTGGGCGAGGATTTCCAAGTAAATGACCTGCCTCAGATCGCTTCGAAACAAGCTAGGGAAGCATAGCTGTACTACGGGCATATGTTTGCGGTGCGTACGCATCCAGCCGCATGTCTATTTTTCCCACGCCCGTAGTTTCAGTCGCACATGTACGGCGGCGTACGAAATGCGGCCGGACTCATACGCAGTGTGAACATAGCCTAACTATGTAAAAAGTATGAAAAGCCATAGCAGTTTAGAGAAATATGATTAAGTGCAAGAACATACTGGCTTGTGAATAGGCTACATTACAGAAACATTGCAAATGTATACCAAAAAGCTGTGACAAATACACACATAACACATAAATACCATTGCATTTGCTTTGCTGTTTCCGTATCTCCTATAATCTTATGACAGACTGTGTTTGTCAAAGTGGCTTTTGAGCATTTCTGCCATGACGGGAAGAGCCTAAGGCTATGTTCATACTTGTGTCTGTTTAGTGGAAACCACAACAGATTGCAGATCCGTCACATAGCATAGTATCGGTGCTTAATGGACCCCACTGACTTATAGTGGGGGGTACTGGTGCCTGTCATGGTTTTAGCAATGCATTCTATCTGTCAGATATTCTGGAATCAGCACAGGGTAATGGCTATGACTGGTGGAGGGGGTCACATTGTATATCTATTCTACAGATAATAATCTTACCTTTTTCCGTTAGTCCAGAATAATGTACAGTGATTTAGTTAGAGGCAAAAATTTTTCCTTTTTCTGGCAAAGGGGAACAGACTGCGAGGTCCTCTTCAGGTATGGAGTCGGCAGCTGATAATAGTTTGTAATATTCATCTTCTCCATCTAAAACTTTGATTTGGCTAAATGAGACAAGGGGATATAGCAAGTAAGTAAATTACATAGAGAATTACTAAGTAGAGATTAAAAGATTTTTCTGGAAGTTGTGAACTTCATATTTTTTTAAAACCTCCTAGGATTACTCCTATAATAAAGATTCCTCTATGATCATCTATTTTCTTCTTCTTTAGAAAAGGTTCTACCATAGTGCTGAGCGAACCGGTCAAAATGTTCGGGTTCTGCAACGTTATCTGAACCCAAAAGCTCTGCATTTGATTCGCTGCAGTTGCAGAACTTGGATGCTGCCATAGGGGGTCCTGGAAAACATGGATAGAGCCTATGGTGTGAGTTTTCCTGGCACGTGTTAAAAACGGAACCTCTTTTCCTATAAATAATGGGAATCCCATTGGTTTGACCCCTGTTGATCAAACATCTACCACCTACCATTGGAATGGTGAATAAATGTTGTTTGGAGGCACAAAGCATAATTGTGAATATATTACTTTGACTCAATGTAGAATTCCTTTTCCTTTACATACAGTACAGTTTAGTAAAAATCTGTTGTGTTCCAGAGAGTTTAGTTTTTCAGTGCTCAGTTTCCAGTGTTTATGTGACGTTTCTGGCGCAAATATCTAATTTTCAATGTGTATGTTTGGTTTCTGATAAACATATGTAGTTTCCTGTAATGTGTGTATGTTCAGTTTCCAGTGCCCATCTTAGTTCCCAGTGCACATGCTTAGATCCCAGTGCACATGCTTAGATCCCAGTGCACATGCTTAGATCCCAGTGCACATGCTTAGTTAACAATGCACATGCTTAGTTCCCAGCGCACATGCTTAGTTAACAATGCACATGCTTAGTTCCCAGTGCACATGCTTAGATCCCAGTGCACATGCTTAGATCCCAGTGCACATGCTTAGTTAACAATGCACATGCTTAGTTCCCAGTGCACATGCTTAGTTAACAATGCACATGCTTAGATCCCAGTGCACATGATTAGTTTCCCGTGCATATGCTTAGTTTCCAGAGCACATGCTTAGCTACCAGTGCACATGCTTAGTTAACAATGCACATGCTTAGATCCCAGTGCACATGATTAGTTTCCCATGCACATGCTTAGCTCCCAGTAAACATGCTTAGTTAACAATGCACATGCTTAGTTACCAGTGCACATGATTAGTTTCCTGTGCACATGCTTATTTTCCAGGGCACATGCCTAGCTCCAAGTGCACATGTTTAGTTAACAATGCACATGCTTAGTTCCCAGTGCACATGTTTAGTTAACAATGCACATGCTTAGATCCCAGTGCACATGATTAGTTTCCCGTGCACATGCTTAGTTTCCAGGGCACATGCTTAGCTCCCAGTGCACATGCTTAGTTAACAATGCACATGCTTAGTTCCCAGTGCACATGTTTAGTTTCCAGTGCACATGCTTAGATCCCAGTGCACATGCTTAGTGAACAATGCACATGCTTAGTTCCCGGTGCACATGCTTAGTTCCCGGTGCACATGTTTAGATCCCAGTGTACATGATTCGTTTCCCGTGCACATGCTTAGTTTCCAGGGCACATGCTTAGCTACCAGTGCACATGCTTAGTTAACAATGCACATGCTTAGATCCCAGTGCACATGATTAGTTTCCCGTGCACATGCTTAGCTCCCAGTGCACATGCTTAGTTAACAATGCACATGCTTAGTTCCCAGTGCACATGCTTAGATCCTAGTGCACATGATTAGTTTCCCGTGCACATGCTTAGTTTCCAGGACACATGCTTAGCTCCAAGTGCACATGCTTCGTTAACAATGCACATGCTTAGATCCCAGTGCACATGATTAGTTTCCCGTGCACATGCTTAGTTTCCAGGGCACATGCTTAGCTCCCAGTGCACATGCTTAGTTAACAATGCACATGCTTAGTTCCCAGTGCACATGCTTAGTTCCCAGTGCACATGTTTAGTTTCCAGTGCACATGCTTAGATCCCAGTGCACATGCTTAGTTAACAATGCACATGCTTAGTTCCCAGTGCACATGCTTAGTTCCCGGTGCACATGCTTAGTTCCCGGTGCACATGCTTAGATCCCAGTGCACATGCTTAGTTCCCAGTGCACATACTTAGTTTCCAGCGCACAGGCTTAGTTCCCAGTGTACATGCTTAGTTCCCAGTGCACATGCTTAGTTTCCAGTACACATGTTTAGTTCCCAGTGTACATGCTTAGTTCCCAGTGCACATGCTTAGTTCCCAGTACACATGTTTAGTTTCCCGTGCACATGCTTAGTTCCCAATTTACATGCTTAGTTTCCAATCCACGTGCTTAGTTTCCAGGGCACATGCTTAGTTAACAATGCACATGCTTAGTTCCCAGTGTACATGCTTAGTTCCCAGTGCACAAGCTTAGTTACCAGTACACATGCTTACTTTCCAATGCACATGCTTACTTTCCAATGCACATGCAGTTTTTAGTACACATGCCTTGTTTCCAGTGTACGTGTTTAAATTTCAGTGCACATACACAGAACAAATGCCACAAAGCAATGCATATAATAACAGTACAACAGATGGACGATAAAGCCATCAACAAATTTCAAAAACACAAGACATGGGCACTGTTAAGAAAATAACTTTGGATATATGTAAACTACCGACTGTTATAATTAAACAAGAGCTTTAGCCTGTGCTCTGTTTTATTAGAGGTAAAACCCTTTTACTGCAAATCCTATTAACACATATCACAAGTTTTGACCAGTGAGGCAAGTCATAAACATCTTTTTGACAATTACTGAAATTTTTCTTTATTTCTTTTTGCCACTTTAGCTACATATATATAGCAAATTCCCAGCTCACGTTTATAGGTAAGTGACTCCATATGTGTTAGTTAAAGTCAGATACACATCCAGGGGCCAATATTAAACAATTTCAATGTTTAATATAAAAAAAAAAAAATTCCCATTCTACAAAAAGACGTCTGTTTACAGTGGTTAGAATGAGCGTAGATATTTACCCAAGTTTTCTCGGCTTCCGCTTGCTCCCTTGATATTCTAGAGTTCCCTGCGGGAAGGACCAAGAACACGCTTTCAGAAGCTAAGCAGGGAGTCGTTAATTTTTAATTCAAAGTGATTTTGTGTTGAATGCGAGCAGATGCTGATAATATCACAAGTCAAAGCATAATTTTTTTGATCAAAGGGTTCAAGTGAGCCTGATGAAGCATGCATGTTGGTTTTCTTTGATAAACCACATCAATTATTCACCGTGAAAGGAGACATCCTGATATGAAAGCAACAGATAAAGGGCACAGGCACATGTTCAGCCGGCACAGTGCTAAGAGAGGGGATGGAGAGATAGGCTGTTACAATGGAGGAAGGAGGGAAAGGTTGAAGACATATTAAAAGGAGCATGCAGCGATCCTCAACACCATCAAGTAAACAGGAGGACCCCGTACTTATTCAATTAAATCTACGGGCTTCATGAGGATCCCAAGATACATGATTTTATTTTTTTTTCTAGAAACATTGACCAAAAATTATCAAAAGGAAATACTAAGCAACCGATGAAATTCTATTAGGGGATTTTATATCCTCAAGTAAAAGATATAGATAGTAAGAAAATACTTTTCATTTTGTAAATCGATTTGATCTTTTGAGGGGTGATACGTGTAATTTGCTTCCCTCTATACCCCTCTACATGAAGAAAGATGGAATAAAGCATAAAATAACTGGAGCATATACTCTACCCTGATATACTGTAAGGTTACACACTGAGGCCATGTTTCCACAGCGTGAGACACTGGCCGTTCCATGACCCGGCTGGGTCACAGAACGGCTGCTGTCAGAGAAGATCATTCCAGCCGGTACTGCAATACCTGCCGGATGATCGTCTCTGCCGCTGAATTCGGATGTGGCCGCATGCTCGACTGTGTGCACTGACAGGTTTTCTGTGGCCACTATTCAATGAATAGCCGCTGCAGAAAACTGACATGATTTTTGCGGCGCCACTAGGGATCCCGGCTGGAGTGTATACTATGTGTATACACTCCGTCCGGGATTCCATAGAAGGCAGAACTATGTAATCTATGTAGTAATCACGGCCATTGTTGCAAATCGGCAACAAGGGCTGTGATTATTACGTAATTTACGTAGTGTGAACTTAGCCTGTATAAGTTTCAGGTGGTTAAAGCTGTCCTGTCTGGTGTATATTTTATAACAGACTTCTGTTTCCTGCCAAACACCCTAGCTTGGAATTTAGCCAGCCCTATCTCTTTCCCAATATACACTCTTGACTTCACCAACAGAATGGGAGGGAGAAGGAGAACAGAGAACAGACTGAATATAACCTCTCATTTCTTTTGGGTCCTTAGGTCACATTTATCAAGATGCACCCCTGGCGTCTAATTTATTATGGTTTCTGCCTGGAAACAGGCATATACCATGTCAGAAATCTTCACCTGCTTTTTAGTAAATCTAGTGGGGTGAATGGGGACAGAGCCTAATTGAAGACTGCCATACAAGGACACCGGGCTTGATAAATGTCCCGCCGTGTCTCACCAGTCCCTAAGTCATCTCTACCCCCATTCTACTTACATTAATTTGGTTGTAGTACAAACTGTCCTCAGGGCTGTTCAATGTCTTAGGCTGCTGACAACGTCTTCTTGTCGTCCTCAACTTTTTTTCATAAAAATATTCTGAGCCTGTAACAAGAAAACGTGCTGTCAAATGATTTTACCACATAATCATAATATAATCATAATATAAGTATATGCCAACAATTTGCACTGTCCTCCATACATAAAAACAAGCAACAAAAATCATGAGAATCTTGCAGAAGCATAAATAAATTCTCAGGTAACTTGTCAGGATAATCTCCCATGTAAAAAACCCCTTTTCTGACCAGTATACCACTTGCTTATGGTGGCTTATCTCTCATAAGGATCAGGCTGTTAAAACCCAACATGCCTGATCTTTCTCTGTCATCATTTGTCAAGGGACAGTAATACACATGATATAGTTAGCTGGTCTAGCCAATATCGGTGGTTTGGGTGATTTTTCTTTACTTTGTATGGGAGCCTTTACGATTATTCAGCTGGCGCATACATCATCAATGACAACTGATGAAGGCCGAACAATTGTTCTTAGGAACATTCTTTCCTGAACCATCATTGATGAACTAAAAATTTCAAACATGGTCTGTCCTTGGTCAACTAACACTACCATTTGTTTCTATAGGGTTTTTTTTTTCCATGCATAAATGATTGACTACCTATCCTCAAGAAAGGCCATCAATAGCTGATCATCAGGACACCAACATCTGGCACCCCCACTATGGCTGGATCTAAGCTTTGAGCGTCGCCTTAAAGCTTTTGGCTCCATTTACCGCCTGGTTACTGCAGCTCGGCTTCCATTAAAGTGAACCGTAGCTGAGTTGCATTAATAGAATGCAATGAATAGAGCCAATTGCATCTGGCCCCATTCATGGCTGTTCCACAGGGGTGTCAGCTGTTTGTATATCCTGTGAATAATTTTGGCTCAGAAAATAAGTAGGGTTACCTTCTGACTCTTGTTTGACTAATTTTACTATAGTTTCTAATGGATTTCATGATCCACCACCATAAACCAGAAGCTAGAAGAGCTGCTTATGCGTTACTAAAGCATTTAACTTTCCGATAACAAGGTACAAGCGATGATTTTAAGATGAAAGAGACTATGAAAAATGCATCTATAATATCATTAACATCCAATTACCAAGATAAGAGCTTTCATTCAGTACAGATAGGATAATGCGACTCCGGAGTCACCTATCAAATGAGGTCTAGGATTTAGCGTGAGATCTAATACGTCTCTTTTTTTTCAATTACTATCACCTTTAATGGTATCTAGTCACTTACAGTATATGCCATCAAAATTAGACAGGGACAATGCAATCATGACAACATGGACTCATATGTTACTCATAAGCACTAGTGGACTCCCATTTTACCCAAATTAATAATAATTTTACATCCTCCTCACATATACCTGTTATGGTAAACTGTGTTCGGGGCTGGGGTGTTACCCAGTTATACTTGGTCCCCTGGGCATGGTCCCCGGGGAGGTCTGGTGGTCTCCCATTGGGTGCCTCTGGGTCGGGTGAAGACGGCCATAGGTAAAGTGGAGATCTGGTTATGGTGCTTCTAAGGTTTGTTAGCAATTATGGAATGCCTTCAAGAACCCCTCCCATCGTTACTGTTTATAAAATGTTGAAGAGTATGTTATATATATATATATATATATATTAAAATTAATAAGTTATTTTGTTAATAAATGCGGCTGCTGTGGCCTTTTTCTCCAACAGGTCTTGGCGTCTTTATTGGGGAGGGGAAAAAGGTAATTTAGGTTAAGAACAGATAGCTAGACTAGCCCTTAGTCATGCTGTCAGGATGTTGCATGCGTTTTACGTGTAATGCTGCAGGCCATACTTTGCCTTAATGGTGTCTTACTGTATGTGCAGCACATAATGGGCACTGACTGCAACTAAGCCACGTAATTGCAGAACCTCTGGCAGGGATACTAGACTGGCAGTGGTTCTAGAGGGGCTGTGAATTTGGGCGGGTGAATAAAGTGGGAAGTTTCATGGAGCATTAAAGGAGAAGTCCAGCAAAAAAAGTATTAAAGTATTGTATTGCCCCCTAAAAGTTATACAAATCCCCAATAAACACTTATTACAGGAAATGCACATGAAGTGCTTTTTTTCCCCTGCACTTACTGCTGCATCAAGGCTTCACTTCCTGGATAACATGGTGATGTCACTTCCTGGATAACACGGTGATGTCACTTCCTGGATAACACGGTGATGTCACTTCCTGGATAAAATGGTGATGTCACTTCCTGGATAAAATGGTGATGTCACGCCCCGACTCCCAGAGCTGTGCGGGCTGTGGCTGCTGGAGAGGATGATGGCAGATGAATGCTCAGTGTCCCTCCAGTGCCCTGTGTCCCTCAGTGTCCCCCTGCCATCATCCTCTCCAGCAGCCACAGGCCGCACAGCTCTGGGAGTCGGGGTGTGACGTCACCATTTTATCCAGGAAGTGACATCACCATGTTATCCAGGAAGTAAAGCCTTGATGCAGTAGTAAGTGCTGGAAAAAAAACACTTTATGTGCATTTCCCATAATAAGTGTATATTGGTAATTTGTATAACTTTTGGGGGGCAATACAATACTTTAATAAAAAGTATTGTATTGTTGATCTTCACAAATCGTTTGGTCATTGCCTGGTCTATCAGCCAGGAAAGAAGGACGAGCGCAAGAATGACCGTAAGTAATGATCATCGCCCTGTGTTATAGGGTGAACGATTTGAGATAGTATGTCATAGCAGTTGTTTGAGATCATTTACCGCTGAAAAATCGCCCCATGAAATACCACCATAACACACAATATAACTGAGTTTGTAATACCACCATAAGAGACATTAACTGAGTGGGGGCAGTATTACTAAGTGAGGGCACTAATAGTACTTATAAGAGTGGTGGGAGCACTAATACTAGGTGAAGGCACTAAGAGACATTGTAACTGAGTGGGGGCACTATTACTGGGTGAGGGCACTAAAAGACATTGTAAATAAGTGGGGGCACTATTAGAACTTATAACAGAGTTGGGGCACAAATAGTCGTTATTGCTGACTGGGGGCACAGTTACTAAGCGAGGGTACTAAGGGGCATCCCTGTTGACTTGGCACATAATCATAGTGAGCATTTCTCTGGTTTCAATGTATATACACATATGGTTAAACTTAAAATATAATTTCTCCTTTGGTCCATTTGAAAAAGGGTTATGGAAGTAAGAGGTTAATGTTTCCCATCAGTTTTCACCTTTGTGAATTTGCAAATTCGAGTCACAGACACATGCTAAGAGCCAAAGTAGCGGCTCACAGTACACAGGCGACCTTTACTATCTAATATCCATAAGGAACTACAGTAAATGAATAAAAGTGCTGGATACCCCCATTATCTCCACTTTGCATAAGCTGTCTATACACATAGGGTAAGCGTCAGCTGTAATTCTAAGCATGATTTAGTGGGTTGAATCTCATTGTATGGTTGGATGGTATAATTTTCTTTTTTATTTGGCTGATCAAGTCCCGTTGAGTGGCAGCAGAAAGGGGAAACACAGGCCCCTCTACTGCTACCAATGTTTGTGTCGGGAACTGCAGGGCTGTCAAGAACCACTAACAGAGCAAGAGGTGATAGAAAGACAGAGGCTGCCACACACAGCGATCATGTCAGTCAGCCCTCCCAGGAACTGTATATAAGAATAGAGAGAACTAAACCCTACTCTTTATATTGCTGTGTGGCAGCACTTGATTGCAGCAAGAAATCAGGAACTACAGGGCCTTAGACAGCCTTGCAGTTCCCAATACAAACGTTTGTGGCAGCAGAGGGGCCCGTGCCACCCCTTACTGCTTCCACACAACATAAGTTGAATGTTAGCTAAAGGATTATGCAATCATTGTCCAGAGCAGCAGCAAATTTCCATAGAAAATCTCTCCTGCTCTGGACAGTTTCTGACATGGACAGAGGTGGCAGCAGAGAGCACCGTGTCAGACTGGAAAGAAAACAACAGATCCTGCAGGACATACAGCAGCTAATAAGTATGATTTTTTTTAAAAGAAGTAAATTACAAATCTATATAACTTTCTGACACCTGTTGATCTGAAATATATTTAAAAAGATTATTTGAAAAATATTTTCCCTTGATAATACCTTAGCATATGCAAAAAATAGCAGTGTAACAAACAAAATAACAAGATATACATGTTAGACTCACTATACCCTGATACAGACTTTTCGAGTGAGGGTCATCAGACACATGACAACTTTATACTTTAGTACACGGGTACCAGGACACTGCATCTTCAATAATTTGCATATCATCTGTCTACTTAGTATTAATAAGATTGCAGTTCCATAAGATTCAGTACTGACCAGAAGCGAGGGAACAGCAAGGATTTCTAATGGTAAGTATATTAACAAGTTGGGTTTCTTTCTTTAATCCCCAGCAATCTCCTTTACTCCTTAGACTTGATAGGCTCTCAAGGCTATTAGTAATAGCCTCCGAGGTGTACACCAAACCTTTATGCTTTCCCTGAACACCTTCGTATTTTCCTCCTAAATGAGATGATGGCCCATGTTAATTATATTTTGATATCATATTAATATTCTTATTTATCCATAGCATGCAATTTTGATTATGTTCTCATTACTTTTGATCTTCATTTCTTAAATTACATTAAGCAGCAGATCCTTCCTCCTCAAAGTTTCATATTACGTATGATTAGTGCTGGAGGCGAAATCAGATCGGAAGCAGCGCTAAATTCCATCATAACATTGAAACAAGTTCATTAGCATCATTTTGATACAGCCAAACAGCCGCAGGCTATGCGAGCTCTTCTTCTGTCCACATTTTCATCGTGCCCATAATGATTGGCTTCTCACAGTGTTCCGACAATGATCACTTTTGATAACATCATTACTAGCTTTAATAGTACTAGGCCACCAAATTAGATCTGTGGTCAGTTGACCTATATCATGGGTGTCAAACTGATGGCCCTCCAGCAACTATAATTCCCATCATATCTGGACAGCCAAAGTAAATAATTGTTAAAGGAGACCTGTCACCCCCTGTGCCAGGACAGAGCCCGGCCGATCCCCCGATGCAGACCCATATACTTACCGCTTCCGAGAAGTCCCGCCCCTGGACCCGATCCCGCCGTCGAGATGTCCCCATCCGAAGCCGTGCGCGTGCTCACCAGATATTCTGGAGACGTCATTCTCTATGGGTGTTGGGCTCATCTCTGGTGAGCGTGCGCATGGCTTCGGATGGGGATATCTCGGCAGCAGGACCGGGTCCAGGAGCAGGACTTCTCGGAAGCGGTAAGTATATGGGTCTGCACCAGAGGGTCGGCCGGGCTCTGTCCTGGCACGGGGGTGACAGGTTCCCTTTAAGGCCCTATTACACCAGGTGAGTATTGGCCATATTTGCCCAGTCATCAGCCGTTACGGACGATAATCGCTTGGCTTAATAACTCCTGCCATAAAGCAACGATCAGCCGACATGCACAATGTTGGCTGATCCTTGTCTTTCAACATGTTGAAAAATTTCAGAACAATAATGATGGTCTGTTGACCGTCGCCCTGTGCAATAGGAGCAGCGGCAGCAGACCACCACTATCTTTTATGGGCTCCCTGGTCAATCTAACGATCATCCAGGGAGCCCCTCCAGCAGCCCCCCCCACACGCTTACCCGCTTGCTGTTGGTGTGTGTAATAGTGCTAATAGCAAGTGGGAACGAGGAGCAAGCGAGCGCTGATCTGTCAGGTGGGTGCTCGCTTGCTTTTCACCATTGGCCCGTGTAATAGGGGCTTTAGACTGCACTTTAGAAATATCCCAATGACCTTACCGCACACAGTGCATGAGCTGCTGCAGCCAATCACTGGCCTCCGCAGATTTGCATATGATCGTGGAGTCCAATGACTGGCTGCAGTGATCCTTGTACTGTACCCTTTACGTTAAAGTCACTGGGGCAGGTCTGCGGGGCAATCAAGAGGGGTGACATGGGACTCGAATTGTGCAAAGGAAAAAAAATCCTGCCATTCCCTACTAGCTTGTCATTTTTAGAAAAGGGACTAAAAACCCACTGAGGGTATAGATTTTGTGCAAGAAATTCCAAGGTGGTATTCCAATGGAGTAGACTCCAAAAGCAACTGCTGATGGCTTCTAAATTATATTTTAAAAGCAAGGTACCAGAATTGATAAACGGAAGTGTGGGCCAACAAACCTGAGATCCGAGCTGGTAGGGTTCATGCAACGTTAGGCCTAATACAGGTCAGAACAAACAGTGATCAAAAAATTAGGGATACAAATAATCTTGTTCTAAGACCAAGTCTTGCAGTCGGATTAGTTATATAATCAGAGGTGATCAGATACAAGCTGAGCACTGATCAGCTGAGATAGGGGGGCTTATTCCCACATCCTGTATTCCACGGAAACTACGGACAGGGAAGACCTGTAGTGGACTCTTTCCCCGCCCAGCATTATGTATCAATATGATACCAGGAGCAGGGAAAGTGTTTAAATCTTTAGGGGGGCACTGTAATGAATCATGTGACCTCTGTCTCAGAAGGGAGGGGGAGGACAGAGGAGTGGAGACAGAGTGGATCAGGAAATGAGGATGTGCCGCAGACAAACCGACCAATTCATGTAATAGAACCTAACAAGCTTAGATCATTGGTGGAGATTCAACAGGGTTAAATCTTTCTTAACCGGAGTTCCCTTCGTAAGTCGCCACTAACATGAAGGATTGAGGGTATAATTTACCTGTACTTCTGCGAGGTTGACGGATACTGCAATGCTGTCTACCTCTATCCACACGCATGTTTAAGGCATCGTAATCCTTAAAACAGAACAGAGAACATGTACATTTATTAATATTTTTATTGAACTCCATCCTAACTGAATCCACAAACCATTAAAAGCAATACCTCCCAGGATCCTTGGTCTCACTATGTCTGTTTGGCAGATGGAAGGCTGAACTTTGCTTTATTAAACTGTATTGAACATTGCGCTTTATGCACCTTTGTGCACCTTCATGCAATTTATTTCAAAGTGTCATTTTTGTTTTTTAAATATTCAGAAAAATTGGTATCAGATACAAAACATGTGACCCAAGTAGAAAGTAAAAAGAACCACACCTTCTGAAATAAAAGTTCTGAATGTGCGGAGTTCATACAAACCACTCAGACCTGTGTATATATGCACAGGAATGGAAGAGACCAAACATCTTGAAATTTTAAAAAGTAACAACTATAGTTGAGCAAACTTAGAACATGCTTGGGTTCTACTGAACTGGGGTGTGCAGCATTTGATTAGTGGTGGTTGAAGAAGTTGGATGCAGCCCTAGAGAGTCATGGGCTGTATCTATGTTTTCCAGGACATCCTAGGCAGGGGCATAGCTAGGATTCACAGGGCCCCATAGCAAAAATTTGTAAGGGCCCCCCTCCCCTACGCACAACACAAAGCACTGTGCATGCGCATATATATATATATATATATATATATATATATATATATATATATATAGATAAAATGTTGTTTTAAGAAAGTAATTTCTAGAAAACAAACATATACACGGCGCTGTACTTAGAAAAAAGCCCACTGGATGCATCAAGGCCAAAATTATCTCTGAGAAGGGCGACCGATGATCGCAGAAACATGTTAGATGTTTGACCTGCATGAACTACGGCAACTACTACAGTGACGTCACTGCTACTCCGTGGAAAACCTTTGGATTACTCACCGCATGCCGAGAGTTGGTAGTAGTGGAGCCACCGGCCGGGGCCCGCTCCCAACCCGACACCTCAACAACTACAACTACTGAAAAGATACAGAAGAATCGAGGATACTATACTACATCACAAAACTACCAGGTATTCAGCAGTATAGCTATATACACTAAGGATACGTAAACTGCTGGAACGAACCATTTTCACTATTTACTCTCGTACTTTACACAAGATATTTTATGTTAACATTTTTATAGTACAGTATCTCTCAGGAAATGTTTTTTCCATCATTTAAGCACGCACTGTAGCGCTTTAAGTATATATATATATATATATATATATATATATATATATATATATATATACACTACCGTTCAAAAGTTTGGGGTCACCCAAATAATTTTGTGTTTTCCATGAAAAGTCACACTTCTTCACCACCATCTGTTATGAAATGAATAGAAAATAGAGTCAAGACATTGACAAGGTTAGAAATAATTTGTTTTTGAAATAACATTGTTTTTACATCAAACTTTGCTTTCGTCAAAGAATCCTCCTTTTGCAGCAATTCCAGCATTGCACACTTTTGGCATTCTAGCTATTAATCTGTTGAGGTAAGCTGGAGAAATTGCACCCCACGCTTCTAGAAGCAGCTCCCACAAGTTGGATTGGTTGGATGGGCACTTCTGGCGTACCATACGGTCAAGCTGCTCCCACAACAGCTCAATGGGGTTCAGATCTGGTGACTGCGCTGGCCACTCCATTACCTATGATAGAATACCAGCTGCTGCTTCTGCTGTAAATAGTTCTTGCACAATTTGGAGGTGTGTTTAGGGTCATTGTCCTGTTGTAGGATGAAATTGGCTCCAATCAAGCGCTGTCCACTGGGTATGGCATGGCGTTGCAAAATGGAGTGATAGCCTTCCTTATTCAGAATCCCTTTTACCCTGTACAAATCTCCCACCTTACCAGCACCAAAGCAACCCCAGACCATCACATGACCTCCACCATGCTTAACAGATGGCGTCAGGCATTCTTCCAGCATCCGTCCACAACACTTTTTTCCAGTCTTCCTCTGTCCAATGTCTGTGTTCTTTTGCCCATCTTAATCTTCTTTTATTGGCCAGTCTCAGATATGGCTTTTTCTTTGCCACTCTGCCCTGAAGCCCAAAATCCCGCAGCCGCCTCTTCACTGTAGATGATGACACTGGTGTTTTGCGGGTACTATTTAATGAAGATGCCAGTTGGGGACCTGTGAGGCGTCTGTTTCTCAAACTAGAGACTCTAATGTGCTTATCTTCTTGCTTAGTTGCGCAACGCAGCCTCCCACTTCTTTTTCTACTCTAGTTAGAGCCTGTTTGTGCTGTCCTCTGAAAGAAGTAGTATACACCGTTGTAGGAAATCTCCAATTTCTTAGCAATTTTTTCGCATGGAATAGCCTTCATTTCTAAGAACAAGAATAGACTGTCGAGTTTTAGATGAAAGTTCTTTTTCTGGCCATTTTGAGCGTTTAATTGACCCCACAAATGTGATGCTCCAGAAACACGATCTGCTCAAAGGAAGGTCAGTTTTGTAGCTTCTGTAACGAGCTAGACTGTTTTCAGATGTGTGAACATGATTGCACAAGGGTTTTCTAATCATCAATTAGCCTTCTGAGCCAATGAGCAGACACATTGTACCATTAGAACACTGGAGTGATAGTTACTGGAAATGGGCCTCTATACACCTATGTAGATATTGCACCAAAAACCAGACATTTGCAGCTAGAATAGTCATTTACCACATTAGCAATGTATAGAGTGTATTTGTTTAAAGTTAGGACTAGTTTAAAGTTATCCTCATTGAAAAGTACAGTGCTTTTCCTTTAAAAATAAGGACATTTCAATGTGACCCCAAACTTTTGAACGGTAGTGTGTATATATATATATATATATATATATATATATATATATATAAATCCGCTTTACTGCTGGTGCACTGATAACCCCTGACCTCTACACGGAGCTCTGCACATTTTCCTTTCCTACTTGATTGCCAGCTGGAGAACAGAGGTCAGAGGTTATCAGAGTAGTAAAGGAGAGATGTCTGTCTTCTGCTGGTTAACCCTTTTTTTATGTTGCAGCATGTAAGTAAACATTGGGTTACTTACACACTGAAGTACATAAGGGGTTAAGCAGAAGGACACACGCCCTTACCTTCTCCCCTGGGCCCCTCTCCTGCACGGGCCCCATAGCAACTGCCTACCCTGCCTCTATGGTAGCTACGCCACAGATCCTAGGGCTCCAACTTCAGCAGCCACCGCTAATCAGATGCAGCATGTTTGGACAAACTCGAGCGTGCTCAAAGTTTGCTATACTCTAGTAACAACCTATAAATGGCAAAAGTAACTGAAAAGTAAAGATTCTATTAAACCGGGTGATCTTAAGTGAGCGCCGACCTGTCTGGTCAGCACTAGCTTACGCCTCATTCCCTGCTTGCTGGTGTCGCTATTACACGCGCCGACAGCGAGCAGATAAGTGCGGGGGGGGGGGGGGGGGGGGGGGGGAGAATTTTAATTTGTGAATAAAATACAAACTACAGAAGTCACATTTTAAAAGAAAAAAATAAACCTATGAGATGGGTTGACGGATCTATCTCAATGTTTATTGAGGCGTGTACCT
This sequence comes from Dendropsophus ebraccatus, assembly GCF_027789765.1. NCBI lineage: Eukaryota > Metazoa > Chordata > Amphibia > Anura > Hylidae > Dendropsophus > Dendropsophus ebraccatus. Next base: position 32,472,247 of record NC_091462.1, on the reverse strand, counting down.
CTGTTTTTAAGTGTCCCTGTCATGTTAAAAAAAAAACCATTGAACATGTCAGGTTATTTCTGGAAGGTTTCACTAGACAAGGTCAATTATAACTCTATGGAGCGGAAATTGCAGGTAGCAGAGGCGTGAAGAGCAGAACTGTGCACTTCTCCTCACTTGTTCTAATGATTGATGAGGGTCTCAGCATTGTGACTCCGGTCAATCAATTCAGTCAGTCAGATTATCAACATTAAAGGGGTATTCTGCTCAAACATAACTTTTGATATGTTACTGGCCATGGTGAGACTAACAATTCATTCCATACTTGTTATTATCTATTCAGTCTCCTTTCCCAAGTTCTGAGCTGCTGCTTTCTGCTGAAGACACAAAATACTGTGTGTGAGCTTTTATCTCTGTCTCCACCTCCTCCCTTCCGAGGCGGCTGAAGTAAACAAGTCCCTGGCAGGCTGTAGCTTCACCTATGTAGTTTCTTTGTGATGCTGGGAGGGTTAATCTGAGGTCAAGTTGCTGATGAACGCACTGTGATTATCCCTCTCGGCATTACAAAGTTGCAGATAGGGACTTGTTTACATTAGCTGTCTGGGAAGAGAGAAGGAGGAGGAGACAGAGAGAAAGGCTCACACATAGTATTCTGTGTCTTCAGTAAGAAGTAAGATTTACCAAACTCCAATGTAAGAGGTCAGTCATAACATTTTCAGATTCCCCTTAAGAAATCTTGAATCTTGAGACTCTGGACTATCCCAATTTGGAATTACTTTTACAAGACAAAATGAGTTGATGACCGATTTGTCTGATTGGAGTTTGGTGATACTTACTGTAGATTTATCTCACAGTTTGTCACTGAGATTTGTTTCTATATAAAAGCAGGAGACCATTGTATATATCATATTGCAGATGCTGAGGAGTCTCCTCCTAAATAGACAGGGACGTCAGTCAGTGTAAGTGCTGACAGAGAAGAAGGAAGGCGATCTGTGGCAGACTGCTCCTGCAGGAAGACATGAGGGGCGCCTATGTAAAAAAAAAAAAAAGTCACACTTATTGAGAGCATAAGGGTACTATTACACCAAGCAATTTTCTGATGACTAACGATTAACGATAAACGATCTTAAACGACCGCTAAGTCAAACGACCCAAAATCGTTCGCCCAAGTACACGAAACGATGATCGTTATTTATGATCGTTCTTGCGGTCGTTTAGTCGTCGCTATTGCGTACGTTTCAGCTGTGAATTCTTATTCCACCGAACGATATGCGAACGATGAGCGAACGATCAAACGATAAAAATAGGTCCGGATCCTATTAAACGATCAACGATTTCTCGTTGGTCGTTTAATCGTTGCCTGCTATTACACAAAATGATTATCGTTCAAATCCGAACGATTTAACGATTTTTCGAACGATAATCGTTCCATGTAATACCACCCTTAGAGTATGGAGATTAACTGAATGGCCTGGGATGGGCATTAGCAAATATTTAAGTACATTGCTGTATCAGAGTATGACAGAACTGTCATATATCTATTCAAATACACAGATTTATATACAGTGCTCCCTCTCCATAATGTCACACTGCATCACACCCCTAAAGAGGCAATTTCATAATTTAAGTGGTTCTCCAATTAAAACTGACCTGTCCCCTATCCACATGAGGCGAGTGCTGAGTGCTGTACACATCTCTCTCCAGCAGCTCCATAGAAAATGAAGAGAGCCTTGGGTCATGTAAGTTTTAATCGGAGAACCTCTTTAACAAACCTATCAGTATGTTTTAGGAGTGTGGGGTAACAATTCTCTAATTCTTGAGTAAAAAAAAAGTAAAAGAAACCAAAGTGCCTTAAATATTAGAAAAAAAGGTACTCACCTACTCAAATCCCCCACTGCTGTTTTTCTGACTGTCCCCGTCCCTGCTATTCAATGCTCTCTGTTGATGTTTGATCTTTTCACCTAACATTGACCACAGTATTGACAGTATCTGGCTGAGTAGGAATCTCTTGCATATTTGTACCTCACTAGAGATAATTGAGCAGCAGGGAACAGCAGTGGTGAGGTATCAGGTAGGTGAGCATAACTTTTATTTTAAAATTTTAACGCACCCTGACCCCTTTTAAAAGTTAAAAAGAAATAACTAGCAGAACATCTATGACTCTGTTCACACTGCGTGTTGCACGCTGCTTGTGGCTTAAATACAGACAAAAAAAAAACAGAAGGTGCAACAGCAACCCACAGGTGCAGGGGCTTACCTTATATACTCCTCCCAGCGTACACACGGTAAACACCTGCTCTGTAGATATTAAAAAGTGAGGATCTTAGCAAACTATTTGATCAAACAGAGTGTACCATGTCGCCACATTAAGGCGTCCTCGAGACACGGTCCCTACTCTAGCATTTTCACATTAGCAATGGCCTCTTCTGGGCTGAATAAGCCTACAACTGGGCAGATAGGAGCCAAATGATCTCTTTTATAGCAGCCTTGGGACACGGGTGGAGTGCAAGCCAACAGGAGGTAGCCACACCCCCCCACATTCAACAGAAAAAAAGAAAAAAAGAGATCATTTGGCTCCTATCTGCCCAGTTGTAGGCTTATTCAGCCCAGGAGAGCCCTTTTAAAAGTTGTTTTTGGCCAGACACCCCTCATCTCCCTATCACCTATCTGCCTGGATAGATTTCCTTTAAGGAGCCATTTGCAGTTAAAACTTAATCATGACCTGTGCTCAAGGTAGATGATCAGTATTAAATCGATGGGGTCTGACACGAGGATTCCAATACATCACCTGTGTGAGAACCATATCCAGAAGAATTCTCTGTGTGCTCAGGTACTACAGCCCAACTCCTATTCACTTTAATAGGACCTGAGATGTAGTAACCCAGCACCACCACTACTTCTGGCTATGTTAAGTCATAGTGTAATTAATGATGCGATTAATGCTATGTTAGTACTAGCTGCAGATGTTTTTTCTTTACAAGGTACGCTGCAGAATCTGTATAACAGTATACTGTTTCTTGTCAGCTTCTTGCACCTGTCTTCTGGTACACTACCAATTCCAATGCAGCTTGAGTATTTGAATGTTTGCAGGGTTCTATTCCTAATAGCAGAGTTAAGTTCTCTCCAAAGATTGTTGCCATTTTTTGTTTTTTTTCTTTCTCAAAGTTATCTAGAATTAGAACAATATACATCAGTAGCTTTATTCCGAAAACAACACCACCCCTGTCCTCAGGTTGTATGTGGTATTACAACTCTGCTACATTCACTTTAATGTAACTGAGTTGCAACATCACATACAAACTCAGGACAAGAGTGGCGCTATTTCTAGAAAAAAACAGCTATATTTTTGTAATCCTGGATAACTCCTTTAATCATTCTTGTGTACTTTTGGGCGCAAGTTTGAAAGTTCTTCAGTGGAGAATGGGTAAAAACTTTTTAATAATTAAATATTATTTATAAATATATATATATATATATATATATATACCTTTCGATAAAAGTCATTGTCAGGTCTCATTTTAAAGCTTTCTTTTTGCCATAACGTTCCTAACATTCAAGTTTATTAGCGTTAAATAAGCCATAGAGAAAGTTATTATAATATGAGGGACTCGAAACGAGAAAGGAAATGACTTTTATTATATTACTATGTATAGGTAGGCCTGCTAATTTCTGTAATTTCATGGATGGAAAACAATTGAAAAGATTATATTAAAAGATAACAATCTCAATTGTGTTGAGTAACCAATATAAAATACAAAAATTTACTATGCTTGTGGGAAGGAGGAGATGATGTTAGTGCACAGGATGATCAGATCTGTGATTACTGGGGCTATGTATACTAAGTATATAGTGTTAGGTGTACACATTATTTCATCTTTTCATGTCATAGCTTAAATAATACAATTCCTCTCTTTTAAGAGGGGACAGAGAATCTAGAACCATGAACCCAAAGGCGACACTTGCAATAGGGACACATTACAGCTTGACTACCTATATAAGGAGAGTTAAGGCCCTATTACACAAAGTGATTATCTGCCTTTATTCGTTTGCTCCCCTGAACCGCCCCGTGCAATAGGGGCTTAAAGTGACACTGCCCCCCCCCCCCTTTTGCATTATGACTTCTCTACTCTACACAGGTGTAAAAGTTAAATTTAGCAATTTTCATACTTTATTTTATATCATACGTCATGGTGCTTGTTCCAGTAAAAAGTCATCTTCTATCATCTGCAGATTGTGCTACCTGGGCGGGCTTCACGGCTGCAGTGCCACGTAGCCCCACCCACCTTGCAACAGTAAGTACTGTAAATTTGCATAACCATATGCTTAGCCACATATAGTAAGTATTACTATAAGTAAGTATTACAAAGGAAGAGGTTAACACTCTCACAGTGTCGGACTGGGGTATCTGGGGCCCACCAGAGGAAATGACCCTGGGGGCCCACCAATAAAGAACCAGTGAGAAATGACATGTCAGTCAGTGTTAGTGCAAGTTCTAAAGCTGGGAGCCCACCGGAGGATTCTCCGGTCTTCTGGTGGGCCAGTCCGACACTGCACTCTCATAGTTCTTATGTTCCCTGCTGCTATCACTACAGCCTCTTGTTTTATTTCTTCAGTCCTCTGATATCTAACCTGTGTGTGACACCTCTGATCCTGTCAGTGCTGCTACACAGACCTTTATCTATTGCTAAGCGTTGGAGCTGAGTTTTTGCAGGCCACTAATAAGCAGTTATCCAAAACATGGTAAGGGGGGGCCTCTGGGCCCCCTGATTTATGGGCTCAGTCCCAACTGAGACCACTGTGACTGCTATAGCTACTCTTTCAATCTATTATTTGCAGTAATAACATATGCAGAAAAAGCAGTAATTCGGCCGATTATCGCTCGGTGGAATAGAGAAAACGATCAGCCGGCTGATCAATTATTTAAACCCAAACCTAAAATCATCGGTCACCCACCGTGCATCGCTTCGTGAAATAGTGGTGCGTGGCGGGCGACCGACGATTTGAGAAGCAGCATACATTACCTAGCAGGGCTTCTCCTCCGCTCCGTCTTCCTCCCCGGGTCCCGCAGCACAGCATCAGCTTCGGTGCGGCCTGACTGAGCTTTCAGACCGCTCAGCCAATCACTGCCCAGGACCGCCGCAGCCAGTGATTGGCTGAGCGGTCTTACAGCTCAGTCAAGCCGCACCAAAGCTGATGCTGTACCGCGGGACCGGGATGAAGATGGAGCGGAGGAAAAGCCCTGCTAGGTAATGTATACTGCAAGGTCTGCAAGAACATCGGTAACAATGTAACAATGTCCCTGCAGCCCTCGCTAAATGATCATCGGGCCGTGGAATAGGCCCAGTAAATGAGCGCCGATCTAGCAGATCGGCGCTCATTTATACTGTTGATCGGGCCCGTGTAATAGGGCCCTTACACTGGGTATGGATCAAGTAGCTGGGGGTGCATAAGTTATATCTCAAGTCACTGGTACTTAGGGCTCTATTACATGGGACGATTATCATGCGAAAAATTGTGAAATCATTCAAATTTAAGCGATAATCGTTCTGTGTAATTGCAGGCAATGATCAAAAAATCGTTCGTAAGTTGTTGATCGTTGATTTAGATCTGAACCTAAAATTATCGTTAATCGTTCGCTGTAATTCCACATTCGTTCGCTCAAGTTCTGGATTTTTCCACTAATCGTTCAGTGTAATTGCACATTGTTCATTGTTTTCCTGGGATCAGAAGGAGTAAACGATCATAGTAACGATCGCAATAACAATCGTAGTAACGACCGTAACTAATGACCATCGTTCTGTGTAATATGGTGAACGATTTCAGGTTAAGGGTCCATTTACACAGAAAGATTATCTGCCAAAGATTTGAAGCCAAAGCCAGGAATGGATTTGAAAAGAGGAGAAATCTCAGGCTTTCCTTTATGACCTGATCTCTGTTTATAGGCTGTATCTGGCTTTGGCTTCAAATCTTTGGCAGATAATCTGTCAGATAATCTTTCTAAGTAAATGGACCCTTATGATAAACAATCTCGTTTGCAATCGTTTATTGTTAGTCGTTAATAGTTAAAATTCACTCCTTGTAATAGGACCCTAAGAGCTGATTTCAGGCATCTAACCCATCCAGCTAGAACCCTACTCTAAAGAGTGATTGAAACAATGCTGAAAATGGGACAACTGGTCTTCAGATGGTTCTCATTAATAGACATGGTTGATAGCCTAAAGAGCATTTATTTTCAGTTTACTTTTAGGGTACGTTCACATTTACCGGATCCGCAGCAGATTTCATTTAAATAACTGAACACAGCATCAAATCTGCACCATCAAATCTGCTGCGGATCTGCTGCAGATCTGCTGCGGATCCTGTAGGTGTGAACGCACCCTTAGGGTACAAACACACACACCGTATACGCAGCGTATTTTCTGCTGCGATACGCAGATCTAAATAGCTGAACACACCATCAAATCTGCACCACCAAATCTGCTGCAGATCTGTTGCGTATACGGTGTGTGTGTTTGTACCCTTAAAGTGTCCCTTTCATTAGAGTTTTCAGACCCTTACTGACTCTCAAAACAGGCAGGGAGAAGCGCACAGATAAGTGATTCTCTACCTGGCTTGCTGCCTTTTCCATTTCGATCCTGATTTACTAAGTTTGTCTGGTTTTCAACAATCCTACATATCAAACAAACAAACAAACAAACAAACAGAACTTTTGTGTCCTATTGCCCTTAGTAATTATTCCATTAGAACAACATTAGTTAATCAGCCCCATAATGTAGCTCTTCTCATACAGCGAGCGCAATATACTGTCCGTGCACTATTATGATGTCGGGAGGTGCGAAACCCTGCGGCTGTGTCAGTGCAGTCGCCATTAACTTCTGAGGAAGTTCCCAGTGGGGAATGGAACGCATAGGGAGCTGTGGACCCCCACATGGACCTTCTGATTATTTGGTGATAATTTGGTCATTTTCTGGTTATACCTGCCCTTACTTGTTTTGCACATCTCTTGTTAGTTTTTCTACCTTATTATCATTGTTTACAATAGTGGGGCACAGTTATCACTTCAGATTTATTGGTTAGACATGGTCCTTGCCATTTTGGTTGCCGGAGTGTCCTGGGGACTTTTACCCATATATAGTGGGGCCCCTTGATGTATTTTGTGTGTTTTAAGATGTTTTTAACTGTTCATGTCCCAGTGTGATGTTTGTTATTTTGATTTATGTAAAATAAAGATACATATATTTTTTTTTATTTTGTTTGGTGTGCCAGTGAGTATATATGACAGGCCATTCTTTTTGTTTGGTTAGTATAGTAGCATATGGTAAAGTGTGAAGATGGCACTCGTGGTGCTCGTTGCAGGTAAATCCAAGTACAATGTAGAAAAATGCCCGGCACTCACCAAATCAATAATATGCTTTTACTCACATCCCAATGGGCATATTACAGTCATAGGCTATTTTCACACTACGTAAGCTACGTAGTAATCACGGTTGTTGTTGCCTATTTGCAACAACGGCCGTGATTTTTACGTAGCTTACGTAGTGCTGCCTTCAATGGAATCCCAGCCGGAGTGTATACACATGGTATACACTCCGGCCGGGATCCCTAGCGGCGCCGCGAGAAACTGACGTCAACCCTGTCAGTGCTTACAATGAAGCGCGTGGCTCCAGCCGCACGCTCCATTGTGAGCGATGGGGAATTTTGATGTGGGCTTGCACAGATGCGCCCGCATCAGAATTCAGCGGCGCTAAAGATTATCCAGCCGCTACTGCAGAACCGGCCGTGATGATCTTCTCAGACACTGGCCAGTCCGTGCCAGGTCACAGAACGACCGGTGTCTTACAAAATATGAACATGGCCCTAGGAAGCGTTTTGACATGCATCCAAGGCTTGGTGACGAATTTTGTCCTATGACTTCAAGCTGCTCACTGGAATCTGAATAAAAGCATATCATTGATTTGGTGAGTGCCGGGAATGCCTCTACATATTACAGTAGTGCAAACATTTATACAGTATGGGAGCTTCAGCATCATAATGAATGCTGATGCTGGGACCTCTGCGGTCCGGTCCACAGAATACAGTATTTTGTGGGCATGTAAATGCCTCCTAGGGCTTTAATGCTAAAATGCCTATAAAGTACCTACCTGCTGTAATAAAAAAAAGAACATTTAGCAAAAGGAGGATTTTTGATCATCATTCAAAGGCATTAAGCTATCATAGACGTAAGCTTGTGATAACAGCACGGACCTGAAGTAGCGGTGCCCAATGATCAAAAAGATGAATAAATGTAAACATTAACGTACAGAGAATAAGTCGGCACTTTGAGTGGAAAATCCATAGTGGCAGCAGCTTGGAAGCTTGTTAACTCCACTTACCCCACCAAGACAACCTAGCACTCAATGGAAATAGTTAACAAGTAGCTGATATGACCGAGTGTTTTTGAGAACTAGCTCCTTTAAAAAATATTTTTATAGACTGAAAATCTCAGAGCACAATATGCGCTATACCCCCCCCCCCCCTCCACCCTCGTGTTTCATTTGTATCAGCAAAAAGCTATAGGAAGGTATTAATCTGCTTAACATTTCTAAGTACATCATCCAGCGGATTTTGATTTTTTTTTTTATCTTACATATGCTCTACAGAGTTACTGGCAAAAAAACTGTACATTTTCTTCATTTCATCCTTTCAACATCAAATGGTAAGCAGCAAAAATTGGATCAAACTTCAAAGCTTGTACTGTGCTCCAAGTCACAGAAAGACTCCTCCATTTCACATATTGAATTCGAGCAGGATATCAAAGTGCTACCAAAGAACCTGAGGTCTTTACTAAAATAGAGGCTGTAACATCTGTAGCTAAGCGGAGTGCACAGACACACCACCTCGGGGAGCAGCTCGCGTTTTATTCTCCGCAGCAAATTTTCAGCCTTTTGATACTCTCTTTTCACTGTACCTCCCTGTCTTTCCACAGAACTCAAGTTCTTAGCAAGCGGGGCTTTTGTCTCAGAGACTTCAAAACATAACTAACGGTTTCATGTTCACATGGTTCAGCCAAATAGCCGTGAACACGACTATGAACAGTAGACAGAGGAATGCGGAGTAACAATGCCGTGTTCAGAGCCGGCACGTAAGACTACCTTCTCCAAGTGCTGGTCCGGGCTGCCCGTGAAATGAGCGGTGTCACAATTCTCTTGCCTGGGAGAACAGAAAGGGGATAAAGTGATTTATTAGCGAGGAAATACAATTACTCAATACATTTACTTTGTATCAAAGTCCAGGAAATGGGACGTTTTATGGACTACATTTATTTGTGTCCTCATGCTGTAGTTAGGTAAAGTTTGTTGCACTGTACAAACATAGGATGAGATGGAAAAGTTATACAAAGCCTTAACCTAGATCGGCCCTCCAGCTGTTGAGAAACTACTTTTCCCATCATGTTGTAGCTTGGCTGTTCAGGTATGATGGGAATTGTAGTATTAAACAGCTGGAGGTTTGCGAGTTTAACACCAGTGCCCTAGATGTGCAGAGGTCATGTCAGCTTATAACAGATGACATGACTAGGGATGATGTAAATGCTCCTATAAATGTTACCTGCCTAACCCAACATGAAGTATGGTGACAACTTTAAAACAATAAAATCTATAAAATACCGGGCCCGGAAGGCATCCATCTTAAAGTTTTGCAGAAATTAAGTATTGTCTGAGACAGACCTTTATTCCTAACAATTAAAGATTCTATAATGACAGGGATTGTTCCATAAGACTGGTGCATAGCTAATGTGGTGCCAATATTCAAGAAGGGGTTAAAAAGTTATTCTGGAAACTATAGGCCTGTAAGTCTAACATCTATTGTGAATAATGTATTGGAAAGTTTTGCAAGAGATGCTATACTGGAATATCTTAATGAAAAAATGTTATAACACAGCACAAGCATGGGTTTATAAGGGATCGGTCCTGCCAGACTAATCTGATTGGCTTCTATGAGGAGGTCAGTTATAGAGTGGACCTGGGGAAGGCTGTGGATGTTGTGTATCTGGACTTTTTAAAGGCATTTGATACTGTGCCGCATGAATGGTTGGTCTGTAAAATGAGGATGCAGGAACTAGGAGAAAACATATGGGTAAGTAACTAGCTGAGTGATAGGAAACAGAGGGTGGTCATTGATGGAACATACTTAGATTGAGTTTTAGCTACTAGTGGGGTACCACAGGGGTCAATGTTGGGTATTTATCTTTTTAATATGTTTAATGACCTTGTAGAGGGGCTACAGAGTAGAATGTACATTTTTGCAGATTATACTAAACTGAGTGAAGTAATCACCACAGAGGATGATAATATCAGATTACAGAGGGATTTGGAGAAGCTGGAGGCTTGGGCAGATAAATGGCAAATTAAGTTTAATGTGGATAAATGTAAGGTCCTACCCTTGGGCTGTATAAATAATAAGTACAGATATATGCTAAATAATAAAACAATTGGTAAAACTGCTTCTGAAAAGGACCTGGGGGTATTGGTGGACAGTAAACTCAACTTTAGTGATCAGTGCCAGGAAGCAGCTGCCAAGGCTAATAAAATAATGAGGTGCATCAAAAGAGGCATAGATACTGAAGACAAGAATATAGTTTTGCCTCTTTATAAATCACTGGTCAGACATAGAATACTGTGTACCGTTTTGGGCACCAGAATATAAAAACAACATGACGGAACTGGAGCGGGTGCAGAGGAGGGCGACAAAGGTCATTAAGGGAATGGGTGGGTTACAGTACCAGGAGATTAAGCTTGGGGTAATTTAGTTTAGAAAAAAACTTCTTAGGGGCGATCTGATCACAATGTGCAAATATATGAATGGACAGTACAGAGATCTTTGTAGTGATCTTTTTATTCCTAGGTCTGTAACCATGACAAGGGGGGCATCCTCTACGTCTAGAGGAAAGAAGGTTTCACCACCAGCACAGATGCAGATTTTTTTTTTTACTGTAAAACAGTGAGACTATGAAACTTTCTGCCACATGATATTGTCATGGCTGATTCATTAACCCTTAGGGGACACAGCCAGTTTTCATTTTTGCGTTTTCTTTTTTTCCTCCTTGTGTATATAAGGCCATAGCGCCATTTTTCCACCTAGAGACCCAGATGAGCCTTTATTTTTTGCGACACTAACTGTACTTTGCTATGGCAGATGTAATTTTTATCTAAAATATGCAGTGAAACCAGAAAAAAATTTAATGTTTGGTGAAATTGAAAAAAAAAAAACACGCAATTTTTTTTATTTTGGGGGGGGGGGGGAATAAAACACTTTTATCCTTTGTCCTTTGGTCTATGGGGCTGTGTGGGGTGTCATTTTTTGAGCCATGATGTATTCTTTCTGTCTGTACCTTGATTGCGCATGTTTGACTTTTTGATCGCTTTTTATTACAATTTTTTGAGATTTGATGCGACCAAAAATGCACAATTTTGCACTTTGGATTTTTTTTTACACTTAAGCTGTTTACCGTGCGAGATCAGGAATGTGATAAATTATTAATTCAGACGATTACGCACGTGGTGAAACTAAACATGTTTATTTATAAAATAGGAAAAGGAGGGGGGGTGATTCTGACTTTTATTAGGGGAGGGGATTTTGTATTAATAAAAAGACATTTTTTTTTACACACATACTAGAAGCTCCCCCTGGGGTTTGGGTTATGCGCCCTGGGGTTAGGGTTTGTTCCCCCTGGGGGACTTCTAGTATGACTGCTCTGATCTCTCATTGAGATCTATGCAGTATAGATATACTGCATAGATCCATGAGATAGGCATTCTATTGCTTTCAGCTGCTGCAGCCGAAAGCAAAAGAATGCCGAGCCAGGATCAGCGCCATTACGGTGCAGACCCCGGCCAGGTCCGCGATCTGCCCACTAGACCACCAGGGAAGGCGATCATCAAGTATTTAGATACAGCTATCAACTTTGACAGCTGCATCTAAATACCTAATTAGCGGACATGGCGATTGGACTGTGCCCGCTAATAGCCGCCGTCCCAGGCTCCATATAGCACCCAGGATCGCAACAGTTCAGAGCGGGGTCGCCGCGCGACCCCCCTCTGAACTCCGCTAGCGGCACCGTTTAGTAATGTCCTGGTGCAGCTAAGGGTTAAAATTTCAACATATGACCCTAGGCAGATACAGAGTGCACCATACTAGGGAAAAAATACAACAAGTATGGCAATCAAAATAAATCCCTACATCACCATTCCATGTATGACTTTTTATAGTGCCTTATTTATATATGTTCAATACAACAAAACATTTTGAGATGGTAAAGATACCACAGTGCTTCCCCAAAGGAGGAAGAAACAGAGCACTCAACCTACATGCCTTCTTACGCTGGAGTATAGGAAGATTTTCCCTTACGTTTCTTTTGGTCTCATATGGTCAGTGACATCTACAACCCCAAAGGCTGAACGTCAGGTATCTATTAGAAATGAGGGCAACTCAAGCATGCTCGAATCCGGTCATTTGAATACCGATGACTGTGTTCATGTCCTTCAGGACTCCGTAGGGCTACATCCAACTTCTTCAGCCACCGGTATTTAAATACAGAATGATTGGATTTGAGCATGCTCAAGTTGCACTCATCTGTCATTCCTATGCTATCAGTTTAAAGATTTGTATATGTTGCAGTGAAATGATAGAATCAGGGATCAAATCCCAGGAAATGATAAAATGACCGCGCTGTTCCATCATTTCCCTAGGGAATTGATCAAATCACTGACTCCTTTCAGGGAAATGATGGAATGAACTCTATCATTTCCCCCTGTGACATAGAATTCGCTTACCGTATTGCTGCTCTGCTCCCCCCGGCCTGTCCGCTCTGCTTCCTATCCTGCCTCTGCGCATCTCTGCTCCCCATCCTGCCTCCGCAGCCTCTCTGCTCCCCATCCTGCCTCCGCCGCCTCTCTGCTCCCTGTTCCACTCGTTTCCCCTACTACGCGCCTCCCACTCCCCCGACCTGTCCGCTCTGCTCCTCATCCTGCCTCCGCCGCATCTCTGCTCCCCATCCTGCCTCCGCCGCATCTCTGCTCCCCATCCTGCCTCCGCCGCATCTCTGCTCCCCATCCTGCCTCCGCAGCCTCTCTGCTCCCCATCCTGCCTCCGCCGCCTCTCTGCTCCCTGTTCCGCTCGTTTCCCCTACTACGCGCCTCCCACTCCCCCGACCTGTCTGCTCCGCTACCCGTCCGCCCCTGCCGGCATACGCCTGCCGGGAGGTGTGCCACTCCGCTCCCTGTCCACCTCCGGTCCCGTGCAACAGGCCTCCTGCTCCCCCAGCCTGTTCGCTCTGCTCCCCGTCCACCCCAATGCTGTATGACAGCCGGGAGGTGTGCCGCTCTGCTCCCCATCCACCCCACCGCCATATACCTGCTGGGGAGGTGTGCCGCTTTGCTCCCCCCGTCCGCCTCCGCCTTCGCCGCAAAACATAGAGCCAGGCGACTCCTTGATCATTCAGTCCCTGATTTCCCTGAAAGGGGTCAGTGATTTGATCAAATCCCTGGACACGACATCCTCAGTTTTAACTGGATGAACAATTTTGTCAGTAATACCAGTTTTATGCACAAGGCAATTATCATGAAATTTGGGTAAACTTTTTGAGCAATGTACTTGTAATAAGCGACACATCACTTATTCTGACATCTCTGAAATGTTTTACACTTTGCAGTTCACAGTACAAACAGAGAATTGCAGCACCTAATCTTATGGAAACAATGGGACATCTGTTGCACGTGTTTTGTGGCATGAATTTTGGTACACAATGCATGCTGAAATATAAGGGACAAAATGCCTGGTCTCAGTACCCATTTAATAAGGTCATTTTTTTTTGTGGAGTCGCTCCTGCAATTGATTCAATGTGCACTTATGGAAGCTGAATAATATTCATCTGTATAATGGGAATTAGATTTCCATAGGATTATACACATAAAGGTATACCAGCAGCTAAGGAACGTTCATGACTTTTCATTAGGAAATTACCATTCATGCAAAACCTTAATATGCTTGTTCATCTATTCCTTTATTTTTCCAATCAAAATCATGAAATACTGTATAACTCCAATGAGGCATAACTGGCAGTACGCCCCATTTACTTGGATTATAAGTTCTTCATATACTAACTGTTGTACAGTTTAGGTTATATAGTAATGGCTAAATGTTGGGGATCCTTATACTGTGTTACACTTTGTATTACCAGTATTTTCAGCAGTTTACTCACCATTCTTCATTGCTGTACATAGCGCATGTCCTGCCAAGTGATCCATCCGTGAGGGTAACCGGTTTGCTGTTCCTCAGTACAATATAATTCTTCCTGGCTACATACCCCTTAAATGCTATATAAAGAGACAACAATAGTTAATTTGGGCCCAAATTCTTACACACTATTCTATACAGGCATAGGGATAACTGTGCTCGGCTTTGGTAATAGCCGATCATTATACAGACATACTTGTCTTCCTAAAATCAGTTATTGACTTAGAAACCTCTTTATTAGAAATGCTAAGGTGATAAAAAGAGACCTTCATCTGCTATAGAGAGCTCAGAGACATATCGATTGCCGTTCCTGCTGGTGGAGGAGCTGCAGTATCCTATAGGGATGAGCTGTTAGGGTAAATTCATATATTTACCATCACCATATAGAAAAATCTACATCACAAGAGCATGTATATTTTGTAGGTTTCTGCCTTTGTTCTTCTGTGACTGCTACTTTTTCAAGCACTCACAAGTCAATGTTGAGACAAAAGTGCAATTATTTTACAAGCATATGCATTTCTATGTACATAGTGTTTTTTTATAGCACATTTAGGCCATGTTCAGATGTTGTATAACAGTGGCCATGTCACAGAACAGCTGCTGTGTGTGAAGTTCAGTACCGGCCGGATGAACATCACTTCCTTTTAATTGGAATGCAGGCACATTTGGGTGTGCCTGAGTTCTAATTAACCATAGCAGACAATGTAAAGTAGGTCCGGAGCCACACTTTACATTGTCCGCACAGTGTATTTTTGACGGACGCTATCCAATGAATAGCGGCCACACAAAATAGACATGTGAGTATTCTGTGCGGCAGCATGTAATCCTGGTGGGGGTGTATACAGTGTGTATACACTTCGGCCAGGATTACATAGTAGTGAATGCAATTGGCCACTGTGATTAAACAACGGCTGTTGTTGCATCAAAAGGAATTTCGCCAGAGAACCCCTTTAAGATATATTTACATGCAAGTCATGGATGTGTGACATCAGTGGCCTAGTTCAGGGCCGTGAGGTCCTTGTACAATCGTTGTTTAATCAAAAAATACAGTGTGTGTGAACAAGGCCTTAACAAGTGTTTTATGCAAGTCAGCACCCTTTGGCTGGAAACACACATGACAGTTTTTTAAACTGCAGCTGCAGTTTTTATGCCAAAATCAGAAGTGGATTCAAAATAAATATAAAGGGAGGACTTGTACTTCCTAAATTTCTTATAATAAGAAGACTATTATTTTACTATCTTTTTTTTTTTTTTTTTTTTTTTTTTATAAATTGTTTATTTTAGGATTTTCAAAATACAGAGAAAATAAACAGTGAACAAGTAAACAACATTGTATAAGGGTCATCAATGAAACAGAGTAAGAATTGTGATGAATAAGGCGAAACAATGCTGTAAGATGGGGTCTACGACACATTATCCACCGGTAGAAAGTTATGAGATATGCCAAGAGGCCAGGGGGTCACCTGTGTGGGTACCTGAAGTGGTCATATCTTAGGGCCTCATTATGGTTACGTCGTCAAGTGAGCCCCTGGTAAGCAAATGCGGAATGCAAAACCCTTAACCAGAAACGTAACAAATACTGGGGGGGAGACAAGACAAGACATACAAATACAACTAGGAGACAGTCAAACAGTAACGTTGGTTACAGGAGTCTGACCGGGGGTGTGAAATTGTTCATAATAGGTATCCCACAGCGACCATATTTTTTGAAAGTGATCCACCCTGTCTTCGGCCGATGCGGAGAGATACTCGTTCCTCCGCACCTCTTGTATCCTGTTGACCAACTCCACTGCGGATGGAATG
Source organism: Dendropsophus ebraccatus (assembly GCF_027789765.1). Taxonomy (NCBI): domain Eukaryota; kingdom Metazoa; phylum Chordata; class Amphibia; order Anura; family Hylidae; genus Dendropsophus; species Dendropsophus ebraccatus. The sequence continues at coordinate 32,456,194 of NC_091462.1, read as the reverse complement.
AGGGTTTGTTTCCAGTATCTGGTCAATAAACATTTTGCCGCCGTTAAGAGGTGCAAGAGCAGCCTGGCCGACCGTTTACCCAAGTTCTTTGGGGGAACATTAAGGATATAAGTTAGGGGGCATAAAGGTACATCCCGCTGGAGAACCACAGAAACCAGATCTCGAATACCCGACCAGTAGGGTCTCAGTACAGGGCAGTCCCAGAAAATGTGGGGCAATGTCCCCTCGGAGGAGCAGCACCTCCAGCAAGTGGAAGGTGTTGAGGGGAATAATCGGTGGAGAAGGGCGGGGGTATGGTACCAATGAAACAAAATTTTGTATTGGTTCTCACGGTAAGCAACACAGGAGGAGGATTTGGCCGCCTGGGACCAAATTATCTGCCAGAGGCCCTTGGAGATAGGTCTATTAAGGTAAGCTTCCCATTTGGCCATGTAGGGGTGGGGTTGATCAAGTTCCTCCAAGGGGGCGTTGAGAATGGAGTATATGGATGATATTAATCCCTTGGTCGAGGGTGAATTCCTACATAACATTTCAAACAATGTGGGTTTGGCAAAAGGTCGGTGTCCAGTAATCACGGAAGCAAACAATGAGATTTGTGCATGAAAATCAGCTGCCTGAGAAGGGAGGCCGAATCGTTCTCTGAGAACTGAAAAGGGTAAGACCTTCCTGGAGAGGGGGCACGATATGTCGGCAAAGTTGAATAAACGGGCCATTTGCCAAGGCCATATGGTGTCCCGGTGGTAGCTCCCCTGCAGTAGGTCAGTATAAAGGAGTGGTGTCAAGAGGGAAGGTTTGGATTTAAGGGAGAATAGTTTGTCGCTCGCGAGCCAAACCTCCATAGTGTGTCTCATCGGTCCCAGAAGCCAGGACAACGTGCCCGAGTAGCTGGGGGACCAGATCAGTTCGCTAGGGTGGGTAGGCGCCATCCAGAGCTTCTCTATTTCGGTCCACTTATTGAAGGCCTGGAGAGTGGTCCAGGAAGGGATCCTCCGTAGGTGGGCCGCGAGATAATATTTGTGGATATCCGGGAAGGAAAGCCCACCACGGGATTTCCCCGCGCACATCACTGTTTTGGAGATCCGGTGGCGCCCCCCACCCCAGACAAACTGCAAGAGGGAACTCTGGAATTTCTTCAGTGCTGAGCTGGTGATGGGGATAGGAAGGGTTTCTAGTAAATAGAGGAAGCGGGGTAAGACATTCATTTTTACAGTGGTAATTTTACCAATAAGGGAAAGGGGAAGTTTCGACCATTTCGTTAGTTGTAACGATATTTCCCGGAAGAAATTCGGGAAGTTGTGTTTGTAGAGTAAGTGGTAGGACGGGGTAAGATTAGTACCTAAATAGCGCAGTCTATCTACCACCCATTTGTAGGGATACGCCGATTGAAGGGCATGAAGTAAAGAAGGGGGGAGGTTAATAGGCATGGCCTCCGTTTTACGGGAGTTGATTTTATAACCGGAGATGGACCCAAATTCCGTAATCAAGGAGTGAAGGTTAGGGAGGGATACCTGAGGGTTACTGATCGTTAGGAGGATATCATCCGCGAATAATGACAGTTTAAATTCACGGTCCCGTACCTTCACTCCTTGGATGTCAGGGGAGAGGCGGACTCTAGCCGCCAAGGGTTCAATGCTAAGGACAAACAAGAGCGGGGACAGGGGGCATCCCTGCCGAGTCCCATTGTGTATCGTGAAAGGTGGAGAGGTGGCATGCGGAAGGCGGACGCGGGCAGTAGGCGTAGAGTAAAGCATTTGGACTGTCTGCAGAAAAGGCCCAGAAACGCCGTATGACTTTAGGGCAGCGAACAAGAAGGGCCAGCCTAGCCTATCGAAGGCCTTCTCTGCATCCAGACTCAACAGCAATCCTTGAGAGTCGGTCTTGTTTAAGACCTCTATCAGGTCGATGGTCCGCCGGGTGTTATCACCTGCCTGGCGGTTTAGGACAAATCCAACCTGGTCCGCGTGTATGAGACTCGGCAGGAGCACCCCCAACCTAACCGCCAGAATTTTCGTGAATATTTTGAAGTCCGCGTTTAACAGGGATATTGGTCTATAACTGGCTGGGTCAGAGGGGTCCCTCTCGGATTTGGGTATAACAGTAATAAATGAGTCTAGCATAGGGGATGGGATCCTATCTTCACCCTGAAGGAAAGCATTAAACAAGGAGGTCATGTGTGGAAGTAAAATGTCAGAGAAAGTTTTGTAATATGTGTAGGGAAGGCCATCGGGGCCCGGGGATTTAGCTGAGGGAAGGTCCTTAAGGACATCGGTGATCTCTTCTGCTGTGATGGACCCGTTAAGCATGGCTAGGTCGTCGCTCGAGAGTCTGGGCAGGTGGCAGTCAGCTAGGTAGGACTGGAGGAGGCAGTCTCTCTCTACGGAATCCCTAGGTAAGGAGTCCGGGAGAGAGTATAGGGAGGAGTAGTATTCGGAAAAAATTGAGGCTATCCGGGCGGGATCGTATGACAAGACACCCGAGCTATCCCTCACCATGTGCGGAGAGTTTTTCACAGTCTGGTCTCTCAATTGGGAGGCTAGTAATTTGTGGGCTTTATTAGCCTTGTCATAATATTTATGCCTGGTGAAGGACAGCAAACGGGTGGCCCTGGAGACCGCCTCATCCGTCAGTGAGTTGCGCAGTGTTACTATTTCTCTAAGGAGAGGGACGGAGGGGTGACTAGACATGCGGGCTTCCTTTATGTGTAATTGACGAGTGAGGGCAGCTATACGGGCCTGAGCGTCTTTTTTCAATCTAGAGGAAAGTGCAATACAATTTCCCCTAAAAACCGATTTATGCGCTTCCCAAAGCGTAGAGGGAGAGGATACGCTCCCCAGATTCAGTCTAAAATATTCTTTCAAACCCGCAGCCAAGGTTTCCCTGTGTGGGGGAGTTTTCAACAGCATCTCGTTGAGGCGCCAGTGGCAGACCCTACGAGCACCGGTAGACAGGGCGACGTCCAGAGATATCGGGGCATGGTCTGACCACGTAATAGAATGGGTCTCGGCACATGAGAGAGAACGCAGGCCCAGGATGTTGCCCAGAAATAGGTCTATACGGGTATGGGTGGAATGCGGGTGTGAATAGAATGTATAAGCCTTGTCTTTAGGGTGACTAGTCCTCCAGAGATCAAAGAGTTGGTGTTGCCTAATCAGTTTACGAAAGGCTAGGGAGAGCTGTACTGTGTGTTTGGGGGGGGAACGGGCAGAGATAGCGTGCCAGTCCCAGGTTTCAGAAGGTGGAATATTAAAGTCTCCGCCAATTAGTACTAGAGATGGAGGGAGGCGGGCCAGCTTGGCGAAGACCTGGGTGAGAAAGCGCATCTGTCCGTCATTCGGGGAGTAGACATTGCACAACGTGACCTGGACACCTTCCAGTCTGCCAGTAAGAATGACGTAGCGGCCTTGGGGATCTATGTCAGTGGAATCTACATGGAGCGGGCAGTGTGAGCCTATCATGATAGCAACACCCGCCCTCTTTTTATCTTTCACTGCTGAGTAAACTGTAGGATATTTCCGGAGGGCGAATCGAAATGTACCTGATGCATCATGGTGCGTTTCCTGGATAAAGGCAATGTCTGCACGTAGCTGCTGAAGCTCACGTAGAAGGAGCCTCCGTTTTAGGTCAGAGTTAAGACCCTTAACATTAAAGCTAACAAAACGCACCATGATGTGTCAGGGTGATGAACTGTGTAATAGGGAAGTACCTGGGCTCTGGATACAGAGCTGAAGCTGGAGGAGATGGGAGTCCCAGCGAGCCCCCCTCCTGGTCAAAAAAGCGGAGATAATTTAGTAGGCGAGACGGGCGTAGGTCGGCCAGGCTGCTACTCACAATACACCACCGGTCACAGCAACAGAACGGCTCCTGCAAACATAAAGGGAACACAAAGGGAACAGACAAAACGGGGGGATTAAACACAACAGACATTAAACACAGAAACAAAAACAAAACTGAAAGAAAACTACGGCAAACACGCCGATCATACCGGGGCAGGAACCTGCCGATCCCCAGTAGCTGCTGAGGAAGACTGCCATCCAGGGGGGATGACATCCCAGGGTTCAAAGGACAACTAGTAGTCCCCAGGAGGGGGGACAAAGGGAGGTTCAGCAGACAGAGGGGGAGAAGTGACAGAAGTGGACGGAGCAGAGTCAGGAGGACAAGTAGAAAAGAACAAGGGGGTTGAATTAGCCCTATCACACACAGAGATAGAGCGGTGGGGAACATTTAGTGCAGAGGTCAGCGCCGCTGCCGACGGTATCAGAAAGGACTATGCGGTAGCATGTGGTTGGAAGGTAGCACCGAACCCATTAGGGAGGAGGCGGGAGAAACACCCCGGGAACCCTCCGGGCCAACACTCAGAGGCCAACGGGTCTCAGGTAGGGCGCGGGTTATTAGGGGGCTTCCGCTGGTTGGAGGAAGACCCTTGGGCCGACCTTTTCCTGTGGCCAGTGACAGGGGTCCACACGGGTGGGGGAGGGGGGGGTGGGGGGGTCAGCTCCCAGGGTAGGAGGCGTGGGACATCAATGTCCATGGCGGCACAGAACCCCTCGAGGTCCCCTGCGACCCGGAGTGTGGCAGATCTCCCGTCCCGTCTCGCCGTGAGGCTGAACGGGAAACCCCATCTGTACGGAATGTTCAGTCCCTGCAGGGTTTGGAGCAATGGGCGAAGTTTCCTCCTCTTTTGAAGGGTCACCCAGGAGAGATCCGGTAGTATCTGCAGGGGTGCCCCGTCAAAGTCGATGTTCCGCTTCTCACGGGCTTTGGTCATGATAGATTCCTTCAGGGAATAGTCTGTGACGCAGCAGATGACATCTCTGGGCAAGGAAGAGGCCTCTTTGGGGCGCAGGGCCCGATGTGCTCTATCCAGTTGAACCTTATGGGTCGCCGGGGCGTCAAGAATCTGATTAAATATGGCCTCTACTGTACATTTGAGGTCGTTGTCACGGGTGGCTTCAGGGAGCCCCCGGATACGAACATTGTGTCTCCGGCCACGGTTATCAATGTCCTCAAGGTGTCTCTGGTACTCGCACATAGCTGCGTGTTGGGTAGAGATGGTGGAGTGTAAATCCTGTATATAAGTGCGAGTATGGTCATGGTCCTCCTCTAGTGTTTCCATACGGTGCTGCATGGAGCGCAAATCATGGCGGATAGTCGCGATTTCAGACTTGAAGGCACCTTTCATTTCTGATATGAGGGATCTGAAGTCCTCTTTGGTGGGGATATTGTGGAGAAAGTGGGTCCATCTGTCATCTTGTGGGGCCTCACACTCCGAAGATGTAGATTGGGAGGACCACCACTCTCCAGCCCCTCTATTACTGTCAGGTTCATGTGCAGCTGGCGCGGTCTGCGGCCGTATATTTTGGCGATTGCCGGGTCTTTGCGGCAGAGGTGGTGAGGGGTCCCCAGCTGGTCCCTCCCCCCCGTCATCCAGCACGTCCTCCTCAGAGTGTAGGGATGGGGAGTGTGGCTGCGTATCTGCAGAGCGGGTCCCGCCATCTCCCTCATGCGCCCGCCCGGCAGGCCGAAACGGGGTTGCGGTAGGCTGCAGCCCACTAACCTGGGGTCTCGGCGGGGGGGTTCGCTCCTCTGGCTGTTGTTGTGAGCGATGTCGGGTGGACGGAGAACGGGCGGAGGAATGCTGCAGGGCATCCAGGAACGGAGAGCCCGGGTCTGAGGCCCTGCGCGTTCTTCTGGTCGCAGCCGGCGCCATCTTGGTTCCGTCAGGCTGCGATGTGGCGTGCAGGAAGGAGTCCAGCGGGCCGGCACGGGCGGCAGCCCCGGTTCCAGATTTGGCCGTGGACTTCTGGGAACGCTTCTGCACCATAATGGCAGGGTTCGGTGCGGTGTACGGTAAGTGGAAACCGCTATATAACGGCAGCGGTCAGCGGAGCTCAGGCTCAGACGTCTGCTCCCATCGACTTCCGGTCACGCCCCCTATTTTACTATCTTAATTTGAAGCCTTCTTTAGATACACATCCGAACATATGTTTAATAAAATTTGATAAAACATAAATTTATTGGCAAAACACTAGGAGCACTAACAAGTATAGCCTGTGTGTGAGGGGAAGTTGTACAAGGACCTCACTGGCCCTGAACTAGGCCATTGATGTCGCACATCCATGACTTTGCATGTAAATACATCTTAAGGCCATGTTCACATGGCGTAAGAGACTGGCCGTTCTGTGACCCGCCTGGGTCATGGAGTGACCGGTCTCTAAGAAAGGTACTGCAGTACCGGCCGGATGATCTTTTCGGCCACAGGGTTCCGCGCTTCCGTGCGCGCCTGCATCAGAACTCCTCACTGCACACTATAAAGCAAGCGGCCAGTCGCTTCATGGTGTGCACTGACATGGATTTCTATGGCCGCTATTCAATGAATTGTGGCCGCAGAAAACTGACATGTCACAAGAGATCCCAGCCGGAGCGTATACTATGTGTATACGCTCCGGCCGGGATGCAATACAAAACCAAGCAACGTGTCTTTTTGTAAAAAGTATGGCCGTTGTTGCCGATTGCAATAACGGCCGAACTTTTACAAAAAGATACGTTGTGTGAACATAGCCTACAGGGGTACTGCAATAAATCTTTTTCTTTCAAATCAACTGTTTTCACAAAGTAAGGCCATGTTCACACTACGTATATTTCCGGCCGTAGTGCGAACCGCGAATATACGCCTGAAGTTAAGAGATTGATGCGTACGCTGGAAAGTATACGATATACGGCCGCACAATGCACACTACGTATGAGCCTATGGCCGGATCGTATACGGCGCCGTAAAAAATGAACAAGACCATTGTTTGCGGCCAGAACTGTTCCAACTCACGGCCGTGGATTACAATGCGGTCCCGTACGGAGTACTTATTTCAGCCAAATTGAACTTGACTTTTAGATCCAAAAGGTTCAGTGTGTTTTATTGGGCTGGGCGAAGATTTTCAAGTAAATGACCTGTTTCAGATCGCTTCGAAACAAGCTAGGGAAGCATAACTGTACTACGGGCGTATGTTCGCGGTTCGCCCACATGTTCGCAATCCGGCCGCATGTCTATTTTTCCCACGGCCGTAGTTTCAGCCGCACATGTCTGGCCGCTTACGAACTACGGCCGGACATATACGTAGAGTGAACATAGCCTTATATAGATGTGTAATTTACTTGGCACTGTGCACCCACTCCGTACTCAGGGTTGTGCATCTCCTATATCTTTTAGATTGCAATGACCTAAAACACACCAATGTAACAACTACAGATTGTGGGAAAAAAGGATTTATTGTTTGCAATGGCAAAGTCCAGATCCTAATAGGATATTTCAGTCCTTGGCTAAACCTGAATATTGCCCCCTTTCAAGACAGAAAAACATAACCAGTCCAGGTTCTCCACTGTTCAGCTCTGGTTAGACGTATGATCTTTCTTCTTCATGCCTCATAGACCAGCGCTCAGGAGCAGGACCTGCTGTCTTAGCCCATCACTAGCCACAGTGCTGTGATGTCTCAATCAACTATCGGTCAGCAGGTCTTGCGGCAGAGTACACAGGAAGCAGGAAAAAGAGAGAGCTGATCAGGAGTTGCAGGAGAGCAGAGGGGGACTGGGGCTAGTAAGTATGCTTATTATGTATGGGGCCTGGCACAATAACAATTTTTGGTCTATGGCCAAAATACCCCTTCTATCTTATTGAGATGCTCTGGCATGACCTGAAGAGGTGTCTAGTAGTGATGAGTGAACATCAGAAAAGTACACAGGTTTGGCTGCATGGCCAAACCCCGAACCCTCAGCATTCAACACCCAGCGTCTGGAGAAACTGGATGCCACCCTAGGGCTGCCAGGAAAACAAGGATACATACAGCCTATGGGGGAGATTAATCAAACATGGTGTAAAGTGGAACTGGCTCAGTTGCCCCTAGCAACCAATCAGATTCCACCTTTTATTCCTCACAGACTCTTTGGTAAATGAAAGGTGGAATCTGATTGGTTGCTAGGGGCAACTGAGCCAGTTTCTAGTTACACCATGCTTGATAAATCTCCCCCTATGTCTGTTTTAATGTTTTTTAGGACACCCTAGGGCGGCCTACAACTTCTCCAGCAACCAAGAGTTGAATGCTGAGGGTTTGGCCACACTTTTCTGATGTTCATCACTAGTGCCTAGCAACACTAAGCTGCATATCCTTCTACCAGCAACATTAAAAGAGGTTGTCCAGGAAAAATAAACTTTTCCCCTATCCACAGGATTGGGGAAAAGTAGGAGATTGCTGTGGGTCCGACCTCCGTCTATTAGGATATGTTCACACAATGTATTAATTTCAGTGAAAAGAACATCTGTTGGTAATGAAGTTAATACATTTGCATTGATTTCAATACAACGGCCATAGTGTATACTATGTATACATAGTGTGAACTGCAGAAAATACTAAGCATATGTATTTTCTATGGACGAAGTTCAGCAAACAGCGGCCATACTAAATTATTGTGCCCGGCTGCCAGCCGTACCTTATATTATGTTCAATGCTTAACTAGATTGCAGGCACACCCAAATGTGACCGCAATGAAAATGGGAAAAAGATAATGTTCCTGCAGCCAATATGGCAGTACTGGCAGGAACATGTAATACAGCTGCCGTAGTTTGCCACTGAATACAGTGTGAGTGTGAACATAGCCTAAAATGGGCAAACATTTAGAAAATGCTATAGAAAACAAAAAAAAAAATTATAGAAAAAAAAAAAATACTTGACACGTGCATTGACTTGGCATATAGTAAGTTCTTACCAAACTATTTCCCTACCACATGTTCCTGTCCTTAGGTGATACCTCGGCAGGTGTGTAGGTGGGCTTTCTCTATGGAAATGCTAGTGCGCCCGAGGAGCATCCACTGTCAGCTCCTATTCAGTGAAATTCCATCTGACAGCACAGCACATCAGATATCACTATTTGTATGTATATTTCCATACCCATAGGGAATGTAACTTCAAGTAGATTATTTTTTTCAAGCCTTTCTTGTCTCTTCCACTTGATCAATGGGTTGTGCAGTACATAAGCCCACTGAGATCTCTCGACCACCAGCTCATGTATTTGAAAGGCGTCTGTTTATTTTTAAAATGCAAATTCCCATACCCCCAAAGACTCAGCAGAAAAAAAAAAAGAACAATCTCTTAAGTTAAGAGATTTCCATCAGGGGGCTGCTTTCCTGTTTTCTACCAGACTAAGATCAATCGCTGTCAAAACCACTTAGATAATATTGTACAATCAGACAGAGACTCTCTTAAATGAAATAAGATCCAGGCGCGTAATTTTTTTTTAACATCATAGTTTGCAAAAATGATAAAATCATTGTAAAAAAATAAAATAAAATAAAAAAGAGCTTTGAAATGCTGACTTGTCGTTGGACCCATTCTTGGAGAATTGCCATAGATAACAATTACCATTGCCCCCCAACACTAACCTCCCCGCCTCGGCAGTAGATTCCGGTGGAGAGGAGGCCCAATAAGGTTAATACCCCCACTTTGATCTCTGTCGAGGCGTACTAGCAAGAATTAATTTACATTTCAGATGAAAAAAAAGTTGACAGCATGAAAAGGCATCTTGTTCCCGGTATGTGAATGTGCGGCAATAGATTGGGAATTCTAAAAAGGAAGTTCTAAGGAAGCTAACAGGATAAGCCCCTACTGCTGATTTTACTGGGAAAGAGATGAAAGGGAAACAAATTTCAATATGAGCGGGACTGCAAAAACATGTAAGCCAAATGTTTTCTAAATTCTCCGAATGGTCCTGGATGTGCCGGGTGTTCTGCCCATTCCGTGTCATTTGTACTGAGAGAAAAAATGTCAATAAGAAAATTTTTACTTTTCTGTTATTATGTTAAATTTCCATTTTCTGATCTATTTTAGGTCAGCTATGGGTCATGTAGAGACCACTGGGAATACTGTATGCTGTTTAAAGGGGAATGTGTCAGGTATTTATTTTCAGTTTCATTAATTAGATTTAGGATCGGCCTATATCGCAGGCAGCACAGTGGCTTAGTGGTTAGCACTTGCAGGGCTCGAGCCCTGGGTTCATATCCCATCAAGGACATCTGCAAAGAGTTTGTATGTTCTCTCCGTGTTTGCGTGGGTTTCCTCCCACACCCAAAGACATACAGATAGGTGAAGTGCTGCAGAATCAGTGTGCGCTATACAAATAAAAAAAAAAACATTATATGGTGATTTTGGTTATGGCACCAGACACTACCATCCTGGATGGATTTCTGGTTGCAGTCGCGGTAGCTTGCGGGTCACAATGTAGTGCCGTTCATTTACATTAGCTACAATTACAGTTACATTAGAGGGGTATTCCCACACAAACATGATCTTACCGAAATGTGTGCAGGATGCGAATATATAAGAGACGCCAATGTGAACTAATAAAACAGTTTTGCAGTTTTTCAATTCAGTAGGGCAAGCTGTCACTACTTGCTCTGCTAGAGGCTGCTGGACCTACAGCACTAGGGACATAGGCAGCTTCCCCAAATATAATGTCTATAAATGCTTACATGCATTAGAAATGACATCAGGGGAGGCTCAGAAAAGAAAATAATAACCAATACTTACCAACATCAACCCTCTGGGTCCTCCTTTGTCGTCCTCAGGTCCACCGCTGAATGCTCTGGCCGCTACTTCTGAGGAGGACTGGTCTCAGCAGTGACTCTCAGGTAATTAAGTGAGCAGCCTATCCCCTTGATAAGTTTAACTTTTGTTTTGTCTGACTTTATGAAGCCAGACTTTCTCCAGGATAGGATGGTTCCTAATTAGAGTTAGCAGCTGCAGTTCTGCTTACAACTTAAAATCACAGACACAGACAGCTGATGCACGTATCAGTAACATAGGTTGGGGAAGCGCCCCCTATTGTTTTGTGTTAACTTTTATAGACAAAATATGGGGCGGTATTACTCATGTGCAGTGTATTCAAGTATAGCAAACGTAACATATGCGTCAGAGTTCCTGGAAATGATCATTGTGAGCGAGAGTTCACATTCTTTTCTTTTATTCCAGACCATCTTTCTGTCACACTCTGATCACGTCCTGATCATCTTCTGATTCAGATACCTGTATATATAGGTGTAGTCCCACAGGTACGGTGTAAGCAGATAAAATCACATCACCTAGCCTTATCACCCTAGACACCAGGGTGGCCATACACATTCATACAGTAAACTGTCAGCTAATGTTTGACCGACAGTGTCTAACTGCACAGGTTGTCTCCTGTCACTTATACTGACTGCAGGTTCCCAGTCTGCGGCCAGTTCGCTCTCCCTGGTCTCTGCCATGCTACTCCCTTGGCTGCTGTTCTAACACTGGCCCTTAGGGTGCGTACATGAGCTCTTGCTGATATTTAAAGAGACCCTTATCTTACCTGATCTGTCCCCTTCTGATCCTAGCTGTAATGCAGATCTGTGATGAAGCTGTTTCTTGACTTCTGAGAATTGTTTGCGGTTCATCAGCGTCCATAGTGTCCATCTGCTACTGATCTATGTGTGTCTTTTGGATTCTGCCTGAGCCCTCCTGTCTCTGACCTATATTGCTGACCCAGAACCTGTGCTGCCTGCCTTCACCCTCTAACCTGTTAGTGATTCTGACTGTGTCCAATCATTGTCAACCATATTGACTGTCTAATGACTGATCCGGACTGCTGAGTATGCTTTCTTGCTTGACCTTACATTAGTGTCACACCGTCCACTGGAGCAGCTGCAGTCAACACCAGGTCTATAATTTGGAAGCTCCCTGGTATCCTCTAGCAGCAGAAGGCCAACTACCGTATCTTGGAGTGGAATAAAAGGAAAAAACCTGAAGCACTGGTGTCAAACCTACGACCCTCCAGTTGTCGCGAAACTACAATTCCCATCAAACCTGAACAGCCAAAGCTTTTTCTTTGTCAAGGAATGCTGAGAACTGACATTTTCAACAGCTTCAGGTTGACCTAGAGCAGTGCTTCTACTTTCCAGTCCTCATGCCCCACCAACAGGCCATATTTTGAGGATTTCCCTAAGCACCTATTACACCCGATCTCAAAAGCAAGCGAGCCCGGGCGATCATTAGATTGTCTGGGCAGCCTATAGAAGATAGCAATGGTCTGCCTATTGCGCGGAGCGACTGCAGCAGATTGTTCCTATCGTGGTCATTTGTCTTCCAACACGTTGAAAGACATTAAAAGACAACTATGATGTCAGCTGATCTTTGCCTTTTATTACGTGAAGCGATTAATAATCGGCCATATACGGCTTAATCGCATCCCGTAATAAGGCCTTTAGTATTTTACAGGTGATATATCCAGTTGGTGGACCATGAGGACTGTAATAGAGAAGCACTGACCTAAAGGGTACAGAGACCCAACACCCCAGTTCAGCCCTAAGCCAAACTTGTTCCTAATCTCCCAATATCTCAATACTCGTAAAGCTTTAGTATTGAACTCAATGGAAAAAGGAAGGGTAAGCTGCTGCCAGACATCTCTAGAGATGGTGTATTATGGACTGCAGCATCTGAAATTATACATGGTCAATCCTTCTCTCCCTATAACCATTTGCAAGATCTCTGCATCCTTTCAATTATAGAAGACAAGCAATTTATAAAATCCAGCAGGGGCAGAGGGGAAATTATTACAAGTACAGAATTACCTCTCCCTGTGCCCATGGTGAGTGGTGGGATCGGCCTCGGGACCCCTACCAGAAGGCATTTTCCCCTGAGTTGTGATGATGCAACCACTTGGGGGAAAAGGCCTGTCCCGGCTGATGGACTGGCTGCTCATACAATCAGTGACTGGAGTGGCATCTCTCCCCTGTCATTGATTGGCTGAGCGGCCAGTCCATCGGCCGGGTTTTGATGTGATCCTGGAGCCCTGCGGGGGTCCAGAGGACGGTCCTGCCACTCACCGCAGGCACAGGGAGAAGTAATTTTATACTTGGAATCCATTTCCCCCTCCCTGTCAGATTTTAAAAAATTGCCAGACTTCTCCTTTAATTCACATGTTCTTGTCTACATCCAGAAAACCTAAATTATTTCACAACTATAATTCTATGTTCAGTTCTATCTCCCATGCTGTTGGCTTTTCTCTACACTGATGCATTGTAACTATCAGGACAGGACAGGCTGTACGTTGCTGATGTAGTTAGTTTCCCTTGGTCATTACCACGGGTTATGTTAGTGTTGTGCCTATATCTCTCCCCACTGTGTAAGTGATGCACTGCTTTACATGAACGCTCCTCCACATCCACCTAACAAAAAACATTTCATTGCCTTTTAAGATACTGTCATTTACAGTACATTGCTTTGGGCTACACTCGAGCACTGTTTCGGATATACATAAATCCACTTCCTTAACAAGACAAACTCCGAGTAACATTCTGGTTCTCGGGCAATAAATGATAATATGTAAATGAAGCCTTCTGCTCAGTGACTCGTACACTGCGTTAAATATTTCTGAGAATGTTCCCGCTGTTAGAGGAAAGCGTGCGACCAGATGATACCGCGCACAACACACCAAGAGACCAACCATGGCTGTCTGATCACTCACGCCATTGTCTGCTTCAAACGTACTATGATAATATCAGACTGTGAAAACCGATGTACTGGGTGTATTATTCCAACACTGAAGTTCAGGACATGACAGCATTTATCCTTCTACTTTGCTATAGGTTCCTATAAAGTATTGTCATTCTACATTGCTGTTGGTTCCTATAAAGTATTGTCTGTGTAATATTTCTTATTCTGATAAATGACCATGTGTAATGCATGGTTGGGCTAGGTCCTCCAGAGAGGAGCTGTTTCCACTGGCTGACAGTCAGCTATAGCTTTTAGGGGATACTATAACATTCATAAAAGCATATGGACAAGGATAGTCTTGATAACACCAAACCCTTTGGTGACACTAGCCGTACATGTATGCTATGGCCGCCTGCTTTACGTCTGCTTTAGTACCATACATGTATAGCATGCTGGAACCATTACCCTATGAAGTTCATAGGCTAAGCGTGCTTTATAGACAGAGGGTACCAGCCACTATCAGCAGCCAACACTTAAAGTCAAAGACGGACATCAGTGATCATGCTGATGTCTGTCAGTTAACTCCTTCAATAATCAACAATTAATTGCAATCACGGCATTAAAAAAAGTTCAGTGACAGAGGTGATTCAGCTGTCCAATTGGTGCTAATGGGTAACCATGTTGTTAGGGGACCTTCTGAATAGCTGTGAGCCTGCCACTGTGAAATCTGCTAATATAGTCTGCCACAGTTTTGAACATTGTTTTTTTTTAAAAAGGCCTCCCCCGATCCCCAGACTATGGAAATCCCCGGTCCCCCATCCAGAAAAATGTGTTGAACTTCCTGATGAGAATAGAGGAGTTGAGAGTAAAGGAACAGAATCCTTATGGGAAGTTCACCACTGTGTGGGATGTGTGGACGAATTTTAAATCCACGCCAGCCTTAGGGGTATGGGTGGCGGGCCCTGGTCCCAATGGAGTGATGGCCCCTGCTACTGGGTAGCCTTCTCTCTTTCTATTACAATGTTTCTGCTTCTCAGCCATGTACCCTCTTTTACGTAAATGTTCCTCTCTCTTGCACTTTATCCTTCTTTTCCTTCCCTGTCCCGTTCCCCTTTCCTTATCCGCTCCCGTTCCCCTTTCCTTATCCGTTCCCCTTCCCTGTTTGAGACCATTTGGTCTAGTTCATGATGTGTTACTGCACAGATGTTACCCGTTTTATGAAAAATTTAAGTACCGAGATTTTGACCTGATGTCTTTTCGTTGTTTATATTCTTTCTTGTGTACTAATAAAAATATTTTGAATCTTATTGTAAAGTGCACAGGGTAAAAAGTAATGTTCTTTCTTCTACAGATCTTCAAAATTTCTAACTACAAAAGCTCACAACGTGATCTGCATCACTACAAATGTCTAGACTTTCCAACTTTTCCACAAATCTCAGGACCTCAGCTGCAGTAGGAGAATGGGAAGGCCATAGAAAAGTGTGGGAGGTAAGCCATTTAAAGGGGTTCTTCACCCGTTGTCCAACCTCAGCTACTGACTGGCCGATGTGCATGTCTTACTCCGACCACTAACCAGGAACTGTAGTGGGGCCCCCTGTTACAGGGATGCACCAGGGAGGGTAAGTATTAGTTCCTCACCTCCTTTACACCTGCCTTAGCGCCTATTATAAAAGTGAGACACAGGGTAAAAACCTGTTTAACTTTTCTTTAGACCCAATATATTACAAATGATGCAAGAAGTTAAGATATGAAAAAACTATACGGATGACCAATGCCTCGACAGAAATCATTTAGACATCCACCCCCATGAACCCCTGTATTAAAAAGAACACATACATTAAACCTTTACATTTTTTACTGGATGGCATGAGATTATATTGAACTGATAACATGATAAATTGTATAACTTAACATAATTCAAGAAAGGTTGAGGGTGGTCCCATGTGTAGTGTACAATGTATTACCTGCTTGAATAACAACAGCAGCGTCATTTCTTCTACTTCTTATTTCCTGGAATTTCTTTCGACCATCATATCCTCTCCATGCTGAAATGAACAAAGCATTTATTATGTATGGACAGTCATGGTATCACCACTGTAACCACAATGTTGTTGTTGAACTTCATGTGGCTTGTGTAGCTCCAGGCCAAGTGTGTAACTATAGTCATAGGAGCCATAGCATCTGCCAGGTGCAAGAACTTAGACAGGGAATTGTAGGGAATAAAAAGCTGGTCTGAACTGATGCATCTAGATCCTCTGATATACAGTGCTATTCTTTATTTTTTGTTATTCATTCAGTTTTTTGTTATTTGCTGTGGGACTGTTATGTCCACGCCTGTTCAGACATCAGCTCGCAAAGTATGGCTATGTTCACACTATGTAAAAGTGCGGCCGTTGTTGCCATCGGCAACAACGGCTGTACTTTGTGCGGTGTGGACATAGCCTTATTTTCTGTGGAATCCTGGCCGGAGCATATACACATCGTAGGCCGCATATAACTGACGTCAGTTTTCTACAGGCGCAATTCAATGAATTGCAGCCGTAGGAAACCCTGTCAGTTCACACGATGAAGCGAGCGGCTCCGGACGCTTGCTTCAGTGTGTGCTGTGGGAGGTTCTGATGCGAGCGCGCGCTGATGTGCCCGCATCAGAACCCTGCAGCCAAAAGATCATTAGTACCGGCCGGGATGATCCGTGCAGAGAACGGCGGGTCTCTCACGTTGTGTGAACATAGCCTATGTCTGAAACTGCTTTTTTGTCCATGTCCTCTCCCTTCCCTGCCAGTCTGTGCTCTGTGTAGTCTTGATGTCTGAGGGCTGGTCCAATCATGCCCAGGACCGAGACTCTGGTATCTCATAAGAAATCCACTGGTACTTTTGGACATAGCTTGCGATAGTCTCTTGTAGCTAAAGCTGGCATTTTGTACTGGATTGCTTGATATTCTAAACTCTTTGCCTGACCTTGTAACCTCTGTTTTTGGACTGTTCTGCTATCTCCGGTTTAACCTGTATCTGCATAGCTATTCTTTATTGTGTTTTTTTTGTCCTGTCGTCCAGTTGTCGCTGACTGCTTAGGGTCGGTTGGGCAAGTAGGTAGGTACAGTCTTAGGGGGCCTAGTGCTAGGGCTCACGCTGTCTGTCTGTCCCCATATTCCATCCAGGTCCTGAGTTCCCTTACAGGGACCCTACAAATTCTGATTAGGCCTTACTCCAGACCTTACAATGCCACCCACAACTGTATTGGTACTGGTACCCTGCTATAGACACACGTAATAGCAGCTAGCCACTATTGTGGATCTCCTCTAGTGAATTAGATTACTAAACATCCTAGGGTATAGTTGCAAAATGTATGAATTTACATTCTATGTGGTGATATGTTGTATTTAACTGGGGGTTTTTTGACATGAGGCTTACACCAACACACCTGTCAATCAGCTGTTCAGTGGGGCTGTCATGGCCGGATGGCTCTGTCCACCACATAGTGGCTGCATCTGGTAACTGCACCTCAGCACCGTTTAAATGATGGCCTTTATGTTAGCCTTTACAATTCTAGGTATAGCTAAGCAGGCCCGCTTCTGCCATGAGGCGGAATGAGTATTCCGCCTCAGGCGGCAGATTCTGCGTCCCTGCAGGGGGCGGCAAGATCCTCACCGCTGTCATTTTAGTTAAGTTTAACTTAGCTAAAATGACAGCAGCAGTCACAGCCTCACCGCACATCCTGCCGCCCACGTTCCCCGGCATCCCCACGTACTGCCGGGTTCTCCGTCCTACGTTGCCCAGCAGCCTTCTCCCTCATTGGTCGCGTGCGTGTGCCGCAGCCGTCCGCTGCGGCGCTACGCATCCGCGGTCACCAGGTACCAGCAGTGTTGCCCTGTGCTCCGGTAAGTTCCGGGGAGCGGGTGCGCAGTGGTGCAGTGTGTAGCGGCTAGAGGGGTGTGTGGAGTGCTGTGGTGTGGAGCGCCGTGTGTGTGTGTGTGTGTGTGTGTGGGGTGTAGTGTTGTGTAGTGCCGCGCGGGGGGGGGGGGGGGGCTGGGGTTGTTTGCAATCAACGCACGGTGGGCTGGGGGCGGCGGCAGCCCGGGTTTGCCTCAGGCGGCAGAAAGCCTGGGAACGACCCTGTAGCTAAGTATGTGATAACTAAAGCCAATAGAATGGAGTGTATTTTATCTGACACCAGAATATATAAGCTAGGTAGGGGTGATAAGACTATATGATCGTGTATGTGATCAATTGTAAAAACTCCATTCAGGTTCTGAAGCTACATTATGAATCAGAAGTCACCAACCAAGCAGCCATACAGTTCATAGAACCACTAATTCTAGAAATACACTGGGCTAATAGTTACCGGCCTGAATACAGGTAGCGCTCTTTTCCCGCCTTGCTTTAACTTTCTTATATCTTCTTGCACCAAGCCATCCTTTGGTATAGGCCTGCATCACTACTACCCGTCCAATGACTTCCCGCAGTAAGAGGTTTAGCTGTTCCACATGGTAATATTTCAGGAAAACCTTTAGCAGAAAAGACAATTATTACCGTCACGCTTTTCCTGTTCATTTGGCTTACGTAGATTCATTTGAAGGACTGCCTGCTAAATGATAAGTATATAGCTAATTTATATGCTGGTAAAATACAACATTATAATACGATAAGCTAGGCCCTATAGCAAATCATATAGCTGCTTCTCTAGTAGTCACATCCATGTAATTGATCTATTATGCGTATTCTACACCCAGGAAACTAGCTTGAAGCAACATGTCACTGATTCTGATGGAAGTGAAGTGAGGTATAGGTTGACTTATGGTTGTGTATATTATGTACTAGTTACACTACATGGCCTTTGATTTTTTTGTGTTTTTTTTACAATCTTTTGCTATTTACTATGGTGTAGTTTTACTTGTAATTACCAATTTACCCTAAAATAGATATGATAAATATACCAAGTATGTTAAAGCAAATGTACCACCAGGTTTGTGTTCTTTACATTAATAGATTGGCGCTGATGTGGGGAAGCTGGTGGCGCATCCTTTTTTTGAACCGGCGTCCGGTCTATTTCCAAACGCACTGACCTGCCGGCCCCCAGTGTGACGAAACCTCCTCTCCTCTGTGACACGGCTACATTAGAAGCCGTGCACAGGAACCGGGCATCGGTTCAAAAAAGGACCATGCCACACGCATCCTCGCACCAGTGCCAGTATGTTAATGTAAAAAAACCAAAGCAATGTACCTGGTGGTACATTCGCTTTAAAGTGTACTAGTCATGACATCTAAAAAATTTTAACTGCAGATATATAGTTAGTGCTGATATTGTTAGTTCTGATATTAATTTTGCGGGTCCAGAGGCCCATTTACTACCCCATTGTGCTGCTCATGCTTCTGCATTTCAATCTGAGCTGGTGGGCTGCCTTCTTTTTTTTTTATTATAAATGACATATGCCTTAGATCATTTAGTTTACTTAGCTGCAGCAGTGAAGAGGGGCGTGTACAGCGGTGTGTTCAACCACTGGCCAATCAGCTTTTATCTTCACTGGGCCAGTCTGTGCAGAGGGATAAGTGACATCACTTCCTGCATTTAGTCTCTTTTCTCCTGTTACTAAAGACCAAATGGCCTTAGCAACAGAGCCTCAATTGCAGTTTTCCAGTAAGTGAGACACCTAGTGGCCGAATCAATGTCATTGTATTTTGTACAGAAAACAGGCAGTAAAATAAATGTAGTAAATTACAAAGATGTAATATACCGCCTCCCCTGCTGATTTTACATTATTTATTGGCAATGACAGGGCCCAATTAATGACAGCATCTAGGGTAAAAAATGATGATGGGTTTTATAACAAGGGGTATTAATGCCCTTGTCAGTCCAGGATGAATGAACATTATATAGGGCCTGTGGCCTTTCTTGACCTGTTTTAGTAAATACTTACCATATATTCCCCAGGAAATAACAATCCTGGGTCCTGGTAATTTTCCTTAAAGGAGTGATGTAAGATTAGAAAATCTGTATTTCTATTTGTCTTATTTTGTAGCCTTGTACTGTTCCCTGCCCATGAATAAGTGGTGATAGTTTTGTAAAATATTAAAACGGGTTACTGCCATTTCAAGCAACTTCTCTTGGAAACTAGTCTTACATTAGTCTTAGTCTTAAATTAGTCTTACTTACCTGTCCCTGTGCCTCGCAGCACCACCACTTACAGACCCCCGCCAGACCTGTGATGTCACGACATGGCTCAGAAATGCCTGCTCAGCCAGTCAGTGAACACCTCTGTTGTCACTGATTTGTTGGGTGGATAGTTCTCACAGGGTTGTGATTAAACAGGAAGCCGGGAGAAACAGGAAATTGCAGGCAGACACTGATATTGCTTAGGCTGTAGGGGCACAGGGACAGGTAAGTATAACTTCATTATTATGTCCTGACCACCCCCGACCTATCCTGGATTTTTACATTTGGCTGGAGTACCCCTTTAAGGGAGAGTAAGTCCAAGTTTGAGCACTTCTTGCAAACAGTCCTGCTCTAGTCCCTACCCCTGAATTGTAATGAATAAAAAATAGGACTCTCAGGGGCTCAAAACAGCAGTGAAAGCACTAGCATCGCTTTGTCACCACTCTAAAGGGTTCATCTGACAAAATCATGCAGGTTTATAAAAATGTTTTAAAATTAAAGAAACACTTTAAACCTTTATTTTTCCATCTCACACAACCCCTTTAAGACAAAGCTGGGATGTATTCTGCAAGCAAATCAAATGAGTAATTTCATGCCCACCGGGAGTCCTTTGGTTGAGATGGAGTTGGGTGTGATATTAGCTAGTCGTCAGCTGACCTGTTAATAATCCAGGGCAAGTGGTTAATTCAATAAAAGTGGAAGTGACCCTCACCCTTAACCAAGCAGATTAGGTCTTTTTTTATAAATCAGTAAAATAATGTTAATGCCATCTGACACCTGACTGACTGCTTAATAGACAATCCATCAAATGTTATGGGCTGATCCAAGCTGTCCGCAATAATTCACTTACTTTATATAAAAGGTAAAAGTATTGTTGAACTGTTTTAAAAAGGCGAAATCTCTTATTTTTAGATCCTAGCAAATTCAGAAAATGACGAACATTACTAAGTATAGCATAAGCGGCTTCTAGAATAAAAAAAATAAAAAGTATGTTCACACAATGCACATCTGATGCTAGGGAAGTCAAAACTGGCAGCAAATGTGCAATAGATCTCTGGTGTGTGAACATACCCTATAAGAACATGCTCTGTACTTGTAGTGTATGGCATTGTACTGTGCACTGCCCCCCAGAATACCCCCTTAACCCACATAGTGTCAGAGACAGCTATAAGGACAGGTAGAGTCTTTCTTTAGGAAATGTATGTTCATGTGTGGGTTCTGTTTAGATGGCTGGGTAGGACAGAATATTGCGGAGTGATTTTACCTTGTACTGAGGGTTGTATATTGTTATATTCATGTTATTGTTGATTGTTAGGCCCCGTTCACACGTAGCAAAACTAGCAGAATTCCTCTAGTCTATAGGAGTCTATGGGAGGCGCTCACTGCTGTTCTCACAGCGTCTCTCTGCGCTGAAGAATGAACATGTTCATTCTTCAGGTTGGGGAGAGCAGCAGCATGCGCCTCCCATAGACTCCCATTATGAGAGGGAGGCTAACGGCATTCCACGGAGGACAATTCCGCTAGTTTTGCTACGTGTGAACGTAGCCTAATATGTATGGATTTATGTTAATATTATACATTGTTACATACTTACTAGAGTGTTATTGGTTTCTGTTTTAGCCAATAAATACATGTATTGATAACTGGGAATCACTGTATGTACATTTCAAGTCAGGAACGGATTATAAACAGAGAACAGGTCGTAAAGATAAGACTGAGATTTCTCTTTTCAAATCCATTCCCGGCTTTGACTTAAAAACAGTCTGTTAACAAAGCCAGCAAGTCCGTATTCATTCCATCTGCTCCTCTGCCTCTGGAATTGTACAGCACAAGGCAGCATGTGGTAAACACCTCATTCCTGTCCTAATAAATATATACACACCTATGACTGGGAAATGATGATGTAGGCAGTAGGGGGCTGGTCAGAGCTGGTGACTTCACTTAGGGGACAGGGTTAGAGTCGTCTCAGGATGTAGGAGAAACACCAAACACCACAAGACCAAAACTGAAAGGACTATACAACTTCCTGTTAGGGGTGAGTAAAGCAAAAAGCATGCTTGAGACAGTACAATCTGGGACATCACTGCCATTCCATTGGTGCCCAGGTCCCTGCCACCCATTGCTTCCTGGTGATCCTGGTGGGGACTTGGACACTATACAAACAGAGGCGGCAGGTAATCAGGGAGGTGAGTATACTTTATTTTTGAGTCACTCTGACCCATTTTCCCAGACACCCCTTCATTTCTCAGATAGGTAGAAACCTAAATTTACAGAAATATAATTGCAGATTTACCTTAGTTCTTCCCAGAACCCACTTCTCAAGTTTAGCTTTCTCTAGAATAGCAGCACAACTTTCTTTTGTTGGTGGAGGATTCTGATTAGCCTTGAATGCGAGGTAATAATATCTATAAGATGAGAATAATACCGACATAAATTGTTCTAAAATAAGGTTCTAAAGTCATAAAAATAAAATACTCTCCTGCAAAGAAAATTAAAATAATATAATGGTCCTACCACGAAGCAAAGGAACATTATCTAAATATTTAAAAAGTTAATAAAGTCCAGTGATAAAACAGTCTGTGCAGTCAGGGAATAGGCCATCTAGGGTACTTGTACATTTTTATGTTTTTATGAAGCACTTGTAGCGTTAACCTGTTGCTGACTGGACTGTAAACAGGTTGTTGTAGGGAGATCTGTTCTCCTAAAAGTACAGTAAGCAGCATGGGCCATAGGTTACAATGGACAGGATGTTTCCCATTGTGATGAATGAGAAAGGTTTCTGGGCATGCTAAGTGACCTTTATATAGGCCATTCTACAGGGAGGGAGGGCGGGCTAAAATGTTTGTGCTTACTTCTGTCTCTACAGAACAGGACGTCTCAGCTTAGGTTTAGGCCTAGTGGGCAGAATGTAAACTGCAAGATCTCAGGAAAATTAGATCATCAAAATTCTTAAAAAATATATTTTTAAAGGAGAAGTCTGACCAAGTACTTTTTTTTTAAAGGGGCAGGGAGGAAACATAATAACCGATCCTTACTTACCTCTACAAGTGTCGCGTGGCCAGCTCTGGGACCCTCGCCGAAAGGCATTTTCCCCCGCGTTGTGACATCATCACAACTTAGGGGAAATTGCCCATCCTCGGTAATGGACTGGCCGCTCAGCCAATCGGTAACTACAGCAGCATCCCGCCCCAGTCAATGAGCAGCTGTGCAGCCAGTCCATCAGCCGGGTCGTGACGTCAGCTCTGGTTGGTATCCCCGAGAGGGGTCCCGGAGCGGCGATCCGGTGCTGAAGAGACACGGGGAGAGGTGAGTTGAGATAGGTTTTTATGCTCCCCAGCCGCTGCATTAAAAAAAAAAAAAAAAAAAAAAAAGGATGTGGCCGGACTTCTCCTTTAACTAAAAAGTCATATACAGTACAACTTATATAATAATGCCATATAGATCAATGCAGAACAGAGGGTATATGGTACTATTATTTATTGGTATAATTTAAAATAATAATAATAATTATTATTATTATTATTATTATTTAGTATAATTTAGGAAAAGCATTATTTATTATTTTGTATATTTAAAGCTAGAGATTTACTTTGCTGATTGCTCAACGGTTCGGACTTTGAATTACAGTATTGTGTTGTCAATATATTGTAGCGCTAATATATGGTACTATTATTTATCTACTGTATGCTGGTATAATTTTTGAATAGCTTTATTATTTTATATATGTACCATGCATAAGGCTTGTCAATTGCCCAAGGGCTCATCTTCTATCAAACTAGTCCTGACCTTGCAGGTATATCACATTCGGTAGTCATCCTCAGGATAAAAAAAAACCCGTACAATTATCCCAGCTATCCCCGACTTCAGATTCTCTATCTGGAGCTGTGAGACATTGACAAGACCTAGCTGAATTTGCACACATTATTTTCTCCGCTCAGAGCCATAATTAAAGCTTTGAAAAGGTTTCTTTAAGTGAAATATTGGGAATAGATAAACACATTAGTCGGTGATCCATGAAATTCCTCGAATATTCCGAAGAGCAGATCAAATGCTAAACAGATTGACACTTCTTTGTTCATATTCAAAAACCCATTAGGCAAGAATGAACAAGAGTCACAGCCTTATGGTAAATCTGAGGATATGAAAGATCCCTAAGCCCGAAACTTAATTGCTACTTTGATCCTTTTTTAGTCCTGTACAAACAAAATAGATGAGTTTGCAGGTTTCCTCCGGTTTCCATAGACAATGTTTATGTGACAATTGTATTTCATAAACTATTAGTGCAGACGGGTGCAGAAATAAAGGGAATCCGTGTTTGTCAGACAGGGATAAAATTAACTTTGGGTATTAGTTCGGTCTGATGGCTTGTGCCTCCTTTGTTATTACTCCTAGGTGGTTGTTTTATGTCTGTTATTCACCTGCTAACAAACCCCACATAGGGTATAATTGCAGACACAGCAACATCTTAAAGGGATTGTTTTATCTCAGTAACCCCCTTTTTATATTAAAGTTGGCCCAGCAATCCATGGATTACCTTCAGACCTGCAGCTGGTCATATATTATTCGTGCAGCGGAAAATGTAGAGTTGCATGCCGACCATTGACATGAATGACCATCCTTTTATTACATGGACAGGCTGCATCTGAGAACATCTATCTGTATATGCTTAAAGGGGTTATCCAGTAAAAATATTTTTCTTTCAAATGAACTGGTTTCAGAAAGTTTTATAGATTTTCTATTTAAAAATCTCAAGTCTTCCTATACTTATCAGCTGCTGTATGTCCTGCAGGAAATGTTGTTTTCTTTCCAGTCTGGCACAGTGCTCTCTGCTGACTCCTATGTCGAGACAGGAAGTGTCAGGAGCAATAGCAAATCCCCATAGAAAACCTCTCCTGCTCTGGACAGTTCCTGTCATGGACAGAGGTGGCAGCAGAGAGCACTGTGTCAGACTGCAAAGAAAACAACATTTCCTGCAGGACATACAGCAGCTGATAAGTATGGAAAAGCTTGAGATTTTTAAATTACAAATCTATATAACTTTTTTGAAACCATTTCATTTGAAAGAAAAAGATTTTTGTTGGATAACCCCTTTAATGCCCTTATATGTGGTGGCTACTGTGTGAGAGCCCTTATTACAAATGGGATCTGGACTTACCATATGGCACTTTAAGGTGTAGTCTTTAATTATTGGTAAATCACAAGAGGTACTACCTGACATTAGAATACATCCAGTAGTTGCGGCCAGTAGCAGCATGGAGGCAATCTGAGTACATGATGATCATATATCCTAAAAGGGCTTATGAAAAGGTGTCTAGCTGGGACATATTCTACATGTACACTGTCAGAAGCACAGCAGCTGCTGCACAGTGGTGATTGACCGTTATCACTGCTTGCTCTGCTTCATTGTGCAGCAGCTGCAGTACTGCTTCCTGAGTTGCTATATCTATTTTAAAGGGGTTATCTAGCAAAAATCTTTTTCTTTCAAATCAACTGGTTTCAGAAAGTTATATAGATTTGTAATTTACTTGTATTTCAAAATCTCAAGTCTTCCCATATTTATCAGCTGCTGTATGTCTTGCAGGAAGAGCTGTTTTCTTTTTTCTTTTCTTGCAGGAGAGCAGTGTGTCAGACTGGAAAGAATACACCACTTCCTGCAGGACATACAGCAGCTGATAAGATTTGAGATTTTTAAGAAGTAAATTACAAATGTATATAATTGTCTGAAACCAGTTTATTTGAAAGAAAAATATTTTTGCTGGATAACCCCTTTAAAGCTAATATGCATTAAGGTGGGTTCTCACTACGGAATTCTCGCGGATAAACTCCGCGGAATTCCGTCGGCTGTCCACGCGCACGGCCGCGCGCCTTTCTGCCGGCTCCATAGACACCATTCTATTATTAAAGATAAAGACAACTGATGGCAACAGATCTGAGTGGCTGAGCAGATTCAGTGTGTGTTCTGCAAATATAAAAACAATACAATTAAAAGTTACTATATTCCAAGTGCATTTCTTACCTTTTTAAGAATTCCTCAAATAAAATACGATGTGAATATCCTTGTCGTCGAATATTGACGGTTTCCAGGATCCCCGTGTAGCGTAACTGCATGAGCACCCTTTCCCGACAGAATTTCATTGCTTCTCGGTCATCGTTTGGCTTAATGCAGCGGACAAAATGAGGCTGCCCCACCACCATTTTGGATAACAAGTCCATGAGGGAATACTATACCCAGAGAGAAGAGAAAAGTCCATTGTTATGACATGTAAATTATATAATCGTACAGTGCATACTATAACAAATTGTACAATATTGTTTAAAGGGATTGTCTGGCAAAATTTATTTTTGTATTAAAAGAAACAAATCGGTCAAAAATTAAGAGCAATCCTTACTTAAAGGGGTGATCCAGGCTGCTTTCTTCCAGAAATAGCTCCAGTCCTCACTTTGGGTGTAATTTAGCAGCTCAGGTCCATTAAAGTAGCTGTGTTTTTCCTATTCCTGGATAGCCCCTTTAAGCCCCTTTTTCGACATAAGCTGTGCCTCTGCTGACCTCTGCTTCACAGTACCTGATCCCAACATACAGGAAGTGTCCACTCACCAATCATTGGCTGCAGCAATGACTCAGCCACAATGATTGGAGGATTGGGCATTCCAAGCCATTTCCTATGTGTTGAGACAAAGTAACAGCCGAACAGAGAGATCAGGAACCGGGAGGGAGGTGAAGTTCTTGTAAATAAAAAAAATATATATTGTATGTATACAACCAGACAAACCCTATCATATCAATAAAGGGAAACTATCAGCCGGATTGTGCATATGAACCTGCTAATATCTCCCAGTAGCACCACTCTTCTTATCCCAGTATGTCCCACAGTTTTTTAGAAATTCTGGCCAACAGAAATATATGAACTAGTTCCTTTGGAGCATTGGGGGCGTTCTTCTGCCTCCCAGTGCATTATACCATCAGTCTGCCATCTCCGATGCTCATGCCTACTTATTCAAGAATGCATTAGCGGGCAAGTCTTACTTCGTGAACGGCGCATTCGCAGAAGTGCATGAAGGAGAGAAGACTTATGCATTAGTGAATATGCATAAGTAGGCGTGAGCACTGGAGAATGCGGTTGGGCGGAATGGTGCACTGAGGGTCCGAGGAAAACACAAAGGAACTAATTTACATATTTTTGTTTTGAGGAGGTATGCGGCTACTGGGAGATATTGGCAGGTTCGTATGCACAAACGTGCTGATAGTTTCCTTGTGAACTGTACGTATAAATAACATTCTTCTAAAAAAAAAAAAAAAAAAAAAGGGTTGCAAAAAATTAATTTGGGTACTTTTAATGGTGCGTTCACACCTACAGCATCCGCAGCAGATCTGCGGCAGATCCGCAGCAGATTTGATGGTGCAGATTTGATGCTGTGTTCAGTTATTTAAATAAAATCTGCTGTGGATCTGCTGCGGATCCGGTAAGTGTGAACGTACCCTAAGGGTGCCTTCACACCTACCGACTCGCAGCGTTAATAGCGCTGCAAGTTGGCTAGGTCCTGGCAGATCACTGTCATTACATACACGCTGCAAGTCGGTAGGTGTGAAGGCACCCTAAAGGAGTTTTCCATGACTATAATAAGGAGGGGTCAATGTAAAATCAGATAAGAACAAACTCTCCCACTGATCAGCAGATTGAAGGAGCGGTGGGCTACAGTCAGTAACATTTCATAATGTAACTCTGATTTTAACTGTCCAGGCATGATGGGGATTGTAGTTTTGCAACAGCTGGAGGACTTAAGGTTCCCCATTCCTGGTCTATAGTATACTATAATGGAATACTATGGTTTGACTGTTCAGTAGATTCATTCACTAACATCATTCGCTATTCTATAGGAATACATGGAATCATTAGTTACAGTCCACCCACCCACCAGTCCAAGTAAAGTCCACCCACCCTAAAGTAAGAAGCCACCGTCTGTCTCTTCATGTTAGTTGTTTCTTCCGGATGTCTCATCATTTCCATTGTGTCTACCTAATTGAAGCACAGTAGAGAATATCAGTCATCATACAGTAGGATGTAAAGCCCTCAATGATCACGTCTCAGGAATTCCACTTATGGAATCATATGGATCAGACGAGAACAGTAGATGCAATTATAAGAAGCTTTCCTTATACTGGTAAGCAAGATGAATGCAGCCCTACGGTGGCCGGGAAAACATGGATATAGCCATAGGAGACTTATGAGTGTATCCATGTTTTCCAGACAGCCCTAGGGCTGCATTCATCCATATGGAATGTCTTCTATACATTCAGGGGTCTCTTTTTGTAAAGTTTTACTGTGCAAAATCTTGGGTTTCACCTTCTTCATCTTCTTACTCCATACAGATACTCACCTTAATACGTCCAGCGTTGAGCTGGGGAGGTAGAGATCTAGAAGCTGCTGTCACTCGTGCTCTTGACTGAGCCAGATTTCCTGTGGAAGAAGTAGACATGGTCTTTATATAGTCTTTGGCAACAAAGCCAATAAGCCAACATTTCTTATCATTGACAAATGGTCAAATGGACATTAGACCTTTTTTTTTTTTTTTTTTTTTTTTTTACCAATGCAGTCTGGCACAGGCTGTTCTGGCGCGGCATGAATTGGAAAAAGTTTGGCACATTTCCCACACCACTTGATGCAAAACAACATCCACTTTCCACTATGCCCCAATTGCCCCATGCTTGACGCTTGAGGCATAGTGCAGAACAATTTTTTTCTATTTTGTTATGAAATTTTGTCGAATAACATGTACTGTATGTGTTATCCCACTGTATGCAACAGATACTTAAAAAACAGTGGTAGGCATTGTGCGTGCCGCTGTAAGGTGCCTCTATCCAGCACTTGCAAAAAAGAGCCTTACTAAAGAGGCTCAAAACACAGGACTAGCCAGATATCCCTCCGGGAAGGACCCACCCAAGAGGTGGCTCGTGTAGGGAAACCACCGAAACCACCATATTAAGTGGCCCTATAAGTTAATGTAATGACAAGGGAAAAACCAAGGCCCGGTATCCATCCACATACAGGTGTTTTGGGGTGTTGCTCCTCATCAGTTAGAGCAGGATTCTGGCTAGGTGGGAGCAATGCCAAGTAAAGACCTATGGTAAACAGATTACTGATCTCAGGGAGACCAGTCATAACACTGTTGGCTGCCGGCTAAACACTCATCAACACCATCAACACTTGCTCCCTGGGAAATACGAACATGCAAAAAAAGAGCCTGTGGAGCCTCACTAAAGAGTCTCAAAACACAGGACTAACCAGATTTCCATCCGAGAAGGGCCCAGCCAAGAGGTGGCTCCTGTAGGGAAACCCCCAAAACCACCATATTAAGTGGCCATATAAGTCAATGTAACTACAGGAGGAAAAAAAACGTATTTCCCAGGGAGCAATGCACCTAGAATGTCACTGTGTTGAGCGCTTTAGCTGGCAGCTGACAGAGTTATCTTTGGCTGGCCCCCTGAAATCAGTTATCTGTTTCCATCCAGCATTATATTCTCGGATGCAAAAACTTTTATTTCCCCAACAGATTTCTATGCATTAAATCAGAAGCACTTAGACGGAACACAGCAGTAGAAGAAAGATATAAAACTAGTAAAAGAAGTGCTGCACAGGCATAGAGAAAGCTGCCAAGGCTCGGGAAATATAATTAGTTCCAGGCAGGACTTTACAGAAACAATGCTGTTTGTAAACAGAAGAGAAGACATGGCTGTGCACAAGGAGCTATCACCAAGAAAAGAAACCGTCTGAGTCTCACGTCGCAAGATGCTGCACTTAGTAGCTGGAAATCTATCAACTCATCTGAAAAGCTGGATTTATGTGCAGGATTCCAGAACAGGAAGCCATTCTATATCCTAGTTCCTGCACTTTACTACTTTTAAAGGGTCAATAACACTATGCACTGCCACGTGTTCTCTATAGTGTTTGAGTGGAGAGATGCAGCTCTCGATGGGACATTGGGCTGATGAGGGATCCATTCTATGCCCTGTGAGTTCCTTGCATGAATTTCATTCATTAGAATAGGGATCGAACACAGAGCAAAACCCAAGCCCCAATGTGAGCTGCTTGTCTCCACATCAAACTTTTGAGAGCATGTGGCAGCGCCCCTTATAATGTATAATCAGAAAGTGGTGTCATAGTTACATCAGGTTTTATTACAAAACATATATTTTAAAAAGATTTTTATGTGACTAGTCAGATAATAAAAATCCTAAAGCATCCTGCCCAGGGGTGTCACTAAAGAGGGGAGCGGGGAGGAAACCTGAAAGGCGTCACAGGTCTAAGGCACAGACGCTCTAGGCCCCGCCTCTTTCACATCCTTCCTCAGGATCAAAACAGCGTGTTGTTTTTTTTTAACCCTGCAATCTGAACCCTGCAAAGGGAAAGGACTTAATGTCAGCTAACAAACGGTACCCATGGTTTGGAAGGTGGGGAGTATTGTGGGTGGTTACTGATTTGCTTTAACCCCTTCACGTCAGTAATCTGTTTATATATGTTCCTACTGCACATAACCCATGCAGTAAAAATGTATATATACGTTCCTGACTGCAGGGGCTGACTGATGTGTGCATGACTGCTGCAGTGAGAGCGATCTCACACACATCAGTTTGTCCGGGGCTAAGGATAATGAGAGGCAGCTGCGATCCCGCAGCTGCCTCTCATAAACCCCTTAAAAACTGTGATCTATAGCGATCACAGCGTTTAAGGTACTTAGTGACAGGACAAGCTCCTATCAATAAGTGATCGGGAGCCACGCTTGTACCAATGGGCGGGGGTAAGTCACTTACCTCCGTCCTGTCGGATTGGCCATCCATACATAGAGTCTGCTCTAAGGCAGGCTCTATGCATAGATCGCCGATAACACTGATCCATGCTATGCTATGGCATAGCATAGATCAGTACATGCAATCTAATGATTGTATGTTTTACTGTAAAATAAAAGTGAAAAAAAAAGTGTAATAAAAAAAAGGCTTAAAATACCCCCTTGCCCATTATAAAACTAAAAGTATTTAAAAATAAATATATAAATAAGCATGTATATTGTAGCGTGCAGAATGGTAGCGCGTGAAACCACGTAAATGGGGGGAAAAAAATGATTTTTTAAAATTATATATGAGAAAAACATTAATAAAACGCAATCAAAATTTTTCTGTTACACCAATATGATATTAATAAAAACTAGAGATCATGGTGCAAAAAATGACACCTCAACCGACCCGTAGGTGGGGATAAAAAAAGCACTATGGCTCTTAGAAGGCGGGGAGGAACATTACATTAATTTTACCCGGACATCTGGCCATCAATGGGCTCTGTCTTAAAGGGGTTAAAATATTCAAGTTCCCACACTGGCTACTAGAACAGACAAAAAGTGCTGACAGTCTGGCAGCTTTGCTTTACGGATTGGGACAGATTCAGCAGAATCACCTCATTACGATAAGTTGTACTGTAGCAAGCCCAAATGAATCAGGGACCTTAGAGAACAGTGAGGCCTGATTGGTACCCAGTCCACTGTCCCTGCTTGCTTCTCTGCCTTCACAGTCCCCAGATTTGAAGAGGATCTCTTGGATTATGTAGAAGAAGCCCTGAGATTTTTCTCTACTATACAGCATGTCAGTACCTCATCTAACACAGTGCTGTGCCCTCCAGCTGTAACAGAACTACAATTCCTATCATGCCTAAACAGCCAAAGCCACTTGTTATGACAACTTGGAAAGGTATCCTGTCCACACGGGCCAATATTCCTGCTGAACAATGTCATTACCTGGTGGAATCTTCGCTACAACAAACTGTTCCAGTCTGGAAGATCATCGCCTGTTATCTACGGTGGATTCTGGGCCTGGGCCTGTGTTGCCTATCACTGTCGTCCTGTCTGTGATGATAATGAAATGGCTGCTGAGAAATCATCTCTAGAAGAGCACAAAGGGGGACATGTATCAAGAAGAAAATGCGTATTTTTTTGCGGAAACTGCCGAGTTGTCAATATTTTATATAAAATATTCGCAACTCGGCCGGGTACGCCGGGGGCCGGGAAAGGGGTGTGGAGGGGGCGGAACGGAGGGCGTGGACTCAGAGTCCGCGCGATTCACCATTCGTTCCGCCAAAAGATCCACCGAAATCCTACTCCAGTCCTCAGCTGGTGTAGGTTTTCGGCCGTGCGCACCGGTTCGCACGGGATTTATGTAGAGGCAGTCCGCCTCTGCATAAATCTCTGTAGCGCCGGAGATGCGGGGGCATTTTTAAGACCGGCGCAAAAAACGCCGGACTTAATAAATGTCCCCCAAAGTGTTGGAAACGTCATGGAATTTATTATTTTTTTTTAAGTAATTTTTGGATAAATAACAGTAAATTTTCACACTGTTTGGGTGTTGTCCCACCACAGGTGTTGCTATTGGTTACACCCTTCGTAAAAGCCTGTACTTTTAAGTGTAAATGGTGATGTAGTAGTACCCGAGTTTTGCAACAAGATGTCGTTATTGCAAGTATGTATACTCAGTTATTGCACAGCTGTACTACTCAAAGGGTTATTGTTTATTTGTGTACCACATGGATCTGTACGCCAACTTTTTTCTTCTTCTCACCTATCATCTCTCTTTTTACTTCTCACATACGCACTCTTCACCCACTCATAGCACACCTTACATGTGCTGTAGGAAGGAAGTCACATGGGTAGAGGAAGTGTAGTGTCTTTAGACTCTGTAGAGGAAGGATGTTACCTACAGTGTCTTCTCCAGTAACTCCACTCAACACTATGCAGTGTTATGCTTCCACTAGAGAGGACAAGTCAGGGATTATCCTAACCCACGCCGTGGACAAGGAGGAACACAGTGCAGGACAGTATCCATAGAAAATAAAGGAACTGATCCGGATAGAGCAACGCTGCTAGAAGCCTATGAACTCAATTTCGCAGGGTGGGTGTAAGCAGGGAACCCTTAGCATTCCGCTCATCCCAGGTAACAAGGTCTGGGGCTTGTGTCACCCTCTAGAACGGGTCACTGGACACAGGTGGGCAATAGGTGGTGCAGAGACCAAAGAGTCAAAACACAGGCACAAGTATTCTCTCTACTCTCAAGCTTTCTTCTATTTCTACCTCCGAAGTTCTGACAAAGCACAGTACTACTTGGGTTGGGACTCTCTCGACATCCTCCTCTCTACTCTTCTAATCTTCTCTTCTACTTCTCATCACACAACTCAGTCGGCACGACTGTACAACTGTCTCTACTCTCAGTGCAGATCTGGATCCTAAAGTATTAAGTATCTTATCAAGTGTAAAGTATTGTATTAAGGTAAAGCTGTATTATATACTGCCTACCTCAAGTATATTAAGAGTAAACAAGATTATATTTATGCTAAAGAGACTCTTTGATTCCTCGTCAAGCACCGACACAGTACACACACACTGCTTGGGTCATCTCCCCTTTCTGTGGGTGACAGTGCCAATAGTCCGGGTGGGTCACTACCCAAGGGACCCCGCAACAACCCAGCAGGTCACTGACCACAGGGGAACAAGGTATAGCTGGCCCATTAAAATAAAAGCAGGTGTGCCACCATACCTGTGTGCCTAACTGGCACTGGTGTCACGACAAGTTACCATCACTGGGCACGGCTATATCTTGGCCAACCACCATAGAACTGGCGTCACACCTAACCATCTGGCAAGAGACCGGCCGTGCCTCAACACTGGGGGTGTACTCCACATTTGTTCAATGCATTTAGGGACTGTCATAGGCGCAACTCTTGTTCTATGTAAAAAACAAACAAACCACAGGATCACAGAGGGAACACTCGTCTCTGCTGCAGCTGATGACTCAGCTCCTCTACATCTGTATGTCATCCCTATCACGGCCTTTACTTAGTGTACAGAAATAGCTGCTGAAGACTGACCGTATCTTCTAGTAGTGATGTGCAGAATTCATCTGTAAGACATCCAAGTATATTTTAAAGTTTATGCAAAGTTTAACACGAGATGTCCAAATGTTTTCTCTGGCTATATCTTCAGAGGCTCCACTGATTAATAGCATTGTAAGAAGCCTTTGAAGCAGGATTGGTGACATCAAAGTCCTAATTCTTGGGTGGCAGGATTTTTATAATGAGGAGGAAGCATTTTCACACATTTCAAAAGGATTTAAAACATGAATAAACAATAGACCTATGCAGATGTACTGTACACCTTGCCCAAACAGACCCTCCACCAACCACATCTCTATGCCGCCAGTTAACACTTTTTAGACGGACAAGTATATAGAGACAGAACCAAGATTGCCAAGATCCCCAGCTACAGGGCCACATTGGGTGCTCTCTGTTCTGAATACAGATGGGGCACGTGTATCATGGTTTTGCACCAATATTCTGGTGTATTTCCTTTTTTTCTGCAGGTGGTAAAATTTTATGCATCACTTTTGTGCTATTTTTGAGCAACTTATGCTGGCTGCCCCATTTTTGAATTTTTACGCTCAGAGGGGGCGTGTTTTTTTTTTTTTATGTTGGGAACTTTTTAGCCGAGTCATTTTCTAAGGGTACATCCATTTAGAACTGGGACGTCAATCAAATTCCAGAAATAATATGTTGTAGCCATTGTTTACAATGGTTCTTCGGCCCCATAAACATTAAGGGAAGATGTAGGTTTCATTGCATAATAAAATTTTGAATTAAGCGTCTTAACAAGCCGAGTAAAATCCTGTTAGTCCAACATCTACCACTTCACCAATTACTAATTGTTAGGGGTTCGGGGTACAAAATAAAACATGTTGGGGTAAAAGTTGTTGTAAGGTGAAAATGCATAAGGGTGCGTTCACACATCCAGGATCTGCAGCAGATTTGATGGAGCAGATTTGCTTTAAATCTGCAACTTCAAATCTGAGCCATCAAATCTGCTGCAGATCGTGTATGTGTGAATGTACCCTAAATATTTAAAGTAGTACTCAATTTTAAAGTTATACAAATTTGTAAATGACTTCTATGTAAAAAGTCTTCTGTCTTCCAGTACTTATCAGCTGCTGTCTGTCCTGCAGGAAGTAGTGTATGCTTTCCAGTCTGACACAGTGCTCTCTGCTGCCACCTCTGTCCATGTCAGGAACTGTCCAGAGCAGTAGCAAATCCTCGTAGAAAAACTCTCCTGCTTTTCACAATTCCTAACACAGCCAGAGATGGCAGCAGAGAACACTGTGTCAAACTGGAAACAATACAGCACTTCCTGCATGACACACAGCAGCTGATAAGTACTGTAAGGTTTATTTATTTATTTTTTTAAATACAAGTAATTAAAAAAAATCTGTATAACTTTCTGACTCCAAATTCTATCCCTTTAAGGAACTGTCAAAAAAGTCCCCCTGGACTGTGAGGGTTGATCAGCGTCGGTCCAGTAATCCAAGAAATGTGATTACTCTGCACCTGCCTGGCCTTATGTATTCAATGCAGCCTCACACATTTGGCAAGCAAAGAGTTAAACAGGAAATATGTAAGGTCTTTAGGAAGGCATACTGTGTGACCAGATTCCTGAATATCTATGTGGCTTTTCTGTCTAAGAAGCGATTTTTACAGCTCGCTGTGTCTGATACCCGACTGCAAACAGCTAATGATTTTCCACATTTCCAGGGAGTTTGTGGATGACAATGAGCAGCTGAGTGAAGAAGTGCAAGAGAAGCGCTTTCTGGAGTTCTGAGGAAATAAAACACTGGAAATGTACAGTGCCCGCTCCGGCGGCTTCTACCGCCTATGAAGGCTGCAGGTGGAGAAGCAAAACCCATTCTGTAGCTACATTATAGAAACGTCTAAGGGCCAAGGATCAGGATCTAGGGGGGATCAGCAGGTTACAGCTCGTCCATCTGTCCCTTCTCTACATAATGAAGAAAAACTGTAAAAAAAAAAAACTGCACAAAGTTACAAAAAGCAAAAGATTATGCAAAACCGGGTCAAGCTGTGTCAATCTGAAGATTATAGGGGGGATTTACTAATCTTGTCTAATTCTTAGACAGTCTACAAATTCGCCAGATTTATCACTGTGGCTCGTGCTGTTTGATAAACCTGATGCATCTGTAGGTTTTCTACTGACATTTACAGTCTATAGTCTAAGGGCCCTATTCCACCAGACTATTATCGTTCGCATAATCGTTAACGATTAACGATCTCAAACGACCGCTATTGCAAAAGACCTGAAAACGTTCACTCATTTCCATGGAACGATAATCGTTAATTATGATCGTATTTGCGATAGTTTTTGCTTCGCTATTTCTTCGCTATTGCGTTCGTATCTACTGCGAACGACCGAACAATGTCTTATTCAATGCGAACGATTTGCGAACGAGCAATAATAAAAATAGGTCCAGGTCTTAAAAAGCGATCAACGATTTCTCGTTCGGTCGTTAATCGTTAACTGCATTTCAACTGAACAATTATCGTTTAGATTCAAACAATTTAACGATAATCTGAATGATAATCGTCCGGTGGAATAGGGCCCTAACGTTATACTATAATTACTATTATTATAAGGTGTTGACTCTATACTCCCCCAGATCTCAGCTCCATAAAGTGAGTGGTATGTACTGGAAAATAAGTATGAGATCTACCTCACAATTTACAGGACTTATATTATCATTGCTGTTTCAACAAACTATTCATAACTCAATAGTGCAAGTAAATATGAAAAACTGAATCATAATATATCTTATCAGAGAAAAGTGCTTATTTCTCTTTTTTTTTGTCAAAACTTTAATTCACTCAAAAATGTATTCCATCCTGTGTTTACAAGATGGAGCAGCAGTTGCATGTTACAAGTAACATGTTGCTCATACAAATCTTTTGAGATGGGAGAAGTGAGGATCGAAATTTAAAATATATTGTCCTCCATGCTGCTGCCACTTTTTAGGTTTTGTATAGAGACATAGATGAACAGGATCCTCCTCTGTGTGTGTGTGTGTGCACAGTATATGGCTATGTTCACACAATGTCAAAAAAATTAGAGAAGGCGTCCGTTTTTTCCGCGATTTAACTGACTGCAATAGCAATGCATTGAAGTCAATGGAAAGACAGACGTCCAATGCAC
The DNA here is from genome assembly GCF_027789765.1 of Dendropsophus ebraccatus. NCBI lineage: Eukaryota > Metazoa > Chordata > Amphibia > Anura > Hylidae > Dendropsophus > Dendropsophus ebraccatus. Next base: position 32,419,492 of record NC_091462.1, on the reverse strand, counting down.
ACAATGTATTGAATAACGGACGTTTTTACCTCACACGTCAAAATAATGAACATTGTTATGATCACGTATAATCATCATTTTTTTGGGACGTCTTTTGCAAACAACGGACGTTTTTTATTAGTTGTTCCCACATAGTTTTTCTTTTGTCACCGTTCTTTCTCCGTTTTCGATATAAAATTCAATGGACTTTTCAATTAAGCCGCACCCAATTAGTAATCCCAAACTAGAATAATGTGCAACCACCAGTCATTGCACTAAGGGGAAGCCAGGCTGCTAAATAACGTCCGTTATTTTAGACTCAAAATGAAGGATGTAATTTTAAACGGAGCTGAAAAAACGCTGTGCGAACATAGCCTATAGAAGCATAGAATAGTATCATATAAGTCATGCTTTACCTACTAGCTCAGTGTCAACTTAAGATAGATGGAGCATACAGAACAGAAATCTAGTTAGAAAATACCATATACATGTTATATAATGGCCAGAAAAAGGGCTACGTGTCATGTACACACAAAGCAGTTAATCTGAAAAGTTACCTGAAACAAAAATATATTTAAAGGATCTGCTGATGAAATGTTGGTGCCAGATACCACAGGACACTTTTTGAGGCCTTTTGGAGTCCATACCTTGATAGGTCAAAGAAAAAGGGTTGACTACACAAAATGACATGGTTTTAAAATTTTGGCTGATCAGTGTATAGGGATTTATCTTGCCACCATGAAAATGCTACCTTAGCATCATGTTATAGAGCAGGAGGAGCTGAGCGGATAGATATATCTTTATGGGGAAAAAATCTCTAATATTTCCCTGCTAAAGAGTCCAGTCCAGTGAGTGACACCGCCCACTGGACTCCTTACACAGAATGAACAGAGATTAGAATCAACATGTTACAAGTTATACTAAAACTTTTCCCATATCAATCTTCTCAGCTCTTCCTGCTCTATAACATGATGGTGATAGATTAGATAACATTGACTTGGTAACAGGCACCTTTTTTGACATGTCATAGAGATTTGTCAAAGCGTTTGATCGGTTCAGGTGTGGGTGTTCAGAACGGTACAGATCGGGAGAGGACCACGCTGCAGCACGTCTATTCTCTGCTCTGAGTTAGAAAAAAGAGTCAGGCTCCATAGAGCTCCATTATAAGTCTGACTCTTTTTTTCTAACACTATGAGCGGACAGTGAACACGCTGTAGCACAGTCCTCTCCCCGACTGTTCTGCCGATCGGTACAGGTCTGAAGTCTCAGACCTGGACCGTCAAAACTTTTGACATATCTCTATGATATGTCAAAAGCAATATACCTAACATCGGCATAGTGCACAGTGTACTGTAGATTTCCTGGGCTGGGAGCATGACCAATGTATACAGTAATCTAGGGATGCTTTATGCATTACTAGTTTATTGTCCATAGATTCCCAGGGTCACAACCAACTTTTCCCCTGAACTTCAATAAGTCAACCCTGCCATGCACAGCATTGACTTGCAGCCAACTGCTTACTGCCATGGGGTTTGCTAAGAAGAAGGAGAACATTTTTACTGTCCAAATTTTGATACTAGGTAGGCCCAATCCTGCGATTCTACAGATACTAAACTAGGGATGTATAAAGCATCTATAGCTTACTGTCCCTACTGTTGTTTTCACAGCACCCTAATCTAATAGCAAAGGGTTTATTAGAGAGTTGGCTAATGATGAAGTGTTTCCCATGTAGGGTCCCTCTGTTATTACTCCTGGAAATATAACAATAAAAAGACAATATGGTCATTCTTCTGATCAATAGCCTGTGCCCCAATAGATTGGATGGTGCTATAGTGTATAGGAACAAATCCATTTGAGAAAAAAAATGGTGACATCCAGTTTACTTATTCAGACATGTAACATGTCCCATGTAACAGATAGTCCAGCAATGGCGTTTCATGAGCAACATGACTATGTAGTAAATAGACATGTCAGATCCTCCTGATTATTGAACTGGTATCGAAAACTGTGATTTATAGAAAGTCTATGGGATTTATTTGAGTCAGGAAATTGCAAGGATAACCCAGATATGTTCGTTTATCTATATGGAGCCACATAAATCAATGTAGTGGGAAATAAAGTGTTTAAGTATTGTATATCCCACCGGCTTATCTTCCTGCTGCCGCTTGGTTAAATTCCCACACAATAAAATAGCTGCAGATGGTAAGACGGCGGGGTGTTTTATGGCCGACAGTATAAGAAAAGAAGGGAATCTGAGCATGAAACACAATGTTCCAGAGCTCTACAAGATCATCGCTTGTGGTTGGCAAAAACAAACTGGCAGCGTAGCTCCCCACATTGTGCCCAGTCTCTTACCATACTGCGAGCAGATGAAAGAAAACCTATCAGACACAAATATTTGCAAACTGTTTTTGCTGGCAGGATATGTGAGTATACAGGTTTCTACATGAAAGCTGGACGCAAGTTGGAAAGATACTAAGGCATAAAATGATGAAATTGAGCTAAATTACTAAAATTTTGCAAGCCATAGAACATTTTTAAAGTTTAATATACAGTACACCCTCTCATGGGAGTGACTGGGAGAAAAGATGGTACTCATCTGACACTGATCTACTGCCAGTGCCAGTCCAATAGTCTCAGTGCTGCTGGTCACAGCTTCCTGCTCTCCATCCTGACACATAGGAAGTGCCTGCTCAGCCAATCACACTGTCCACACTTTGTGGGATATGGTGGGATACTGCTGCACAAAAGATGCTATCAGCCGAGGATTGGACATTTTCTTGCTCCTCAGTTAATCACAGATACTTTTATATGGGCCCATTTCTGGCTAAAGGGACATTTCCAGCAACGCTCCTTGCCATATAAAAGGGGCTTGAGTTGCTCTTCCTTGTATGAAAGGCTAGACACATAATTAGAGTGCAATCCACAAACAATATACTAAATATATTCCTTGTATGAGCGCTAGCCATATGTCTCCTCTCGTTCTTTACCCTCATCCTCATGCTATTTCACTGAAATAATGACAGAAAAACTGCATCTGCATCTCCCTCCTCCCCCTTCTACCTGTTTAGTATTCACTATTTGACACTAGACACATCCCTTACACATTATGTTTTCGGAACTTGTACAGGATGCAGCAAGATACTGTTGATTTATTTAAAAAAAAAAATTTAAAGTCATAGTCAAAGCTTAAGTTTTAAAGGGGAACTATTAGCAGGTTAGACTAATCTGATGATAACCCCCTATTGCGCAGGTGACGCCAAGGATGAAGGCGGGCTTCTCTATCCTCACTGACCCACATGAGCCCTTATTTTTTGATACACCAATTATGCTTTGCAATGACAGACTTAATTTTTCCATAAAATATGCTGCAAAACCAGAAAAAAATTATTTGTGCAGTGAAATTGAAAAAAATTCTTTGTATTTTGAGGGGGTTTGTATTTACACAGTTCGCCCTGTGATATAACTGACATCTTATCTATGTCCCTCAAGTTAGTATGATTAGAATTATATGTAACGTATATAACTTTTATTTTATTTGACAGCTTTTAAAAAATTAAAACTTAAAAAAATTAAAAGTTCTTCAGATTGCTCTATTCCCATCCTTAAAACTCTTAAATTTTTTTGGTCTATGGGGCTGTGTCAATTTTTGCGCCCTGATCTGATCTTTCTACCGGTACCTTGCTTGCATATATGCGACTTTTTGATCACTTTTTTTTTTACAGTTTTTCTGGATTTGATGTGACAAAAAAATCAGCAATTTAGCATTTTGGCGGGTCTTTTGCGCTTACGCTGTTTACCGTGCAAGATCAGGAATTTAAAAATTTGATCGTACAGGTGATTACGCGCGCCGTGATACAAAATATGTTATTTTCACTTTATAACATGGGAAAAGGGGGATGATTTAAACTTTTACTAGAGCATATAAAAAAAAACTTTTTTTTTTTTTTAACATACATACATACTAATACCACTGCACTCATAATACATAGATTAGATAAGATTAGATCAGATCAATTAGATCAGTGCTGTATTACTATGAGCTGCTGCAACCCACATCTACAGATTGCCGAGCCAGTATCAGTGTCAGTGAGATGAAGGGATTTCCCCTCCACAATTGTTTTTTTGGATGCCCAGGAATAGTTATGATCAGGGTTTCAGGGTTGTTACGCTGTAAACACCAGCAGTAGACTGCCATCGTGTTTGTGTTCCATCTTATATGCAGTGGAAGGAGCAACAGTTTCTGAGGATTAACAAGTGCTGTATTCTTGATATTCTTTTCACCAATGTCTTTCTCGCAGGCAGTTTTTCCTTGTATAATGTATATATATATATATATATATATATATATATATATATATATATATATATAGCCCTATAACAAATCGGAAAAGGCGACACTCCAAAAGTAAGTGAATAAAAGTGGTTTGGTTTATTCACCCAACATGCAACGTTTCAATCTTCTCAATGAGATATTTGTCAAGCAATTGCATTGACAAAGGTCTCATTGAGAAGATTGAAAGGTTGCATATTGGGTGAATAAACCAAACCACTTTTATTTACTTACTTTTGGAGTGCCGCCTTTTCCGATTTATTGTATCACCGTCGGGACCTGGGTCTGGGACCGTGAGGCTGAGCACCCTACCTGAGCCATTAAGCCACACAGTGCCGTTCAGCAACCTTGTATAATATATATTAGCTTTTTTCACACTCAATATTTCCAAATAATATAATGTTACGCTATAACTGAGAGAGTTTATTAGTAAACAGCGTTTTGCGGAAAAACTGGACGAGACTGGAGGAAACGGATGTTTTTGGATTCAGCGCCCCAAAGAACATAAGGATCACATGCTATCTTGTAGTCAGCAAAATTGATGTATACCAGTGTTATCATTAGAAGAGGTGGGCCGGCTGGGGGCAGATCGGTGCTATGGGGACAGGGCAGTGCTCCTTACTGTGTCCCTGTGCTCCAAACGGTCTCACCGGACTGTGGAGTGAATGACTAACTGCACGGGAACAGCACCAAGGGTGATGGTAAGAGACATACCTTCCTCTTCTGTGCCTCCTGCGCAATAGGGACATTGATGAATCTAACCTCCTGATAGTTCCCCTTTAACAAACTTCAAGCAGGCAGTGTCGAACTGGCACATCAAAGGATCCTCCGGTGGCCCCCCAGCTTTAGAACCTGCACTAACACTGACTGACATGTCGTTTTTCACTGGTTCTTCATTGATCCTGGACCCCTTCATTTCTTAAGGTGGGCCCCAGATACCCCAGTCTGGCACTGCCAGCAGGTGTGGTTGGTAGATTTACAACCTGCCTGGGATAAACCTATATCTATCCTAAGATAATAGGAAGGGACATACTAAAAGGGCAGACTAGATGGACCCAGAGGTCTTTTTCTGCCGACAATCTTCTGTGTTTCTATGTTAAAAGAATTCTGTATATTGGATTTGAAGCTGTGAATAAATAGGAATGTTACAGTAAAATTATCTATTTCTATGTGCAGCTCCTCGTACAGCGCAGCAAAATGAACTCGGCGTAATTAATCTGCCAATTTTCTCTGATTTACACCTGATCTATTATGGATCTTCCTGAGCGAGAACCCTATCATTTCCCCCGAATGGCTCAGCATGTGAACCGTGTGTTCTGCTACTGTAAAATTTCAGCCGCTATTAATGGATTTATACAAAAAAGAAAAAAAAAAAAAGAAAAAAGAAAAATGGTAGTAAGAGCTGAATTCCATAAATCATATTGGCAGTCAAACAAAGACAGTAGAAAGAGAATTGATTTAGTTTCTTTACAATATACTGAGTCTGCTAATGGCAGAAAGTATGTAATAAAGGATATTCTCTTTTCTTTCTAAAGGGGCACATGCTGATAAAATAGATGGCAAAATAGCTTTTATTATGTGATCTGTGGCTTTGTTTACTGAAAAAGTGTACCTTTATCCAAGCTGGACAGTGCCATGGAGGCGGGCCCTTTGTGCCCTTTGCCCCGCCTCAGTCCTTTTTGGGTGACATTACAGAGTACAGCTTCAGCCAGGGAAAGTGTGCTTTACAGTGATGGACCAAGGTGGGATGGAGGCTACAAAGGCTGATATGCCCCACCTTCTTGACACTATACAGTGTACATAAAGACCAACTTCTTCAGTAAACAAAATCGCAGATCATACAATTAAAGGTATTTTCTCAAAGATTTTATGGTCGCAGAAATGGCACATGCCAATGGGGGAGGTGGGGTGGGGTGAGGGTAACAGTATTACATAAGTCTCTTTCCTCTATACCAGTTTTTTGTCTGTAACTTCTCAGAATCTCTGCACTCACTGAAATCTTATAACTATGATTGCTTGATTTAACAGTAAAACAGTCACTATTCCTATTGACCCGTTTTTAGTGCAAATTATATCTATTATGGAGAAGGGAGTTGAAAAACAGGGTTGCATGGGAAGAAAACACCCAGTCTGTCTATTTACAGGCACAGGGTGAGGATTTATTAAAGGAGAAGTCCGGTGACTTCTAAAAGCCAGCAGCCAGCAGGAGCACAAGGGAAATTCATTACGAGTAACAACTTACCTCTCACTGTGGCCACGGTGAATGGCAGGAGGGGCCGTGGGACCCCTGCCAGGCTCCAGGTTCTCCGGGATATCCCCATCATGATCGGGCTGATAGACTGGCCTGAGCGGCCAGACTGAGCGGGCTGTCTATCAGCCGGGACACAATGATGCAAACAACCTCCAACTCCAGACTACACGGATTATGGGGCGCAGGTCCAACTTGAGATCGAGGCACAGTGAGTAATAAAAATATATATTTTATTGTGGAGACTCAACGCGTTTCGGAACCGCACCGGTTCCTTTCTCAAGAGTCATGACTCTTGAGAAAGGAACCGGTGCGGTTCCGAAACGCGTTGAGTCTCCACAATAAAATATATATTTTTATTACTCACTGTGCCTCGATCTCAAGTTGGACCTGCGCCCCATAATCCGTGTAGTCTGGAGTTGGAGGTTGTTTGCATCATTGTTTCCTGTTGGATATCGGGAGTGGCTGCGGTCCTTGATATATACGCTGCAGAGTGTTGTGCCTCCCTTTGCACAACCACATCAGGTGAGGGTTGCCGTGCACCCCTATCCCTTTTTCACCTTGCCCTTCTGATCCTCGCCATGGAGCGCTGTCGCCCTTTGTTTTTTCTATCAGCCGGGACAGGCATTTTAGTCGTGACATCATCAAAACTTGTGGGAAACTGACTTCCGGCGGAGATCCCGAGGCTGGTCCCACCGCTCACCGCGGGCACTGGGAGAGGAAAGTTCCTACTTGTAATCAATTTCCCCCTCCCCCTGCCGGATTTTAGAAATCGTCAGACTTCTCCTTTAACTCCTATAGCTATAAAATTTTTGGCTGACAAATTATCAGTATTGGAGTATAGAACTCCATGAGAGTACCAGCAATTCCCTATACCACTCCATTTAGCAGTGGGCTACTGACTTGCTGCGAACGTTAAACTTGTTCTCTCCTGTCAAGCCAGAATACTCAAAGTCCATTAAGAAAAAGTTACAGGGACATGTCAAAAGTTTGATCAGTAAGGGTCTCACTGCTGAGCTCCTCACCAATCAGGAGAACCAGTGGGAGAAGCATGGGGTGGCGTATTACTCTCCCTGACAGTAATCTCCTTACATTATAAGTCTATGGGACCGGAATGATTGACAGCCAGAAATTGAAGCGCACTACCAGGGGCTTCTCCCCACTCGTTGAACAACACTGCATTCAAGGTGACAGTAACGTTAGAGTTACTTTTAGTCTATGATGCCTTTTTTTCACTTGCAGGAGGAGGACTACTACAAAACTGGGTCTCCTTATCAGTCTCTTATTGGCACAGACACTCAATACATAGTCCCAATTCACATCACTCACTCCCCTCTCAGTACATAGACTACAGGATCAATAGTCATCCTGCTAAATTGTTGGGAGCATCAAAAAAAACCTTCAGAAAACACATAGCCACTGGCTCACTTACATACTATTCTCTCTATTATAATCTCCAGAATGCATTTATATACACACACATATAAACATGCAGCACATACTGTATTATTGATCGTATAAGTATTATTGATTGTATACCATCAGATGATCTATTGCAGTCTGTTGAAATATTTGGTTACATAGTAAAGGAAACATTTTTTAAAAAATACAATTTGGCAACAGATTTGTTTTCTCATCGCATCACATTTGCAATTGGCTTCGAAGATAATATCGCCACCTACAGGAAACAACGCACACTTGCAATCTCAGCAGATATACTTGCAGTATAAGTGCGTTTGTTCAGACCGGAGCAAGAAAACACAAAGTATTTCACAAACAAATAGATCAAAGCAAAATCCCAACCCATCTGTACATATCTGTCAGCGTATAGATCTGTGAATAGAACAATTCTAAAGTCTTTTATGTCCACGCTGCTACAGTGCCCAGGGCAGAGACAGGGTAATCGTGTCCAGGCACAGACTGGGAAGACCAGTTAGTTTATCTTCATTCATATAAGATGAAGGACTGAAGGTTAGCTGTGAGGTCAAAATAACCAGAGGCGTATACATACAGTATATACTAGAGAGAAGCTCATGTAGTGCCTTCATGGTATCTACAGTATGTCCTAGCCAATAGCAGCCTTAATATAGCTGCCGCTATAACTTTCCATACTGTAGAGGCTTGCATCTGTCCAGTCTCTTAAGAAATTAACCTTTCTCCACCCATCCAAGACTTGATATATTGCATGTCCCTAACACTATATCAATGCAAACTTGGATGAAAGTGCTATTAATATTACTGCCTGCCATATGGTGCCACTACGAGGTGTTCTGCTATCATCTAAACAAAGAGGAAAATAGATACAGAAGGAAAAATAGTCAAGATAGGTCAGATCAAATTCTTATATCTATAGTCACTTTTTTATTAAGGGGATCTGGCCATTGTCTCTTACGGCAGGTTTGACCCTTGAGAAGCAAGCAAATCTGAGAATTTCTAATTCCTAACACTTGGGTGGAGAGTTGGCCATAAATGCGTTGTCACATGCTGCCATAAATGCGTGGTCGCATGCTGCCATAAATGCGTGGTCACATGCTGCCATAAATGCGTGGTCACATGCTGCCATAAATGCGTGGTCACATGCTGCCATAAATGCGTGGTCACATGCTGCCATAAATACGTGGTCACATGCTGCCATAAATACGTGGTCACATGCTGCCATAAATGTGTGGTCACATGCTGCCATAAATGTGTGGTCACATGCTGCCATAAATACGTGGTCACATGCTGCCATAAATGCGTGGTCACATGCTGCCATAAATACGTGGTCACATGCTGCCATAAATACGTGGTCACATGCTGCCATAAATGCGTGGTCACATGCTGCCATAAATACGTGGTCACATGCTGCCATAAATGCGTGGTCACATGCTGCCGTAAATGCGTGGTCACATGCTGCCATAAATACGTGGTCACATGCTGCCATAAATGCGTGGTCACATGCTGCCATAAATGCGTGGTCACATGCTGCCATAAATGCGTGGTCACATGCTGCCATAAATACGTGGTCACATGCTGCCATAAATGCGTGGTCACATGCTGCCATAAATGCGTGGTCACATGCTGCTGAAATAGGTGGTAGTTACAGAACTAGCCATGAGGGCATTATCAGATTCTTCCATATCCCTATTCATTCTATAGAGGGTTATAGTACATAGATGAGACCCCTTCATTTTTAGGATCAACTGGGGGAACCAAAGAGCTTGGTGCCCCCTTTTTGCATTCTGACTTCTCTACACAGGTGTAAAGGGTAAATTTTGCAGTTTTCATAGCTTATTTTATATCATACGTCATGGTGCTTGTTCCAGTAAAAAGTCATCTTTTATCATCTGCGGATTGTGCTACCTGGGCAGGGCTTCACGGGTGCAGCACCACTTAGCCCCACCCACATCGCTATCACAGGCCCCGCCCCTTCTGTGACGTCACTGCATAGAACTTTAGGCCGTTCCGTTCCAATGAGCGTTGAGGGGGTGGAGCATATGACGTTAGAGAGGGGTGGGGTCTACAGCGATGATGTGGGCGGAGCAAAGTGTTGCTGTGAAGCGCCGCCCAGGTAGCACAATCCTCAGATGATGACAAATCATTTTTTACTGAAACAAGCATCATGATGTATAATATAAAGTGAGGTTTGAAAACTGATAAATTTACCCTTAAAACCTGAGTAGAGAAGTCAGAATGCAAAAAGGGGGTGGCAGTGTCACTTTAAAGAGACTCTGTCACTAGGTTTAGGCTGTCCCATCTCAGGGTAACATAAATTAGTGAGAGAAACTGAATAGAATGATGATAAATCACTTACTTTATGTGCAGCTGATTCATAGATATCCCCCTTAATAACATGAACAATAAGTAGTCCTCTCCATTATGTGCATGAGCCCAGTAGTTCTGCATATTCATGAGAAGCAGAAAACTCCACCCACCAGCTGCTGACTTACCGTTATCTATCCATGTTGTGTATAGGCAGCCAACTGTCAGTCAGGGGAGGGGTGTGGCAAGAATCCTATTCTCCTGCATATTAGGAGAACGGCTGAGCAGAATTATACAAGTAATACACCGATCTGTTCAGCATTTCTGTCACTAGTTTATACTGTTCTCATTTCAGGTGTCATAAACCTAGTGACAGATTCCCTATAACAATGATCATTAATACCTGTCTTGGTCAATGGACTTGAGAACAGCTGCTGAAGTAGTTTATTTTCCGATGTTCTTAACAATACGACAATGTCAGCCGGCAGTGTATCTCTGTTCTTCTCCAGAAAACCACAAGCATCATAAAGAACCTGCAGAGCGGTAACACAAGAATTGGTAAAGGTGAGATGTATTCTACAAGATCCTTGGCTGTTTTCATTTGGAAAACAAATGACACATCATACAGACAATAAAAAACAAAAAAAAAGCCAGCACTCCAATACCACTATTAACACTATGCAGGTTGCTGTGGCAAATATATAGACAAAAACAGGAAAATGCAACAGCAACCTGCAAGTGCTAGAACTCACTGCATACACTTCCTTCATCGCACACACGATAAAAAAAAATCTTTAAAGCAGTTTTCTATCTGTAGAGCAGTTTTTATCATGTCATAACGCACTTGCAAGTTGCTGTTGCATTTTTTTCAGTTTTTGTTGGTATATTAGCCACAGCATCGTGCAACCTGCATAGTGTGAACAGTGGTATTGGAGTACTGGCCATTTGCTATTTGGTGATCTCTGAGGTCACATTAACATGGTGAGATGGTACACTCTATTTGATCAAATGATTTTCTAAAAAGCTAATTTTTAAACAAAATGTTTAGAGTAATTTTTTATTGTGTGTACGATGGGGGGAGTATATAAGGTAAGTCATATCATTTGCAGGTTGCTGTTGCATTTTTCTGTTTTGTGCCACACAGACATGTCAAAACTTTTTCATTGTTTAGGATCTCGCCACTAAGACCTTCACCCATAGATAAAAGATTTGGGAAGAGTCGCTTGGCGGAGTGCTTCACTCTTTGCTCACTGCTCTAACTGATTTTTTGCAGGGGAAAGGCCCCATAGACTGTTACTGCTGCAAAGAGTGAAGCATTCAGCTGTGTGCTTCTCCTGGCTCTAGCTAGCTAAGACCCTGGCCAATCAAAGTGACAGTAACACTTTCTATTCAAATAAAATGTGGCTTATAGTAAGTAAAGTAGTGTTACTATAAGTCGTAGTACCTTATCAACTATGTAACAATTACTAAAGCTTTTCCAATACAAGTGTTCATCAACACAATTTCAATTAATAAAAATCCATTTATCAACCTTACCCCCAGGCCTTCCTTTTTACTTGAACCTCAAGGCAACTTATGGTATTTATGCTATTGATTTACATTAAAGGGGTACTCTAGCAAAAATATTTTTCTTTCAAATGAACTGGTTTCAGAAAGTTATATAGATTTGTAATTTAAAAATCTCAAGTCTTCTCATACTTATCAGCTGCTGTATGTCCTGCAGGAAGTGGTGTTTTCTTTCCAGTCTGACACAGTGTTCTCTGCTGCCACCTCTGTCCATGTCAGGAACTGTCCAGAGCAGCAGCAAATCCCTACAGAAAACCTCTCCTGCTCTGGACAGTTCCTGACATGGACAGAGGTGGCAGCAGAGAGCACTGTGTCAGACTGGTGCGAATACACCACTTCCTGCAGGACATACAGCTGCTGACAAGTACTAGAAGACTGGATATTTTTAAATAGAAATAAATTACAAATATATTTAACCTTTTGACACCAATTTATTTAAAAGAGACCAGAGAACCCCTTTCATGCTGAGGACCCTCAGGAAGCTTTATGCATACGATAGATAGTTATCCTTATATACAGTATTCCAAGGGCAACAGTGTATATATTATACAGGCAGCCCATACAACTGCTATAAGGGCCATGAAGAAAGAAGGCCCAGCCCAGGTTGGTATCATCACATTCTTTTAATAAATAATGAAGATTAATTTGCTGACCTTTCCAGCATAATGCTGAATACCAAAACATAGCTCCACGCATTTTGGCCTCCAGAAGTATTTGCATCTAAGATTATCTTCAAATTTATCTGTAAAGACAACATTGGGTTTTATCACCATATAACAGCCGGTAGTTATATCACCTGTGTGTACAATATGTGTTATTTTCTTCAGATTATTTGTAAAAAAAAATAAAATATTTTTTTTTAAGGGAACCAATCACGCCGAAAATCGCCCTAATGATAAGGAAACGTGCTGGTACATCCCAAACATCCCCCTGTACCCTCCATGCCCCCCTCTATTAGACCATATTCTTAATTTTATGAAGTCCCACGCTGTATGTAAATTGAAGGCAAGTAGTCACGGTGGGCGTATCTAGTCACGGTCCTGGGCGTATCTAGTCACCGTCCTGGGCGGTTAGAATCGCTGTAATCACACCCAGAGGGGTGTGATTGAAAGGCCTATGTTCCACTGACATCACCCAGGGCCTGTGTTCCACGTTGGCGGCGTGCTGACGTCTACACGCCGCGCATGCTTAGTACGTCAGCATCTTCTCCTGCCATATAGCGCATGCACGGCGTGCTAAAGACGTTGCCGCGCCGCCGACGTGGAACGCAGGCCCTGGGTAATGTCAGTGGAGCGCAGGTCTTCCAACAATTCAACCGCCCAGGACCGTGACTAGATACGCCCAGGACCGTGACTACATACACCCACCATGACTACTTGCCCGCAATTTACATACTGTACAGCGCGGGACTTCATAAAAGTAAGAATACGGTCTAATAGAGGGGGGGGGGCACGGAGGGTACAGGGGTATGTTTGGGAAGTGTGCTGGGTGATGTACCAGCACGTTCCCTTATCATTAGGGTGATTTTCGGCGTGATTGGTTCCCTTTAAATAAAACATAAGGAACACCTTTTCAATAATAAACAACTCAACAATAACCCCCGAATAACCCAGCAGAAAACAAGTCACCAGATCTCAAGGCAAGGTTAGGAAATAAACTTTCCAAACATACAGTATATTACTGTACATGCATAGTGAAAATTGTCCTAACGGGGTATATCTCCACCTGTCACCCTGGACACTAATGACTCCCAGAGGACCTTATTTACTTACAGAGACTCTGTCAGTAGTATTATGCTGTCCGATCTAACGGTAGCATAAACTAGTGACAGAGAAGCTGAACAGAATGATGTATCACTTACATTGTTCTGTAGATCTGATTCATAGATATCTTCCTAAATAACATGGACAATAAGTAGTCCTCTCCATTATGTGCATGAGCCCAGTTGTCCTCAATATTCATGAGAAGCAGAAAACTCCGCCCACCAGCTGCTGATTGGCAGTTATCTATCTATGCTGTGTGTAGGCAGTCAACTGTCAATCAGCAGCTGGAGGGTGGGGGGAGGGGTGTGGCAAGAAGCCTATTCTGCATATTAGGAGAAAGGCCGAACAGAAAGAAGTAATACACCGATCTGTTCAGCACTAGTTTATACTGCCCTCATTTATGGCAGCATAAACCTAGTGACAGATTCCCTTTAAAGCCCAGCTGGTGGTACTAGGATAACTATGAGCAATGGGCAATGCTGGTGCACTTGTCAGGATAGTCTACAATTCTGCAGGGTATTACAGCTGGAAGACCAATGAACCAAACCTAATAGTCTTTCTAAAGGCTGATATGATACATTTCACTCAATGTATACAGAATATGTGGCCCTAGGCCATAGCGCTGCAATAAATAATGCAATCATTCTTTATATACCAACTAAGGTCTGGTCTGTTGCTTGTGGGAATCTGCTTTCTTCATCCAGCAGAGACAAAAGCCCCATTGGTTTCTGAAGGAAGGTATCTAGCAGGGGTCGGTTGTCCTCATAATTCACCAGGGCAGCATCTATTCCTTCACTCTGATATTCCATCTGTTGGGAAACAAAATGTGACTTATTTACCTGCAGAAAAATGTATTTTTCCCCATTTTTTCTTTGCAGTTCAGTTTATAGTTTAGGTCAGTGATTTTCAACCAGTGTGTCGTGGCACATGGTCAGGTGTGCCGCGGGGAAAGTTCCCCAAACTATGGTGCCCCTGTGAAACAGGAGAAAACAATGGGGGAGAGAAACCTGGGGATGGAGGAGAAACAGGGGAGAGAAGAAGGGGGGAGAGAAGTATGGTGGAGAGAAGCATGGGGAAGAGAAGCACAGGAGAGAAGCAGGGGGAAGAGAAGCACAGAAGAGAAGCACAGGAGAGAAGCAGGGGGGAGAGAAGCATAGGGAAGAGAAGCACAGGAGAGAAGTAGGGGGGAGAAGTATGGTGGAGAGAAGCACAGGGGGGAGAAGAAAACAGGCCCAGGTTTCACACTGAGAGAGTATAAATACATTTAGAATCTATATTATAAACTATACGTATAATATGTACTGTTTTAGTGTCATTTTGTGCCATTTTGGTTGGTGGTGTGCCCCGGGATTTTTAAGTATAAAAACTGTGCCGCGGCTCAAAAAAGGTTAAAAATCACTGGTTTAGGTTACAGGCCTGAAGTTTGCAGATATAGTCCTCCTACGTCCTTAAAATAACACCATGAGTAAGGACTTTATGTTCATTCAAAATCTGTCGGTGCTTCCTATTTCTCTCCTCTACAGACACTGCTTTAGTTTAGACCAATAAAGCTCTGGATTTGATTTGCTTTAAGATGTCGGACCTACTGGTTCTTCTGTGCATAATCCATATCACTGTCGACATCAGTATTCACATACTAACTTTCCTCAGGATAAATGGCCTTTTACAGTGAGCGGATGATAATCGACCTGGGTAAAACACGTCTTTTGAGAAAGCATTAAAGTGACTCTGTACCCACAATCTGTCTCCCCCAAACCACTTGTACCTTCAGATAGCTGCTTTTAATCCAAGATCTGTCCTGGGGTCTGTTCGGCAGGTGATGCAGTTATTGTCCTAAAAACAACTTTTAATCCGACAGCGCTGTGTCTAACAGCAGGGGCTTACATTTGTATATGCATTAGGCTGGCACACCCTCTCCATCCTTCTTCCCCACCCTTCTCATCATTAGGAATGATCCAGGAACATTTACTGCTGTTTGAGCTTTGCACAGGTGTATTAACGATCCAGCCCATGTTCATTATACACACAGGTGGGGAATAGGAAGCAATCTTCCTGCAGCCTTCCTAATGATGAGGAGGGCGGGAAGGAAGGACAGAGAGGGTGTGCCAGCCTAATGCAAATATAAGCCCCGGCCGTTAGACACAGCGCTGCAGGATTAAAAGTTGTTTTTAGGACAATAACTGCATCCCCTGCCGAACAGACCCCAGGACAGATCTTGGATTAAAAACAGCTATCTGAAGGTACAAGTGGTTTGGGGGGGGGGGGGGGGGTCAGATTGTGGGTACAGAGTCGCTTTAAAATTTATCAGCAGCAGCACATGTTCCTTTGTATCTTCAAACCCCGCCTCCTCCAGAATGATTGACAGAGAGAGGAGGCAGGGCCTGAAGATACAGCCAGCATCCGGAGGACTGGAGGGACATCACAAGCAGCGCAGAAAGTAAGTATACACAGCTTATATCATTTATGCAGCCATGGAACAGAACTGACAGAACAGATATCCAAGGCTGCATGAACAATGCAAGGATCTTTCATGCAGCCCGGCTGCTCAATTTGTCATACCTCGATGATCGGCTTTCGTTTGTAGCCCCCACAGCCAACAAGGACCTTTAGCTGTCATATGTGTACATGAGGTGTACCACTATTTCTGGCCTCTATATAACTTGTATATGTTATTTTTCACCAGTTCTCTTCAGGCTTCATCTCTAATTTTCTGTTGTGCCTATGTTAGTGGGTGAAGCCTAACCTCTATGATGTCTCCTGTACACTGCACATACACAAGAGTGGGGTGCTCTTCTGTTGTTTTTATAGTACACCCTAAAAGCAGCAGCAGCAGCATGGAGGAGCAGTACTGAGCAGTCTAAGCTGTGAATCCTGCATTTCTCTCTCCAATCATCCCCCTTTCTTCTTTCTGCCCTCCATACACTTGTACAGGCAGCATGTAACTGATTCCTCAGTGAGCTACTAGCCCATTTTGCAAATACAAGAAGGAATTGAGTTCCTTTTTCAAAATGAGTTTAAGTTTAGGGGAGAGGAACATTTAAGAATCTTGAAAAACAATTTTTTTCTTATAAGATATATTTTACATTTCTTACATTCACTTGTACTTTTATTTCGCTCACTGTTTATAATGACAGTTTCAGAGCCTTTTGTCTATTGTAACATTTTGTTTTAAGATCATAAATCATTTACTGCAGCCTATACACAATGGGAAGTGACATCTGGAAGGGAACAAATACTCGTTCACAGCAATGTTATATGGAAGGTGTGGACAAAAGTTGCCAACTTACCTGCTCTAAGGCAAATATGTGCTGATTAAAGTAAAACTGGATCTGCTCATTGGCGATGTTAATGCAAAGCTGTTCAAAAGAATTCCGTTTGAAGTTTTCAAATCCAAAAATATCTAGAATGCCCACGTTCATGCCGCTCTCCGCATTGCTAGGGAGAAACAAAAAGGAGAGTCCATTTATTACAGATGATTTAATTTAATGTTAATCTCAGGCTTAGGATAATAACCTGTCCAGGATTTGCATATTCTATAGAATCATTACCGTTTTTCTTGATCATAATTAGACTTGCATGGTTGAAAGTAATTAGCAAAAAAAAACTTTAAAAAATGAAGTCGGCCTAAGTACTAAGATCGATAAACTTTCCAGGTATTGAGATCCCAGATTGACCCAGATTACTTGCCATATATTTTTGTCGGGCTGAAGGAGGGTGTTGATGCGGTTCACAATCCAGCTGAAAAGTCTCCCGTACAAAGCTTTGGACATGGCATCTCGGACATCGGCTGCTTTATCCACAGTGTTTGTGCGGATGATGGTCTCCCCTCTGGTTACTACACAGTGTGAGGTGAGGGCCTCCTGCAGCTCTTCAGCACCAATGCTAAGAAGGGAGGCAGCTTTATGTACAGTTATAAGAAAGAAAGAATATAAACTGCATTATAATATAATAACAAAGCAAACATACTTTATGTAACTAACAAATCATACATTGATATGCTATCAAAGATTAGTTCACAGTGACAACCAAACATACAGCCAGGAAATTGCATAAGGCTGGGTTCCTACTACGTTTTTGCAATCCGTTTATGCAAAAAACGGATGGAAAAATGGATGTATTTGTGCGCATCCTTTTTTCCATGAAAAAAAAGGATCAAAACGCATTTGTTTTTTTAACGTACACAAAATCGTAGTCAACCACATTTTTGTTTACATAAAAAAAAACATGCTTTTTGATCCGTTTATTTTTATAATGGAAGTTAATAGAAAAACGGATCAAAACAGATGCACACAAATGCACCCATTTTTCCATCCATTGTTTTGCAAAAACAGATGAAAAAACAGATTGCAAAAATGTAGCGTGAACCCAGCCAAGAGGATATAGGCTGGGTTCACTCTGCTTTTTGCTGCCCGTTTAATGTTTATTGGAAAAAATGGATGAAAAACAGATGCATTTGTGTGCATCCATTTTGATCAGTTTTTCCATTTACTTCCATTAAAACTAATTTGTTTTTTATAATCAAAGTCAATGGAAAACCGAATCAAAAGGGATGCAGACAAATGCATCCATTTTTTCCCCCCATTAAACAAATCCGTGAAAGGGACAGCAATAAGGAACCCAGCCATATATTCCAACTCTAAAGCAAGATATATACATTATTTGGATCACCAATACTGTAATGTGTATGGGGGCAGCTTGACTATTCACTGACAGTAGATGCCAGGGGGAAAAGAATTGGATATGTTAACTTTCTTTACCGCTTCCTGGTCTGTGGCGCGGCTTGAGACGTGACGTTTCCAGCCCGCTCAGTCATTCAGCGGCAGAAGTGGGATGCCACATCACACACCAGGAAGCGGCCGGGCACGGCAAACCGAAGCAGTGCAATGTGGGACCAGCACTGGAACTGGGGAGGTAAGTGGATGTCATTGCCTTCATCCACTCCCTCCCTGGCCATAGATAAAAAAGCCCTCCTGCCCGGAGTACCCCTTAAACTGATTTGTCAGGCTCTAACCTAAGCCATTATAATATACTGTATCAGGTCACGCGTCCTTGGTAAAATATTGACACAAAACAACTGGCCACTGTTCCATCTATAAGGCTATGTTCCCGCAACATCTTTTTTTGGCCGTTTAAAGTGGTTATCCAGCATTAGAAAAACATGTCCCTTTTCTCCCAGAGACAGCACCACTCTTATCTCCAGTTTGGGTGAAGTTTTACAACTTAATTCCATTGAAGTGAATGGAGCCTAATTTCAAACCACATTTATTCTGGTAAAGAGAGTGGTGCTGGCCATGTTTTTTTTTTAATGCTGGATAACCCCTTTAAATAGCCAAATAACAGTCATTATTTCATAATGATGGATGCTATTGCTAAAAAGACAGATGTCATTATGAAATAATGGCTTTTCTTTGAACTCAAACTGACAAAAAAAGACATTGTGAGAACATAGCCTAAGAATGACACCTGAGCCTATCCATGCTGGAATTATAGAAAAACCCAATTATAGCAACAAACTATAGATAGATAGATAGATAGATAGATAGATAGATAGATAGATAGATAGATAGATAGATAGATCAGTGAGTGATACTGCCCATTGGACTCCTAGGAGCAGGAATTTCAGTGAAAAAATTACATGTTATCCTGGTTAGACCTCTATGTTTCTATCTATCTATCTATCTATCTATCTATCTATCTATCTATCTATCTAAGGAAATGGCTCCTAGCTTTCATACACACATCCTATGAGCTATTTTATTATACCATTTTCTAAGGCTTCTCCATTTGGAACTTCGCTTTTGTCAGTTTGGTGTTTGGAGGATATGGCAGTGAACTCAATGTTCCCCGTGTTAAGTATCCCGGCCAGAACTCTATACACTGAATGGACCTCCTGTCAATGAAAGGTGAATGTAACACAATAGATATTCATTCCATAATTATATATAAATAAACAGTAAATAAACGAGTGCTGTAAATGTAGTAGATACTTCAAGAGAACACGTTTCCTCTAATCAGAAAATATTTAATGGATGCTTTAAGGAGTTCTCTGTCCTGGGCACCCAAAACAAAATTGAGAGGTAATGGTGGGCAATGTCTTATTCTTAGTGTATGGGGACATTATAGCACTGGTCCTGCATGGCAGTGCTGGACCAGTGGGAGTGAAAGTTGTTTTTTTTAACTAGGCTAAAATTTTTTAAAAAGCATCAAATATTATGTAGTACAGCATCCATACAAATATGGTCTTATATAAAGAGAGTAAAAACTATTACGATATGTTTCCCAACAGATGTGCACTAAATTACATTAAAAATACACTGAAACCCAGCCAGTGGTTATACACAAATACTACAACTTTTCCAGTAAGCCACTTTATGTTGCGTCCAAATTAGCTATGGAGGCTCCAGCTGGATGCCCACAGACGGCACGCTGCCCAGCTAGCAGTAATATGCCAACAACTCATCATCCCCAAAACCAAGGAACATAAAGCTAAAACATAACTACTGATACTACATTAATGGTATAACATGGTATGGCAAAATTGACCATTACAAGTTATCCGACTATTCAGGGCTATATCCTATAATGCTTTGCAGATTGACTTTTCTATAGTCCCTAATTGATTAGAAGAGAAAAAAAATGCTGTGAAGGCTTTCCTACAAAGTTTATTGCACTTATTAGATAGTTTTTCCCTATTTTGTGTTAAGCAATTATTTTCTCTTCGCTATGGGTCAATCCATTTCTATGATTGGGGAGGCTGTACCTGGTGTTGCAGCTTATTCCGTTTACAGCAATGGAACAAGCTGCAATACCAGGTACACCCACTACCCAATGTACAGTGCTGTGCCTGGTAGAAAATGAACAAGCAACAGCACAGATAGCCAATCAAGGATAGGCCATCAATAAAAACAATTGTATCAGTGCTGCGGAATCTGTTGGTGCTATACAAATAAATATTATTATTATTATTATTATTATTATTATTATTATTATTATCAGCCAAAATTTTAGCTTTCTGGAAATAAAACATTTTTGTATAGGTCTTTATTAAACATTTTGCTTGGTTTCTCTTTTACATCCTGCATTTGCTCTATGCTGACTGGCCATTTCCTATAGAAACGAGATGTCAGCAGAAAAACGCTGACAGCCACACAGAGCAGACGGCCCAGAAACTGGCAGCTGGGGTGGAGCGGGACAGGTAAGTATACATTGCTGTCAATCAACCCGGACATCATGGCTAATTAAGCATTTATCCTGGGCAACCCATATAAGTTGCTGGTGACTGCTCTTGTGAATGAACCTATTCTTGGAAGCAACATATTAAGATTATAGTTTTAAATGACAAACCCAAAAATAAAAATTAAATTCTATTTGTTTTACCATTTGTATATCATTTCAAGTAAGAACCATGTAAATAGATGTAAAATGTCCCCAAACGCTGTTTTTACTCACGTCATTACTAAATCCTATAATCCTAAAACAATGTTGGATGGCAGCGAATTGTCTCCTGTATGATTCCTTGGAGATAATATCTTGCATGACTGAACCTGTTTCATTGTCAATGTATCTATTAGTAATAAAAGGGAAATAAAAGGATTAGCAATAAAAAATAGCAAATAAACAGAAATTAAGTGTAAGAAAAGCAGAAGATGTGGCGAATGGTTTTTTACCTTGGAGGCTTTTTCTCCGGGAGACTGTACTCCGAGAGCTTTTTATGGTGATACAGACCGGCATATATGTAATAAAATATATGGAAATTCTTCTCACCCCTGAAGGAAATGGAAAACATAAACTGTAAATGGAAATTTTACAAGATAAAGGACCAAGCATGGAAGCTAGTATATATCATACTGATGAAAGGGGAACCAAAAAGGGGGGAAATTATTATTTTTTCACATCAACTGGTACCAAGTTATACAGATTTGTAACTTACTTCTATTTATGTCCTGCAGGAAGTGGTGTATTTTTTCCAGTCTGACACAGTGCTCTCTGCTGCCACCTCTGTCCATGTCAGGAATTGTCCAGAGCAGTAGCAAATCCTCATAGAAAACCTCTCCTGATTACAATCATTAATAGAGTACTACAGGTGCAGCTGCCCCTGGGGCCCCACATGATCCTTCTTTTCTTGGATACCCACTCTATTCCTCCCACAATCAGACCATTAGCTTGTCTACTATTCATACATGCAAAAATAGTGTTAGCCAGATACTGGAAAACATGTTACCTCCCTCCGGAAAATGAGTATATAACAGCAGTAAACTCATCTTTCCATTTTGAAAAGGTTTTAGCATATGGCGCTGGCTCCACACAAACTTTTATACGCAAATGGGGTTTATGGATGGAATCATCATACTGAACACATACACAATGAGCAGCTCACATATTGGCTTTGAGGAAATGTACATTATATTATAATATATTATTTTTCTCTCTTTACCTTGTATATTATCTTTACTGACAAACCAGTATACTTTACACCAATTTTCTCAGGAGGTGCTACACCTAATGCAGTTCTACCATGCTGAATGTATGTTACCACAATTTTATATCTATATAATATACCGAATGTTATTCCTGTTGTTTCTAAATGTTAACTATACTGTTGGCACTAAAGTCAGTGCTCATAGATTTTCTCTTTTGTAATTTGTTCTTAAAAAACCTAATAAAAACATTGAACCAGAAAACCTCTCCTGCTCTCGACAGTTCCTGTCACGGACAGAGGTGGCAGCAAAGAGCACTGTGACAGACGGGAAAGTAGACACCACTTCCTGCAGGTGATGGGAATTATAGTTTTTCAAAAGCAGGCAGAAGGTTCATCATACCTTCATACATAACAGTTAAAACTAGAGATGAGCGAACCTGGAGCATGCTCGAGTCGATCCGAACCCGATCGTTCGGCATTTGATTAGCGGTGGCTGCTGAAGTTGGATAAAGCTCTGAGGCTACATGGAAAACATGGATATAGTCATTGGCTGTATCCATGTTTTCCAGACAACCTTAGAGCTTTATCCAAGTTCAGCAGCCCCTGCTAATCAAATGCCGAAAGTTCGGGTTCGGATCGACTCGAACCCGAACCTGGTTCGCTTATCTCTAGTTAAAACTTATCAAAACACCAATGCAGTTAATGACAGCTATGGCTACCAATATGCAAAAAGATTGCTCCCTCTGTACTGTAAATAGAGTAATATTATAATGTGAATGGTGATTCACATGGTCTTAGATGTCCGATATTGGACAATACAAAGTAATCAGTACCCTATTGTACTTTTATACGTAACAAATAATAGTATCCAAATTACAGTGCTATATATTGCCCAAATAGTACACCTATATATTGATTCAATAATATCACCAGGTAGCCATTTCAGAAGTGAAGACACAATGGTAAAACCATTTTTGCCCAAGCTATTCTTCAGCCCCAAACTCAATGACATTGCTCCCCAATGAACAATCTCTACCCATGAACTGATCCATTGTTATTGCTTGATCATTTATTTACTATTGCACCAGTAGGCATCCGACCTGTGTTGTAATATGTCCCTGGGTCCTAATGCATAAGAGGTCTCATCAGCCTGGAGTCAAACACGCCCCTGGCTCTTCCTACTATCGGACCTGTGTGTTCCATAAACTAAATGTTTTGTGACCACCCCATGGAGTCTACTGAGCGTTGCTAATCTACTTCACTAACATTTCTAGCAGTGTAATAACTTGCACTTTATGTTGCTGCAGTAAAACTTTAAAATGATGCAAAATTAACCCAGATCCTGTTTTATTTCAGGCTCATTATTTTATTAGTTGTGCTTCATTAGGCTTTCCTATTACAACATTATTATTCCGCTGCCAGGAAAATCATTTACACAACTCCATACAGCCCTCGAAGAATCCTAAAAATAGCAGTTCTGTTATAGTTACAGCACAGAACAAAAGCTACAAGCTGGCTTTACTGAGATCTATGTGGTATAAACCTCTTGGGAATTAACTGCTTAGGCTGGGTTCACACTACATTTTTGCAATCCGTTTTTTTCATCCATTGAATTCCATTATAAAAAAAAAACGGATCGAAACAGATCCGTTTTTTTTAACGGACACAAAAATGAGGTCAACTACGTTAAAAAAAACGGATCCGTTTCTTTAAAATGGAATCCAATGTAAAAAGGAATAAAAATGGATGCACACACGCATCAGTTTTTTGGAAAAAAAGGATTGCAAATGCATATTGCAAAAACATAGTGTGAATATAGTCTTAAATACATACTGACATCACTAATGGGGGGGGGTCCCATAGATGCGGGGGTTGGGAAGGGTCCCTCTTCACTAGCCAATGTGGAGACCCTGTGCCAGTGAAGCACTTCTGTAATCTGTATGTTCTTGGTAATTTTTTTTCAGAGCTCGCTTCCCCCTTGTTCCATTACACACAGAGACAGCGAGTGGGAAGGAGAGGGAGGGACCATGTGAATGATCCTTAGAACTTATTACACAGGGTGACGCACTGCAGACCGTCGCTGACATAATCATGCTCTTTCAGCATGTTGAAAGACCACGATCAACCGATATTGTGCATGTCGGCTTATCATTGCCTTTCAAAATGCAATATTAAACTAAACTATTATAGGCCCCAATGGTCGGTAATCGGCCAAGTAAAGGCCATATTACATGGCACAATGTTCTAGAGGAAGTGAGCGCCAACCTGCCCGTTTAGTGCTCGCTTCCCCCTTGTTCCCTGCTTGTGCTATTACACACGAGCAGGAACGAATGGGAAGGGCCTCCCGAACAATCCTTAGATTGTTTGAGCAGCCCATTGAAGTCAGCTGTGATCTGCTACCACTGCTCCTATTACACTGAGTGACATGCAGCGGACCGTCGCTGACATAATTTTGATGTTTGATCCAAGTAAGGCCGATAATAGTTTAGTGTAATAGGGCCTTTAGTGTGACCCTTTCCTGCAACCAGCCATTGGTCACACATCTCCTATTACACTGGCATTTGCTCATACACCTGATCACTATCCCCATTACAAAGGGTAATATAGGCCTGTTTGGCCTTTAGATAAGGTGGCGTCAAAGGTGCCATGTAGGAAACAAATAAGAAAGAGCCAACCTTTCATTGATACAGAAAACGTATACATCTTTTACTTGCACTGTAATTTTACCAATAAGGTCTGGTAGGTTGTATGTGAACAGGCCCATAAACTAAAACAAGCTGAAGCTGTGAAATAAAAGGCGTTTGCCCTGTAGTGACAACCCCATTTAACAAACACATATGTTCCAATATTATCAAAATTAGTGCATGATGGGAGTTGTAGTTTTGCAACAGCTGGAAAGCCACAGGTTGGGGAACACCGACCTCAGGGGATAGAGGTAGCCAAACAACCATTGTACTCAAGTGCCGGTCCACTCCAACTCCTGCACCCAACTTGGCTACCACCCTGAGGGTTATCCAAGC
The DNA here is from genome assembly GCF_027789765.1 of Dendropsophus ebraccatus. Lineage (NCBI taxonomy): Eukaryota > Metazoa > Chordata > Amphibia > Anura > Hylidae > Dendropsophus > Dendropsophus ebraccatus. The sequence goes on along the minus strand of NC_091462.1, from coordinate 32,394,423 downwards.
CTTGGAGCTTTCAAATAAGGGTAATACTGATTACCCCATTAAAGCGACATCGTTACATTGCTTTTTTTTTTTTTTAACATGAATAGACCAGTGCTGGCATGGGCATGCCGGTTACGCAGTTATTTTTTTGAACCGCAGTCCAGTTCCAGCACACGGCGCCGGTCTATCACCAAGCAGCGGCAGTGCATTATGCACTGGGGGTGGTCCTGCTGGCCCCCAGTGTGACATTTCCCCTTAGTGACAATGGAGCCGCATCACAAAGGGGAGGGGAGATCATCACACTGGGGGGCGGCAGGCCCACCCCCAGTGCATCATGCACGGCCGCTGCTTGGTGATAGACCGGCGCTCTGCGTGGGAACTGGGCACTGGTTCACCGCAGCACTGGCATCCTCATTCATGTAAAAAACAAAAAGCAATTTACTAGTGGTTAGAGATGAGCGAACCTGGAGCATGCTCGAGACGATCCGAACCCGAACTTTCGGCATTTGATTAGCGGTGGCTGCTGAAGTTGGATACAGCCCTAAGGCTATGTGGAAAACATAGATATAGTCATTGGCTGTATCCATGTTTTCCACACAACCTTAGAGCTTTATCCAAGTTCAGCAGCCACCGCTACTCAAATGCCGAACGTTCGGGTTCGGATCGACTCAAACCCGAACCCGGTTCACTCATCTTTACTAGTGGTACATTCACTTTACCAAATCCACATATTCCAACACCAACTAAATCATTGATCATAAAAGGAAGAACATACAATAAATGTATGTAGGATGGTGAAGAAAATGGACCAGAGACACATAGGAGTTCTATATAGACCTCAGTATGCCTTATATACTGATCAAATACAGATCTTGTAATACTATGTCAATAACCCTCTCAGTAACACCCAGTAGATAATAGGAAGCCATTCTACCATGTTTGATGATATTTTACTTACACAGCCTGTTTTATGACCCTGGATTTTTCCAGCAAATATTCTGAGATTTTCGCCCCCATCACTGCCCCTGTGGGGGTAAACATCATTTCTAGATATTTTCCAAAGCGACTGGAGTTGTCATTGATAACAGTGCAGGCGTTTCCAAAGGCTTCAACCAAAGGGTTAACTTGTAGAATCTTTTCTCTCAGCGCCCTGTTATTAGCCTGTAAAGAAAATGGCGTGACATTGGTTTGACTTAACAGGACAGATTCCCTTTAAAGGGAAAAAAAAAACATTTTCTTTGAAATCAACTGGTCCCAGCAAGTGCCAGAGATTTGTAATTTACTTATATTAAAAAAAATCTCCAGTTTTCCAGTATTTATCAGATGCTGTATGTCCTGCAGGAAGTGGTGTATTCTCTCCATTATGACCCAGTGCTCTCTGCTGCCACCTCTGTCCACGTCAGGAACTGTCCAGAACCGGAAAGGTTTTCTATGGAGATTTGCTACTGCTCTGCGCAGAAGAGAGCACTGTGTCAGACTGGAGAGAATGCACCACTTCCTGCAGGACATACAGCAGCTGATAAGTACTAGAAGACTTGAGATTTTTTTCAATAGTGGTAATTTACAAATCTCTGGAACTAGTTGGTTTAAAAGAAAACCTTTCTTTGGGTGACCTTCCCCTTTAAAGGGATTGGCCACTTTATAGTAAAATTGCTCAGTATACAGTATTTGTAACTGTACTCACTGTATATACTGAATGCAGCTTCCAGTGTACCTCAGACTGGGCTGTCCTACTCTGTGGTGTTTCTGTCCAAATAATGGCTTACATGGAGGAGCATGTGACCATGCCCCGCCCCCTCTGTCCACCATTGAGCCTGTATATGTCTATGGACACTAAGGCGGACATGGTCACATGATCCTCCATGTCAGCCATCTTATGGACAGAATCACCACAGAACAGGAGAGCACACCCTGGAGGAGGGGAGTCTGATTTTAGCTCTATGAGGTACACAGGAAGCTGCTGTCAGTATATACAGTGAGTACAGTTACTAATACAATACACTGAGCAATTTTACTATAAAGTGGCCAATCCCTTTAACTAGTCACTAGTATCAGTAGTCTGCTTGTGTTTTTGTAGTCTTCGTAGCATTGTAGTAAGTTCCTTTCCTCTCAGTATCCATCTTTTATGGTATACTGCTAATGTAAAGTTATTAGCTGTGCTGCCTCCCGTCTGATCACTGTCATCTTGTCGGAGGGAACGTTTTGCCTTCATTAATCTTAATGTGATAAAATGCCCGTCTGTCTCATGGCATATTGTATTTTAGTACTGTACATCCTTGTGGACAAATTCTGCATGGAGTGATACTGTACACTGCCATAAATCCCGTCCCAGTCATCAATCTTCTCCAGGAATTAGGTCATCAAACCATTCCTGCTGCTACAGAAACGAATGTAAGTTACACCCAGCAATGCCGCTTCTTCCCTACACCTGTCATTGCTTCTTACCCCAAGCTCCCCCTGCAGGTGACTGCTGGAAATGCAATACATGCGGTAATAGCTCATAGCCCTACGCTGTCTGTAAGGTAGACATGTTGAACATCAATGTAAGAGAAGGACATGGCGGCATTATCTAGAAGACCATACCTTTCCCAGGAAGGTTAAATGTTGCACAATCAAATGAGCACTTTCTGTCTTGCCGGCTCCGCTCTCCCCGCTGATAATAATGCACTGATGGATCAGAAATAATGGGGTGTGAGAAATTGCCATCATTCATCTGACTGAACAGATTTACAGAAAACAGATAGAGACAATGTTGGCTGTAATGTGTTTTCTTCACTTTCACCCATTCACTGGTTGAACCATTTATTGCTTTTATATTAAATATATTGTATTAAACGGGTGTTTTCATCCAATCAGGTATGGCAGACATACAGAATATGCCATAACTGTGTGACCCATACCTCTCTGAAGATCAAGGTCCCTCTGACCTCCTACAGCCTGGTTGTGGCCACCAGAGATGGACAGGAAACCAAAAATAGCCAGTAGCCAGTTTACATAACTCCTAGCGTTATCTCCCATAGAGGTTAATGGTAGTTGCATGATCAGTATTTAAAGGGAATCTGTCAGTTGTAATGCACACTCCAAACTGCTGACAGATAGCTGTTAGGACAAGGAGACACAAGGTACCTTTCATATATCCAGCTATGCTTCCAGGATGTTATATAATGCTTTTCTTCTCCGGTACAAAGGAGGCGTTTTCAAGCTTCTGAATAGCTGTAAGCTGGATGTCTCCTCTCTCCTGCTTGATTGACACCTGGAAACTAAATCCCAAGCAGGGTCAGGTAAGGGGGGTGGGGGGGTAAGGGGGCGTTACAGCTTTCTTGCTCAGGAAAGCCTCCTTGACAATTGGTACATTTTTCTAAATTCTGGAAGCACAGATGGATATATGATCATGTGATGATCGGTACCATGTGTCTCCTGGACCTAACAGCATCAAACAGAGTTAACAACTTGAACATGAATTACAGCTGACAGATCCCCTTTAAGACTAATAAAGTACATTTCTGTGTTTATTGTTGGTTTCCATATTCACAGGCATATGATTCTCTGCAGAGGAGTCCTGGTTTATTAGGATGGGGGTGAATAAATCTAGAAGAATGGCTACTGGGGATAAATCCTGGTTCACCAATTGTCATTCCAGCTCCATGAAGGCAGAGGTATGGTGGAATAAGGGTGAAAACTGAGGCTAGATGTGGGCACCATTACCAAAAACAACCCTGACAGAGGGGCCCTATAGGGGTTTCCAACATAGAACTAACTTGTCCAGGATATCCTCTATTCTTTTTCTTTTACATTTACACTACAGTCCATGCCATGATGGGGGCTGAACCCAAACTCTGCTTTAGGTTGGTGTGACTTCTAGTCGTGCCCCAGGTACAGAGACTGGTACAGGCTGCCCACACTGCCCTCCACAGAAAACAATATGGAGAGGATACTGGTTTTAACATACCTGATCCTTACTGAAAGTCACCATTCCCTGATATGCTGCGTCCGCTGTGGCAAATATGTGTGGGGGGTTTGAGGCACGTTTTACTCCATGATACAGCTTGGAAAACTAAATAAATTAAAGAAGACTGTTAGATACAGATAACTATACTCTACATTACAGGGAATATCCAGTAAGGGTAGTACATCCAGTATATGTGACGGCCATCCACTAAATTTCAACAGTGTGTGAACATGGCCTTTCTGTGTTTTTAATCCAGTCCTGGTTTTGGTTGAAAAATACTGAGCAAAAATACTGTGTGTGAACATAGCCCTACAGTACGTGAAGTGTAAAGGATTTACAGGGCTGGTTTAACCAGTTAGGCCCTCATAAAAAATATCCAGGACTATGTTCACACCTAAAAAGTACCATAGACTTGTGGCATATGTCAGACAACCGACTGACCGGTATGCCAATGTATACCGCAGTGTACCCCCAACGGATCCAATGATTTCAATAGACCAAACATAATTGTGAGAGTATGGATTTTTTTGATTTTCTTAAATATACCATAGGTAAGGCATGGTTTTTAGTATAGGCATCCTAAGCCTTAAAAAAGGCCTTGAGAAAGAGTCTGAGATTATCATTCTGGTAAGTAAAAAAGTTAATTCCAACAGGATGGTGGGGCTGAGTAGAGTTAAAGTGTCACTGTCTTTATAATTTTTAAAATCTAAATCAAAAGTAGATGTGAAATAAAGCAAGTTTGCGATTTACAATTAATTCATTTTCTTTTTTTTTTTCTTTTTTTTTTAGGTATCATGGAGAACACGGCACTTCCTGTTTTCTGACTTTTTTTTCTCAAAGAGTCGGAAAACAGGAAGTCCTGTGTATCCCAGGACATCTGAGCGTCACAGAGAAGGCAGTCATGTGATTAATGGACACATTGAGCCGTGACTCTCTGCACTGGCCGTAATTCATGTGTTCAGTCTGTTTTTTCAACCAGCGCAAGTCAGAAATCTGCCTTCAGGAGACTGGACCTGGATTTCTGGTAAGTTCAGCTTTGTTTTACAGCATGATAACAGCAACAAAATAATGAATGTATAATGCAAACTTGCTTTATTTCACATCTACTATTGATAAAGATTTTGTAAGTTATAACAACAGGAACACTTTAATGGAGGTGTCATTAAACCCTAGTAGTACAAAAAAATACTGACGGTTTAGTGTCCCCAAAATAGCTAACAGGTTCCCTTTTAGGAGGTTTCCCTATATTTCTTTTCACAGTGAGGAACCTTCTGTACAGCCATAAAACCCTCTTTGTACCTCCATATAAAGCATATAAAGATACAATGAAGCCTACAATATGTCCATTATATAGCCATGTACTGTATATGATGCCTTATTCGTACACTGAATGGATATCTGTTGTAAATGTGTTACTTTGTCTGGATAAACACAATACTGATTTTTTTTACCTGTGGAGAATAAATACTGAGATTCTGGAATGGATTTAACGCTATCAAAATATCGCCAACATAGGTATATATCTGTAAATCCGCAAACCGAGTTTGTAACTGATGTATTATAGTTTCCTGAAAAGAAAAAGAGAAGACAAATAAAAAATGTTCAATCTAAAAACCTTCTATTATATAAAATCTAAATAGCAGTATTTAATGACAGTCTCGATGAAATAATTATTATTGTTTTTATAACTGATTTCAATGTAACTACGACTGGCTTCTCACTATGTGGCTGCCTCATATGGACACAAATCATGGAAGTAATTGTTACCTATTACTGGCACAATCATGTGGCCGTTAGCCACCACAAGGGGGCATGGTTTTGGGGCACAGTGTAAGTACCACCAGCACCAAATTTCTTATAAATAGCCAGTACTGGCGAGACAACCCCTTTAATGGTGATTCACCTGGATGAGAGAATGAGTGAAAGGTCTTTACTCGGAAAACTTGGCAAACTAATCTTCCACAACAAATGTCGGAGCAGTCACCCGTAGAGTAGTCATTAAAGTGATGGCTAAAATGTGGGGGCACCTTAAAAACAAGGTGGTGTATGTGGATCCATAAAACAGTCTAGCCCATTGGAAGCAAAAGCACTAGTCATGGAATCTTTCCTGAGAGGTGCTTCACTGGTTGGTTCCTAGAAACAAAATTACTCACGAACGTTGAGCTACAGTGCCCATGGCAGGGTGCAGGCCCTTAGGAAATCCTGTGATGTGGCAGCCAAAAAGTTTCTGTGTCCTGCCAATGCCCTGAATGGCCCTAAATGTGCCATGGACTTCCTGTACAATATGTCCCCAAAGTCTCCATATCTCAATCTTTACTTGGACTAAGGGTACTATTACACCAATTGATTTTTTGACGACTAAGAATTAACGATAAACGATCTTAAACGACCGCTACGGCTAACGACCCAAAATCTTTTAACCAATTACACGAAACGATGATTGTTATTTATGATCGTTCTTGCGGTCGTTTTGTTGCCGCTATTGCGTACGTTTCAGCTATGACTTCTTATTCCACCGAATGATGTGCGAACTATTTGCGAATGATCAAACGATAAAAATAGGTCTAGATCCTATTAAACAATTAACGATTTATCATTGGTCGTTTAATCGTTGCCTGCTATTACACGAAACGATTATCGTTCAAATTCGAACGATCTAACGATTTTTTGAGCGTTAATCGTCCTGTGGAATAGGGGCCCAAGAGTGATGCTCAGGAATATAAAGCCCTTTCTTAATAGGAATAACTGTACCCCAAACAGCTCTGGGCACTGGGACCCAACTAATGGAAGGTGGGAGACTCCTCATCCTTCCTCACTTTAGGCTACACTCAATAGGATTTCCTCTCTCTAGAGAGAATAGAGAGAGACGGAGAGAGATAAGCAAGAGAGACTGTTCCAACTAATTCTAATGTAATGCAATGTACTCATGCAGGTACATAGGCGTCACTTTGCACAGGGAGTTAACATAGTACAAAACAGCATAAAGTAACAAAGAAAATCACATATAACATCATGTATACCAGTCAATACCCTCAATCTACATGAGCATAGACTTAGACTCTACACATATACCACGACTAATTCAAGAAAATTTAGATGACAAAATGACCATAATCAGAATTTAAAAAAAACCCACAACAAAATATCAGCTGCTCATTCACTAAAATCACAACAGGTTCTGGAAGATACCATATCATAAATGTAGTAGAACGATAAGCCGTATGGGAACATAAAATTTGGGAGGCCATTTACCTCATCCAGAACCTCCAAGTTGACCAGGTCATCGTCCAGACAGGTGTTCTCCTTGGTTTGCAGCACATAGGGCCTCCTGGTGTGCATCCTTTCATACCTGTGCCATATAGGATGGTGTTAAAAAAAATTCAGTTAACACCTTCATAGTGGTTTGGTCTTCAGTTATGGTGGATTTAAAGCAAATTTATCAGCACCTTAGAGATGTATGTTATATTGCCCACTCATTGCACAAGTGTCCCTCATAGTCTCCAGCATGAATGGTGATCTTCATACAGCGGGAGCCCGGCCTGTCTACATAACAGAACGTCTCCTCTAACACGCTGTCTTTCTGAAACACGATTCCCTTTAACCGCACAAATGGTCGAGCCTGAGATGTAATCTTGGTCCTTATGTTACGGAATTAGAAGCAAAGACATTTTTATCTGCTAACTCTACGTAATCTGATTATAACCAAAATCTTCAAACTAGTCAACTATTAAATTAAAATGGACTAATAATGAAACCCGACTCTGGGATTATTAAGGCCGCTCTGCCGAGGACGGGGAGACACGCTTACTATATTATCTGCATTATGTTGACTTGAATTATAAAGAACAATTTCGAGTTTACAGCAAAGGAGCCTCCTGCTGTGGAGCACTTAGCACTGATCCACAATGAGGCTTCTGACAGACATTTCCCTCATGGAGGCTGTGCCGTCACATGGTCAGACTTGTAAGGTAAATCCCACATCTCCCAGAGCTAAGGGCATGAATGGCGATCGTGCTAGTGAGAAGGGAGTGACACATTACCTCAGCAATGATATTTACTGATGTAGGCTTGTATCCTAGATAGCAGTTTTTGGGTTATACATCTGCCCATTAACCCCCTTATGACCAAAGATCATTCATGCACAGATGTCCAGGTCACCATGAAGCAGCTTTCTCCTCCTCACAGACAGGGCTGGTTGGGAGCCCATTGAAATCACCCCCTTTCCTAGTTAACAAATAAAAATCCATCCTAAATTTAAAGAGGTACTTCAGCAAAAATCTTTTTCTTTTAAATCAACTGGTTTCAGAGAGTTATATTGATTTGTAATTTAATTTTATTTAAAAATCTCAAGTTTTCCCATACTACTCAGCTGCTGTATGTCCTGCAGGAAATGTTTTTTTATTTTCAGTCTTACACAGTGATCTCTGCTGCCACCTCTGTCTAAGAATGGAACTGTCCAGAGCAGTAGCAAATTCCCATAGAAACCCTCTACTTCTTTGGACAATTTCTGACATTGACAGTGGTGGCAGCAGAGAACACTGTGTCAGACTGGAAAGAATACACCACTTCCTGCAGGACATACATCAGCTTATAAGTATGGGAACACTCACAATTTTTAAATAGAAATAAATTACAAATCTATATAACTTCCTGAAATCAACTGATTTGAAAAAAAATATATATATATTTTCGCTGGATAATAAATAATAAATTAAGGATGGAGGGATTTCTTTTCCCTTTAATAAGGAATATATAAACTGTCTATGTAAGAGGGAGGCCATAAACAGCTCAATATGTAAGAGAGCCCAGTATGTACTTCAGGCCCAAAGGGTAGCAGAGTGGCAGGTATCAGCAGGACGGCTGGATGGGATTGTGTTTCTGTACAGCAGGAATGGGGAACCTTCGGCCCTCCACCTGTTGCTAAACTACAATTCCCATCATGCCTGGAGAGCCAAAGGGAGGGACTAAACATGTCTCAGTATAGTCTGCTTTCTGTTTGAGAAGTCATCGTATAGTGGACAGTGTCTACAGTAACTATGTATAGTCTGCATCCGAATACATGTAAAAAATGTGTATAATATGTGTGTCCCTAGTATCAATAGGAATATTTCTGTAGGTTACACTCCATGGATTGGAAATGTGTGTGGAAAAAATGTCGTCATTTATTAGTGTATATGCCACATCAAACCCGGGAGGTGAACTTGCTCGATATATGGACCTAATCCGTATCCAACACTGCAGCAAAACACAATGTGAAACAAAGTTCTATTGATTTCATTATAGCAAAGATAAAACTTTGCCCCCTTTCAGAGGCAAAACCACTGCCACAAACCAAATCACCCGGGGCAGGAGGTCCTGAAGCCTTCACATCTCAAGTACATTTTTCACAATGACAACTTGGAATAGACCCCATAAGAGCGGCACGAGCTGTCTCTATGCTACATATGCCCTTGAGTTAAAGGTTATGATAATCTTCCCAAGTGACTCATCAGACGTCCTCCGCTAATGCACACGTGAGGGATTTTACAGGAGGCAATTATTTTACTGAAATTAATGGAAATGTTTGTGATTTTGTATGAAAATGAGTGCGCTTTATGTTCATTTCTTCCAGGCATCTTCAGAGATGTGCACTCATCTCTAAAAGCAGGCAATGCTGCATCTACTTGAAATGCATGAAGGCCGTCTATATTAGAAATAACCATAAGCATTTACGTCAGTTTAGAGGCTATGTAATCTCCCCAAAGCTAAATAGTGGTGGCCTATCAAGGCATGAGTAACAAGCAAAGACGTAAACCACAGCCCTTCCACTCCAATGCATAAAGTATCACTCCAGGAGAACAATCTCCTTTTCTTTGTCTTTACAGTGTACCCAAAGAATAATAGGATGTGTTTGTGGGACATGGGCATTTACATGGAATGGACAACACACAGCCATGGATGTATTATACACCTGCTGTATACCAACACACCAGCAACAGACGGCAAGCTTCTTAGATGTTCAGCTTTTGCCTGGTTCGATTTCTTACCAAACCTGGTATACCTGGCAGGTGCTTACACATAAAAGAACCACGTCTTAGAAAGATCTGACAGAGAAGTTGTGAAAACTAAAACTTAATTTTACATGGGTGAACTCAATGAGCTCTGCTGTCGCACTAAATTGTCTTCAGCAGTCGTACTGACAATGATTGGGGCAGATGTGTGCATGTCTGTCTGTGCAACATGGAGCATCATAGAGCATCGAGTCGGGGGGAACTCAGCATAGCAGTGTGTAGAGACTGAACAGCATTATATGCCAGGAAGCTGCCTCTGCCTGTACTGTGTGTGCAGTGTCTCCTTCCTCTGTAGAGTTGTGTGTGCAGTATCTCCCTCCTCTGCAGAGTTGTGTGCGGTGTCCCCTCCCCCGCAAGAGCTGTGAGTGCAGTGTCCCCCTCTACTGCAGAGCTGTGTGTGCGGTTTCTCCCTCCTCTGCAGAGCTGTGTATGCAGTGTCTCCCTCCTCTGCAGAGCTGTGTGTGCAGTGTCCCCCTCCTCTGCAGAGCTGTGTATTGAGCATTCCCCTCCTCTGTAGAGCTGTGTGTGTAGTATGTCCTCCTCCTCCTCCTCTGCTGGGCTGTGTGTGCAGTGCTCCCCTTCTTTGCAGCATCTAGTGTTCCCCTCCTCTGCAGAGCTGTGTGTGCCCCTATGCAGAACTGTGTGTGCAATGTCCCCCTCCTCTGCAAAGCTGTGCGTAGTGTACTCCTCCTCTGCAGAGCTGTGTGTGAAGTGTCCCCCTCCTCAGCAGAGCTGTGTGTGCCCCTCTGCAGAGCAGTGTGTGCTGTGTGTGTGGTGTCCCACCACAGGTGTTTCTGCTTAGAACATCCCTTGCAAAAGCCTAGTACCTCAACAGTAAAGTGGTGATGAAGTCATTTATAAGTTTTGCCACTAGATGTCAGTATTATGTATATTCATGTATGTATATTTCACAGCTGTAGTCATGTAAGAGTTATTGTGTTGTAGCTTGTGATTCTGTACACCAATGAGAGAGACTCTTTCCTTCTATCTATCTCTATCCTCCTTTCTTCTTGCACTCTCTTCTACACCCCTCACAGGAGCTGTTACATACACCCTGAAGGAAGTAGTCACATGGGAAGAGGAAGTGTAAGTAGTTTCTCTTTGTTTCTCTGAGAAGCAAGACACACAGATCAGGCATCAGGCTTGTGCGTGTAGTGTCCCCTCCTCTGAGTTAGCCAGGAGCCTGGCTCTGCCAGGTCCCCTGTCTGGGACAGATCAGCTGTAGTGTACAGAAAGAAGAAAAATTCTCTCCAGCTCTTGCAAATTTGTAATGCTTGATTACACATGTGTACAACACCGACGTGTTTCAGACCCTACTGGGCCCTTAGTCATGTTTTTCTGTAAATATTCAAATTTTCTGCTAGAAGTCAATACTATACACAGGCAGAGTGGTATCTAAATCGACATCCTGTAGGGAGAGTGCATGTGACGCCGGGCACAGCCACACAGCTCTACAAAGGAAGGAGACACCACACACACACAGTACAGCAGAGGCAGCTTCCTGTTATATAAGTGCTGTTCGGTCTCTACACACTGCTGTGCTGAGTTCCCCCTGACTCGATGCTCCATGATGCTCCATGTTGCACAGACAGACATGTACACCTCTGCCCCAATCATTGTCAGGGCAACTCCTGAAGACAATTGAGTGAGACAGCAGAGATCATTGAGTTCACCCATGTAAAATTAGGTTATAGTTTTCACTCTGAGGACAAACTCCTCTCCACTACTCTGAACTCTCTACTCTTCTCAGGATGCAACCAAGTCAGCTCTGCTATCTTACTTTCTACCTCAGTATCTCTCAATACAGATCTGGTGAACACAAGTCTGTATCTCAACAGTCACTATTTATCTTGTATCACAGAAGACTTGCTAGTAAAGAAAGTTTATTTATTTTACTGGGACTCTGGGATTATTACTGGGATTATTGCATCAGCACCTACACACAAGCTACACCATCCTTGCGTCATCTCCCCTTTCTGTGGGTGGCGGTACCTACAGTCCTGGTGGGTCATATCTCCACTGCGGACCACCGAGATAAGTGCTCAAGGGACCCATAACAACCCCGCAGGTCACCGACCATTGGGGAAGGGTATAGCCAGCCACACACAAAAAGCAGGTATACCATCACACTTGTGTGCTGAGTTAGCACTGGCGTCACGACAATCTCATAACTGGCTGAGCTATATTCCACCGAACAACCACCATAGAAGTGGCGTCACCCGGAACAACCAAACAGGTTGCAGGGCTATAACATGTGTCCCTCTGCAGAGCTGTGTGTGCAGTGTCCCCCCCTTCTGCAGAGCTGTATGTGCAATGTCCCCTCCTCTGCAGAGTTGTGTGTGCAGTGTATCCCTCTTCTGCAGAGCTGTGTGTGCAATGTCCCCTCCTCTGCAAAGCTGTGTGTGCAGTGTCCCCTCCTCTGCAGAGTTGTGTGTGAAGCGTTCCCTTTCTCTGCAGAGCTATGAGTGCAGTGTCTCCCTCCTATGCAGAGCTGTGTGTGCAGTGTCTCCCTCCTCTGCAGAGCTTTGTGTGCTCTGTGCCCCTCCTCTGCAGAGTTGTGTGTGAGTGTCTCCCTCCTCTGCAGAGTTGTGTGTGCAGTGTCTCCCTCCTCTGCAGAGTTGTGTGTGCTGTGTGCCCCTCTGCAAAGCTGTGTGTGCAGTGTCCCCCTCCTATGCAGAGCTGTGTGTGCAGTGTCCCCCTCCTCTGCAGAGCTGTGTGTGAGTGTCTCCCTCCTCTGCAGAGTTGTGTGTGAGTGTCTCCCTCCTCTGCAGAGCTGTGTGTGCAGTGTCCCCCTCCTCTGCAGAGCTGTGTGTGCAGTGTCCCCTCCTCTGCAGAGTTGTGTGTGAGTGTCTCCCTCCTCTGCAGAGCTGTGTGTGCTGTGTCTCCCTCCTCTGCAGAGCTGTGTGTGCAGTGTCTCCCTCCTCTGCAGAGTTGTGTGTGCAGTGTCTCCCTCCTCTGTAGAGCTGTGTGTGCTATGTGCCCCTCCTCTGCAGAGCTGTGTGTGCTGTGTCTCCCTTCTCTGCAGAACTGTGTGTGCTGTCTCCCTCCTCTGCAGAGCTGTGTGTGCAGTGTCTCCCTCCTCTGCAGAGCTGTGTGTGCAGTGCCCCCTCCTCTGTAGAGCTGTGTGTGCAGTGTCTCCTGCCTCTGCAGAGCTGTGTGTGCAGTGTCCCCCTCCTCTGCAGAGCTTTGTGTGCTCTGTGCCCCTCCTCTGCAGAGTTGTGTGTGAGTGTCTCCCTCCTCTGCAGAGCTGTGTGTGCTGTGTCTCCCTCCTCTGCAGAGCTGTGTGCGCAGTGTCTCCCTCCTCTGCAGAGTTGTGTGTGCAGTGTCTCCCTCCTCTGTAGAGCTGTGTGTGCTATGTGCCCCTCCTCTGCAGAGCTGTGTGTGCTGTGTCTCCCTTCTCTGCAGAATTGTGTGTGCTGTCTCCCTCTTCTGCAGAACTGTGTGTGCTGTCTCCCTCCTCTGCAGAGCTGTGTGTGCAGTGTCTTCCTCCTCTGCAGAGCTGTGTGTGCAGTGCCCCCCTCCTCTGTAGAGCTGTGTGTGCAGTGTCTCCCTCCTCTGCAGAGCTGTGTGTGCTATGTGCCCCTCTGCAGAGCTTTGTCAACCTCCTTTGCAAAGCTGTGTGTGCAGTGTCCCCCTCCACACCCTTCTCATCACACCATGCTTGGTAACAATGTGAAGTCCTACACAGTTTCTTACCACTGAGTGGCATGGATGAATAATGCTGGACTCCCTATGTGAAAGGGCCCCATAGTAGCTGCATGGTCCGCCTCTCTCAAATACTTTAAATATAACCCACAATTCTTTCCCCCTCCCATACCTGATATTCAATGTTCTTAAAAAGTTTGGTCCATTCCACCAAGTAACTGCCCCATTATCTGTAACTAACAACTTACATAATTTTTTCTTATGTTTCCGCTATTATATTTAGCTCTTCTATTACAAAATACCCAAAACCCTGAGAATATTCGTCTAAGGCAACCTCCTGCCTCGTGCAGCGATAAAAGGCAAATTTCCTTCTTCATTAAAATCTAAAAACAGCTAATAATTGCCGCCATGTACCATTTATGTAAGTGTCTGCATTTTGAGGAAATCTAATTCCTTTATTTATTTTGTCTGTGAGCGATTTTAAAGACACATTTATCCGACCTAGAAAGTAGTCAATAATACCTCCTATGCGGAAAAAAGCTGCAGGCAAAAATGACATTTAGTTTCTTTTTAATTTATTCATTTCCCTATAAGCCTTGGTAATTAGACTATTAAACAAAATGGAAACATAACTAGCACATAAAATCCATGTGTTTATTTTCATGGGGGATTTTTTTTTTTTATGGATTTTCTAAGCACGATCCTAGGAAGCCGGTAACATCCTTACATAACCAGCGGTAGAACTCTCTAGGGTGTACAGAAGAGTGCAAAGGTTGAGCCTGACCGGGTTCTTGGGCCCCCTAGGGGTAATTGATTGGTTCCAGTGTCATCACAAGCCCCTAGCCCACAGGGTACGAATATAGAACATCTTTGGGAATAGGAATTGGTGACATCAGATGTAACTGATAGAGAGGAATTTACATCATACGCAATATGCATATGCAATGAGCTCCCCCTAGTGGCTGAAATAGCCAGACAGAATTTAAAGAATTAAGAAGAATTAAGAAAAATTCAAGGGGTATTTACCTCAGGTAACATACATGCTAAATTATCCCTCTCCTGGAGACTAACAATTTCTTCCATACTTGTTATTGTCTTTTCAGTCTCCTTCCCCATTTCTGAGCTGCTGCAACAGCTTAATTAAAGGGGTTAAAGAATATTTATAATAATTATTTCCCCTGGGCTGCTTACATGTAATAGTAATTTATTTAAACTTTTCAAAATTCTTCTCTCCTCGCATGACCTGTGACATATAGCCGGCGAGGAATTGAAGGCCCCTAGCCCATTAGGTAGGTAAATGTGATGTCTTTAGGAATAGGAATTGGTGACATCGCAGGTCATGTGATGCACCAGTAGAGCAGAGGACAGGAGAATTTTTCTGAGAGAAGATGCAACTGATAGAAGGCGGTTACAGCATACAGCTCCCAATGAGTGCTTTATAAATATTGTATGCAGTGAGCTCCCCCTAGTGGCTGCAACAGCCAGCCAAAATTTTTTAAAATCAAAGGAGTATTCCCATCTCAATTAATATAGTTAATCTTATAGTGCCTAGGATTACGAGCGTAATTCATTCCGTGTCCGTGTTTGTAATCTAAATCACTCTTAAACCAAAGCAAAGTTTCCCATAAGAATTAATTAAAGTGCAGACAAATGGTTCCACCCCCCCCCCCACATATTTTTTTTTAATTCTAAACAACATGTAAAACAAATGAAACAAACATTTAGAAATAGCTGAATATGTGATATTATAAGTTATAAGTTATATTATAGCAATCAGCATGTGGAGTATAATGTATAGTAACTGCATAAACCTGAAAAAGAACAATTTGTACATACAGGATGGAACTGCAGATCCCCATAATGCAGTAGCGTAGTACAACAGGCTAGAATAGAGAAGCAGGGCTGCTGTCAGAGGTCTGTGTGGTTACATGACAACAATGGGGAAGGGGTGTGTGTTCAGCATGGACCAATCATGAAGTGATAATCACAGAGCTGTTCAGGAGGACAGAGACAGTGACGTCTCTATACAGCATTGTAAATGGCTGAGTGTAAGTGCAAGCACATTATGGCAGCAGTATGTATAGCTGAGTGTAAGTGCAGGCAGATTATAGCAGCAGTGTGTGTAGCTGAGTGTAAGTGCAGGCACATTATAGCAGCAGTGTGTATAGCAGAGTATAAGTGCAGGCACATTATAGCAGCAGTGTGTATAGCTGAGTGTAAGTGCAGGCACATTATAGCAGCAGTGTGTATAGCGGAGTATAAGTGCAGGCACATTATAGCAGCAGTGTGTATAGCTGAGTGTAAGTGCAGGCCCATTATAGCAGCTGTGTGTATAGCCTAGTGTGAGTGCAGGCCCATTATAGCAGAAATGGAGCGGATGGGAAACAAAAGGCCTGACAGAGACTGCAGGGAGCACGAAGGAATGAGCAGGACATATGTGGGCACATACATGCAGCACTCTCTGTCCGGGGAGAGAGGGGTTACAGCTATGTAGAGATTACCTCACAGTCATGTCCCCTGATGTAAGCCCCAGCCTGAAGTGGATCTGCTATGATTTGGAAGATGAGGGAGACTTCCTGGGTCAGAGTACAGAGCTGTAGACCCCGCTATGCAGACCATGCCCCTCCCCCAATCGCGCTCCCACCCAGCACAGGGAGCTCTTAAACCAAAGCAATGCTCTCAAACCAAGTTACAATTTTGAAAAACTGTGAGCTCTTCTTGCAAACCCTCAGTATATTCATTTAGCAAACTTGCCCCCTTCTCTTTTCTTCTCATTGTTGAAATTTGTCTAGGTTACAGACCACAGTTCTGCCTTAAAAACAGTAGTCTGGCTGGTGAATATATAAATATAGGGGGAGATTTATCAAATATGGTGTGAAGTGAAACTGTCTCAGTTGCCCCTAGCAACCAATCAGATTCCACCTTTCATTCCTCACAGACTCTTTGGCAAATAAAAAGGTGGAATCTGATTGGTTGCTAGGGGCAACTGAGGCAGTTTCACTTTACACCATATTTGATAAATCTCCTCCATAGTTTACACATTTTTGTATACTACACAGTCTAAATACCTTGTTTGCTAAATGAATGTAATTCCAAAAATACTTAACTTGATGAGCCCTACAGGATCAACAATGTTAGTAAAAATGGGAATAGCCCTTTAAGAACTCTGTTCTGCCCCAGTCACTGAGTGGCTGAGCGGCCAGTCCATCAGCTGGGTCGTGAAGTGTCAATGCTGAAGAACTCAGAGCCTGTCAGGGGTCCCAAGGCTGGTCCGTCGCTTACTGCCAGTATGGGGAGAGGCAACTTCCTATTCCAGATCAATTCCCCCCTGCCAGATTTTACAAATGGTCAGACTTCTCCTTTAATGAGTCTCTGGCTGACCAGTGTTTGCTTAGGTCCATGTGGTTGCTGTAAAGAATCTCTCTATATGCTGTTAACAAAACCAAAGTTTAGGGAATATGGCTGCCCCTATGATAAAATATATATTTATAAAAAAAATTACAATTTGAAAATAATAACAGATCACAAAACAAATATATTCTTCTTTCATTATCTAAAGTGACACATCCCCTTTTGATAAAATAGAAAGACCCCCAAAAGCTGGTGGTGGCCCCCTTTTCTATATGCTGCACTCGTATGTTTATACAACCATGGTTCTAATTACAAAAAATAAATAACATCCTTTAAATTTCTGTAAAATGTGCTAAAATTCAGTAATCCGACCTCATTGATTCCCTTCCTAGAAGCCAGGCTGGAAGCTTTCATGCTGAATGGGAAAGGTTTTGTGCTGGCTTCTGAAAACTGAATCTGCTCAAGTGAAAAGTAATTGTTTCACAGAAGAAACCGGACAAGCTGAACACATGGTGGGCTGTGCGGAGACTGGAGAAACCTCTTAATAACCCCCATACAGTCAGCCCAGCCATTATAAAGCTTTCCTGGGTCCAAAAATAAAAAACAACGCAAGGAAGAGCCAAACAGACCCGTAAATGGCAGATACCCTGCTGATAGCTGAGGTGGGTTTTACACATATGACAGGTGACATGACAGGCCTGCGCAGACATGTGTATTAATAGAACGAAATACGTAGCAATTCTTATAACAACTTTTTTCCTACTCAACACACCATAGAAAAGATGGAAATTGGTTGCTGATGGAATCACCTTAACATTTTGTCTGCACATTCTGTCACTTTTAAAGGGGTACTCCGGTGGGGAAAAAATTGTTTTCAAATCAGATGGTTGTAGAAAGTTACACAAATTTGTAAATTACTTCTATTTAAAAATATCAAGTCTTTCAGTACTAATCAGCTGCTGTATGTCCTGTAGGAAGTGGTGTATTCTTTCCAGTCTGACACAGTGCTCTCTGCTGCTGGTGGCACTGTGTCAGACTGAAAAGAATTAAACAACTTCCTATAGGTCATACAGCAGCTGATAAGTACTGGAAGATTTTTTAAGTAGAAGTAATTTACAAATCTGTATACGTTTCTGACACCAGCTGATTTGGGGGAAAAATTCATCTGTAGTATCCCTTTAAATGAACACTAAATAATTTATTTTCTGTCATTAAAGTTGTAAAGTTTTTATTGTCTGAGTGTTGATACCCCAACCAATTGCTAGAGCTGGGAGAAGTATATATGTGCTTTGCAGGTTGTCTCCCAGCTCTGTGCCACGCGACTGAGACAGACTCCAAATGTCTCCTACTTATTGTGACAAACTGATCTAAACTTTTGACTTTTCTCTACAACATCAGATGAGAAGAAATCCAACTGGATCCAGTAGCATGAGGTTCAGTGAATTTATTCAAGCAAAATACATGGGGGGCAACAATTCGACCCAAGAGGGTTTTTGTCAGGCTTGTCAAATACCATGCTGGGTTGAAATGTTGCTTGAATAAATTCACTGAACATCATGCTACTGGATGCAGTCAGATTTCTTCTCATGTGATATTACACGATCACCTACTGGGATCGCAGACTTTCCGGCCTGAATCCCACATCAACTCAATGGGAATTTTCTGAACTTTTGTACTTGGTGCTGTTGGATCTCTAATACTGTATATGGTTTGTCTGCAGAACAAGTCAAAAGTTTTTTTTAAAGTGACCGGTACATTTTAAAGAAATTGTCTGGGATAAAACAGGTGCACCAAGCAGACATCAAATACAGTGTGCCAAATACACAATGACTCAGGGGTGTGTGGTGTCCCACTACAGGTGTTTCTTGCCTTTAGACCCTTCACAAAAGCCTGTACTCTAAAGTAGAAGTGGTAATGAAGAAGTACCCAAGTTTTGCCACTAGATGTCGCTGTTATGTGTATTATGTACCTAGGTATTGTACAGCTGGATGTAACTAAAGGGTTATTGTTTTAGGATCTGTGCACCAATGGGAGTTCTTTCTTGTTTCCTCCTATCCCTATCCTTCTCTTTCTCTTAAACTCTCTTCTCACCCACTCTCAGCACACCTTATAACTGCTGTAGAAGGCAGTCACATGGGGAGAGTAAGTGTAGCCACACCTTAGTGAGTCTTACTCTGGCTTTTGTAGAGGAAGGACGCAAGCCAGATCGGTCCCTGTAGTAGCCGAGAAGGGCCCTGGCTCCTGCCAGGCCCCCTGTGGACAGTCTTACTCTGTAAGACACCTTAGCACTTTTTCTTGAAAGCAGCACTTCCATACAGTATGCAGTGCTGAACGCACTGTTAGAGAGGACAAGTCAGGAATCACCGCAACCCACGCCGAGAATCAGTGTAAAAGAGCAGGACAGTATCCAGCAGAAGAAAGGAACTAATCCATATAGAGCAAAGTTGCTAGGAGCCTATGTACTCGTAGTGCAGGTGTAATCGGAAAATTCTGACCACTCTGCTCATCCCAGGTAACAAGGTTTGGGACTTGTGTCACCCTCTAGGACGGGTCGCCCGACACTGGTGGGCATTAGGTGATACAAAGACCAAAGAGTCAAAAAAAGCGCACAAGTATTCTCTCTACTCTAAAGTATTCTATTTATTCTCCTTCTAAAGTTCCGGCAGAGCACACTTCTACCCTGGGTTGGGACATCTCTTGACATTCTCCTCTCTCCTTCTCAGAACTTCTACTACCTCTCAGCACACATCTCAGTCGGCATAACTGTATCTCTCTCTCACAACTTCCCAGCACAGTTCGAGTTACTAAAGATATTATCAAGTCAAGATCTTAATATATATATCACTGTTGTCAGGAACCGGACAGCAGGACAAGACAAGACAGTGAGCCCTAAGCTCAGCCCCGCCCACTGACTCTACCTACTTGCCCCCCTAGGCTAAACCCTAGGGCAGCAACTGGGCGGCAGTCCCTGTACTGGCTTGGTGGGACACAAAGACAAGACAGACAGACAAAACACAATAAAGAATAGTCGACAGTCCGGGTCACAACAATCGGGCAGCGCAGTACAAAAACACAATCCAAGAAGCAAGGTCTATAAACAGGCAATATGGTCAGGGCAGGCAGCTAGCAGGGATGGTCAGAAATACAAAGCAAAAAGAGTCAGAATAAACAGAGCAAGAGAACCAGAACCAGGCAGAGACAAGCTCAATATCCGGCAGTGAGAGGCAGGCTGGCAGACACTATATAGGAGACCAGAGGTCCAGTGCAGGAGCTGATTGGACCAGACCCCTAATCTCCTCAGAACACCTGGGGCAAGAGCAACCTGACCAGACAAGTTAACCAGCATCAGAGTTAACTCCGGAGTGGCCAGGAGTATCTCAGGCAAAGCGGGTGTGGCTGAACAAACACAGAAGGAAATAGAGCAGTGTTCAGACAAGGTTCAGGACACTGCACAAACATACAAAAACACTGAATATCAGCGCCATCTCAGGCGCGCAGCACGAGCCAAGGGGCGCACGGAGTTCGGCACAGGCACATTCATGACAACTGTATTGAGTCTTCCTACAGTAAAGAACAGTTTATTTATTTTAACTGAACTCAGTGGATATTTGCTAAGCACCTACACAGTCATTGCTTCTTCCTTGGGTCATCTCCCCTTTCTGTGGGTGGCGGTACCAATAGTCCAAGTGGGTCACAACTCCACTCCAGACCACCGTGATAAGCGACCAAGGGACCCCCTCACATCCTGGCAGGTCACCGACCACAGGGGAAAGGATATAGCCAGACCCTTTAAAATAAAAGCAGATGTGCCACCATACATGTGTGCCCAACCGGCACTGGCATCACGACAACCTAACATCTGGCTGAGCTATATTCCGTCCAACCACCAGAGAAGTGGCGTCACACGTTACCACCTAGCAAGTGACCAGTCGAGCGTACACCACAGGGGGGCACAACAAATGGGGTAACAATTATTCCAGGCATCTTCTCAGGAGAAAGTGTATGTACAATAGGAGTAGCACTATCGTTGGACATTGCACAAATGAGGCTACAGGCATACTTCTCTACAGCCTTCTATTTCCACTAGTTACTTGAAAACTTCAGGTTAAGACAACCTACAGTAGGTCTAATTTTTGAGGTTTAAACAGTGATACAGGTAAAATGATCACTGGATGTGGCTATGGAGGGTCTCCTGGGGCATAGTGTTCCAACTGTTACATACCTATATACCTATAGTATATTGTAACAACAACATGGGGGCATTTAGCTGTCTCTGTTATAAGAACCAACTCATTTTGAACCCTATTTTGACCTTCTGTATCAGTCTATTGTCCAATACTGTAACAGATACATAAAGAAAAGGAAGCATCAATTGACTATAGGCAATGTGTCACAATGGCTCAGACAGAAAGTAATGCAGTTGCCTGTATACTCATGTTGTATGTATATATATATATATATATATATATATATATATATATATGTATAGACAAGGAAACAATGGGAGATGCTAATGTACAGAATGACTAACCCATGCCGCATGCAGTTATGAGTCACTGGGCAGGATGCTAATGGTGCCCGCGTCAGCTACGGGTTTTCTTACAGTATTAAGTGGTCGTGAGCTTTGCCAGGCTAAATTCTGAATGATTTGCATAACGACTTCTGTTTAGAAGTGAGGCTCTGCCACCTTCTGGACACAAGTAGAACTGCAGCTGTCTGATTCATTGCTGTAGCTTTGTGTAAAAGCTGTTCATGATAATAAAATCACAATTATAAATAATTGTAATTGTGTAATTGTACGATATGAACATTTTCAATTTAATGAAATGAATAGTTACAAAGAATCTGCATATAATTAGAAATGTGGCAAATTTGCCTGCGCCCATCGGCCGCACAGAGATTTGTGAGCTCGATGTCATTTAATGGATGCAAGCTAAAAAAACAGGTTGAAGTTGGTAGTGGATATTATTCCATCTTTGCTGATGTTAGAAAACTTTCCCCAAATTCTGACCCTAGAGGGAGATGAAAGTTGTTTTTTTTTTTCTGCAAAAGGTTATTTTTAACATAATTAAAACATACATACGATCAATATTAGTTGTTTGCAAGATTTCTGCTTGCTGTCATTAAGCAGAATTCTGCCATTGGATTACAATCTGTTCTGGTCATGTGATGGACACACAGGTATATGACTTAGTACAAGACAGAACCCTGACAACTGTATGATAACAAATAACCTTCATATACTAAAATCCTGATACCCCTTGGGGGTGAGTTCACACGTACAGGATCTGCAGCAGATCCGCAGCAGATTTGATCGTCCAGAGTTACTTTGCATTGAATCTGCAACTTCAAATCTGCGCCATCAAATCTGCTGCAGATCCTGTATGTGTGAACGCACCCTTAAAGCAAATTTACCATCAGATGCCAAAAAAAATTGGCAGTACCTTACTGGCATTAGTGCAGGGATCACAGTGATTCCCATGGTCAGTGCCATTTTCTTCTTGAGGTGCACTGACCTGGCTCTATGCACTGGAGGCGGGCTCAGTGATTATATCCCCTCCCCTCGGTGACGCGACTCCATTAGAACCAAGCAGGACTGCATCACAGAGGGGTGGGGATATCATCACACTGGGGGCATCGGGCCCACCTTTAGTGCATAGAGTCTGGCCAATGCACCACAAGAAAGCACGGGAACCGAACGTTTTGAAAAAAGGACCACGCCACCAGGATACTGGCACTGGTGCCGATTAGGTCCTGCAAAAATGTTTTACATAGGTCTGATGGTCCATTCTGATCTGTCCCCCAACTAATCTCAGATTGTGCCCCCTTGTTCTTGTGTTCAGTTTCTTCTATTAAAAAGTTTCCTTCTTGGCATCATATACCATATTATACACATACTATATATACTATAGAGTATTAACACCAAAAGGTTATCCCAGTCTGCCATGTATGAAAGCCACAGGGACATCATCCACGTTGGGTAACGATGAATATCCTAGCCTTTAACCCTTTAGATGCCGCAATCAACACTGACAGTGGCAATTAAACTTGTTTAATAATATGAATTTATTATGTAACTAATTAAAACAATAAATAAAAGACACATTATATGTCTGCAACAACCCGGATTATAAATGCTTGTTTTTTCCTATCCCACCTCCCAAACAAACTGGAAAAAAAAAAAAAGTTAAATAACGAACAGTGTAATAGTTTAAAAAAGGACAGATTAGCACCAAAGAAAACTTTAAAGAGTCACTGTAGTATATATATATATTTTTTTTTTTTTTGGGCAGAAATCAATCAGAATCAGAAGTTTTTAAGAAACTTTGTAATTGGGTTTATTAGCCAAATCTGCCATTATCTGCATGTAAAAAGCCTTTTCCCAGGTCCCCCTCTCCCTCCTCTTTTCCATCCACTGCAAAAAAATCTGAAAATTGTGACTTGTTGCATCAGACGTACCCTGTCTGTTCTAGGGAGAGGGGAGGGGGGGAGGAGGAAGGAGGGAGTACAGCAGAAAGCAGATAACAGAGGATTACAGGCACAGAGCTGGGTGAACGCTGTAATCAGAGCTCAGAGAGGTCAGTGGTGACTGTCAGAGGAGATAGAGGGTGAGGTATTTGTAGATTAACTCTTTAGCTCTCTCCATAGGAGAACAATGAAGACAGGGGGGAGAGCTTCAAACTGCTTTTTCATGATAAAAATGCATTTTTCGGCTAATAAACCCAATTACAAAGTTTCTTAAAATCGCCGGGACTATTGATTTCTGCAAAAAAAAAATTCACAACAGTGACACTTTTAACATATCCTGCAAGTAAAGAGTTTAAAGTTTAGAAAAAAAAAACTTCTTGCACCACAGAACAATTCAAGAGTAAAGAAAAAAATTGCTTTCCAGTGGCGTCCATAGCCTTTAAATGGTCATGGAGCCTTTTAAACTTAGGATGGGTCATGCATATTAGATGAGCTGGAGTCCAACTTCCAAATGTGTAAAGAGGTCGTGTGAGTCCTGTAGCTGCACGCCAATTTGTACTTGCAAATCATTACAAGGCCCCTCCACCAATTTTATACTGTTGGGTTGTTATAATGATGAAGATAGCAGGCTGTTATATATATTTTACCTTAGTATTAGTATCTGTATTGCTATGGCTTGCTAGAATTGATATATATCCAAGATGTGTCATATCTATCTATCTATCTATCTCCTATCTATCTATCTATCTATCTATCTATCTCTATCTCCTATCTATCTATCTATCTATCTATCTATCTATCTATCTCCTATCTATCTATCTATCTCCTATCTATCTATCTATCTATCTATCTATCTATCTATCTATCTATCTTCTATCTATCTCCTATCTATCTATCTATCTATCTATCTATCTCCTATCTATCTATCTATCTATCTATCTATCTATCTATCTTCTATCTATCTATCTATCTATCTATCTATCTATCTATCTATCTCCTATCTATCTATCTCCTATCTATCTTATCTATCTCCTATCTATCTATCTTATCTATCTCCTATCTATCTATCTATCTATCTATCTATCTCCTATCTATCTATCTCCCTATCTATCTATCTGAGGAACTGCAGCACTCAATGTAATAATCCAATGCAAACAAAGTGCGACATTTCAGCCCCACATGGAGCCTTTCTCAAGTATATTTTATGTGGGGCTGAAACGTTGCTCCTTGTTTGCTGTGGTATAAAATACAAACTGTTTGCAGTGGAGTGCTGTGCTTCCTCTGATATTGAAGTAAGGATTTTGATTGAATTCTTTGCTGCAGGCACACGCTTCATAGCTGTGCACCATGCCTGTGGTTTAATAACAATATATATATATATATATATATATATATATATATATATATATATATATATATATATATCCCTATGCATATGTTACAGATAATCAAATTCTGTTGTTAGAATCAATTCTACATTCTACACTCACTATATATATCTGACAAGCACATAACTAGCCAATAGCCTACTAAAAAGTACAACAGTCTCCAGCCAGACAAGTTCACATACTCCCATTGAATGGGCTGTGACCCTATTTCTGACAGCAGCATTAATGCATGGCCCTGTGGTCTCTGCTAAAGCCATCCATGTGGCACTGCCTCGTGCTCGGCTGACCTGAAGGTGAACAATCCTCAGAGCAATGATCAAGTGAGTAATGACAATGAGATCCTGCATTGTGACTACAGCGGCGCAGGCCGACCGCAGATGGTTGCAGAACACACACAATTAAAGGCTTCTACACATGGCTGCACTCTTCATACGACTGCATTGTAAGTGATACATACAAAGACAAAGCGCCACATGCACCCTGGGAGGTTCCATGTGCAGGCATTTGCTGATGTGCTTATGGTACGCTGCGATTGTAGACAGTGTGCTGTGCCTAACCGTTCCAATAGCATTAATTTTTTTTTTTTTTTTAATGGTACATGGCTATGGAGCCAAGATAGGAACAGTGTGACCTTATGGGTCTCTGGGTGGCTCCTTTTACCTTAATGCCATGCAATGCACAATCCACTGATCCATGGGTGTACAGTTTGCGGCAACTGCAATGGGGTGCTATGATTTCTAGCTGTCCCCCCAGATTGATCATACATTCATGGTAGATCTATAAAACCTATTCATATCGTAAGCAGCAGAGGTGGGCACTGGAGGAAATAGTCACATGCAAGCAGCTACTGGTCAGACAGACATCATATACTGTGCACAGAGAACATTGCAGGGGAAATGTTCACCTTCCACCAGTAGATGGCAGTACAACTGGGGAGGAGAGAGATTCAAAACTAAAGACAAATAGCTGGTGGCTGGAGCAGGGCTGTCCTTCTGTGCCCACCACTTATAACAAGCCATTAGAGTGTGTGAGTGTGTTGCTGTGTTTATATGTGTGTATTTGTATAAAAAGAAATTTCAGGAGGGCTTTCAAGGGGTAACTTTTGATATGTTGCTGATGGTGAGACTAACAATTCATTCCACACTTGTTGTTATCTATTTAGTCTCCTTCCCCCAGTTCTGAGCTACTGCTTTCTGCTGAAGACACAAAAAACTGTGAGTTATTCCCACCATCTCCCCCTTCCTACCCCCTTCCTTCTGAGACATCTAATGTCTCAGACTGGAAGGCTTTATCTGCAACTTTGTAGCTTCTTTGTAATGCTGGGAGGTTTGTTCTGGTCAAGTTTCCGATGAACTCACAAAGTTCCAGATAGGGTCTTGTTTACATCAGCCATCTCGGAAAGGGGGGGGGGGGGGATGGAGAAAAAACTCACATACAGGTTTTTTTGTGTCTTCAGCTGAAAGCAGCAACTCAGAACTGGGGGAAGGAGACTGAATAACAAGTATGGAAGGAATTGTCAGTCTCACCATGGACAGCAACATAAGAAAAGTTATGTTTGAGTGGAATACCCCTTTGATCAGCGGTCAACTTTAATTTGGATTTGACATTAATTCAGATTCATACAGGAGCAGAAATTCACTGATCCTGTACATTCATCAACAAGACGTACACTGTGGAAATGTTGGGTATGTAAGTGGCAATCAGCATCACCGCTATACTCCGGGCAAGACTAGAATGCGAGCGGCATATGCCTGACAGCTCAGTATACAGGAGCAAGGACTCTCTGCCCATCTGATGTTACCATCAAAGGCAGGAATCCCTGCGCCTCTACACTGAATGGTGAGGTATTCATTGCCCAGTTACATAGGGTAGGCCAGGTGCTGTGTGTCCAGTCATTGTTGTATGTGTAATAGGCAATGTATTCACTGGGCTGGGCCTCACCATGTATTGTATAGGAGCAGGGACTTTACATTGTGATTTGCCCAAATCAAGTCCCCAAAAAGATTGGATTCAGACAAAGCTCCCAGCCCCTATTACCTGTCCAGCATCATTTTGGCATTCACTCAAGCAGTATACATCAAGGTTTGCATTTATTTGATGGATGGATGGATGGACTAACACAGCAGACTGCACCATTCCATACAGAGGCTTCCAGAAAAGAACGTACAAATATATATATATATATATATATATATATATATATATATATATAGTACCTTGGTTTAAGAGTAACTTAGTTTAAGAGCGTTTTGATTTAAGAGCTCAAGTTTTTCAAAATTGTGACTTGGTTTAAGAGCATTGCTTTGGTTTAAGAGCTCCCTCTACTGGGTGGGAGGGTGAGTGGGGGAGGGGCATGGTTTGCATAGCGTGGTCTACAGCACTGTACTCTGACCCAGGAAGTCTCCCTCATCTTCCAAATCATAGCAGATCCACTTCAGGCTGGGGCTTACATCAGGGGACAGGTCTGTGGAGGCAATCTCTGCATAGCTGTAACCCCTCTCTCCCCGGACAGAGTGTGCTGCATGTATGTGCCCACATCTGCCCTGCTCATTCCTTTATGCTCCCTGCAATCTCTGTTAGCCCTGATTGGTCCATGCTGAATACACACCCCTTCTCCATTGCTGTCATGTGACCACACAGACCTCTGACAGCAGCCCTGCATCTCTATTCTAGCCTGTTGTACTACGCTACTGCATTATGGGGATGTGCAGTTCCATCCTGTATCTACAAACTGCTGCCGTGTTATCAGGTTTATGCCCTTACTATACATTATACAAAACATGTATGTAAGGTCGTGTCAGCTCACCTGTTTAGGATCCTGGAGCCTACTTGTGGCCAGGGGGTGCACGGATCCCGGGTAGCCAACCCACTTATAGCAAAGACTTTGAAGAAAGGAGGACAGTGGATCCAGCACATCCAAGTAATCCAAAAATGAAATGGTTAAAACATTAAACTTTAATCCATGTTGCGGTTAAAACTTAAAGAGTCACTGTCGTATTTTTTTATTTTGCAGAAATCAATAGTCCAGGCGATTTTAAGAAACTTTGTAATTGGGTTTATTAGCCAAATCTGCCATTATCTGCATGTAAAAAGCCTTTTCCCAGGTCCCCCCCTCCCTCCTCTTTTTCATCCACTCTGAAAAATCTGAAAATTGTGACTTGTTGCAGGAGACGTCCCCTGTCTGCTCTAGGGAGAGGGGAGGGGGGAGGAGGAAGGAGGGAGTTAGCCAGCAGCAGAAAGCAGATAACAGAGGATTACAGGCATGGATCTGGGTGACAGCTGTAATCTGAGCTCAGACAGGTCACTGGTGACTGTCACAGGAGATATCCCGTGAGGGATTTGTAGATTAACTCTTTGTTGTCCTGTTTTGGTCTTTTCTTTAGCTCTCTCCATAGGAGAACAATGAAGACAGGGGGGAGAGCTTCAAACTGCTTTTTCATGATAAAAATGCATTTTTCGGATAATAAACCCAATTACAAAGTTTCTTAAAATCGCCTGGACTATTGATTTCTGCAAAAAAAAATTCACGACAGTGACACTTTAAGCCCATATTGGAATGAAGTTGTGACTAGACGACACGTTTCGCGCCAAAGTTTAATGTTTTAACAGTTTCATTTTTGGATTACTTGGATGTGCTGGATCCACTGTCCTCCTTTTTTCGAAGTCTATACATTATACACCACATGCTGATTGCTATACTGTACAGTAACTTATAATATCACATATTCAGCTGTTTATAAATGTTTGTTTCATTTGTTTTACATGTTATTCAGAATATAAAATCATTATTTTTGGAGTGTAGAACCAATCGTCTGCATTTCTATGATTTCTTAAGAGAATTTGAAAGAAGAGTGAATTTGAATAACAAGCACGGTCCTGGAACCAATTATGCTCGTAATCCAAGGCACCACTATATATATATATATATATATATATATATATGTGTGTGTGTGTGTGTGTGTGTGTGTGTGTGTCTTAACAATGGGAGCCTATGGAGAAAAATGCTACTGTGTGGAACCCTCAGAGGTATCCATTTAACATATATATCTGATACTAGATGTTTCATCTAACCATTAGATTATACTAGAAAATGTACCCGGCGCTGCCCGGGTATAAAGTGTCAATGTGTTAATTAGATTTGTTCTAAGGTGCCCAGGAGGCCAATCTAAAGGTATTGTTTCATCAGTGAAATTAGTGTATACCTGTAGTGCATAGTTGGAGGGGTTCTGTATACCTACAGTGTATAGTTTTTAGGGGTCCCGCATATCTGTAGAGCATAGTTGGGGGGTGGGGGGCTGTATACCTGTAGTGTATAGTTGAGGAAGGTCCTGTATACCAGTAGTGTATAGTTAGGGGGGAGGGCTGTATACCTGTACTGTATAGTTTGGGAAGTCCTGTATACCTGCAGTGTATAGTTGGTGAAGGTCCTGTATACCTGTACTGTATAGTTCACGGTTCCTGTATACCTTTAGTAAATAGTTGGTGCTGTATACCTGTAATGTGTAGTTGGTGGAGGTTTTCTATACCTGTAATTTATAGTTTGAGGGTCCTGGATACCTGTAGTGTATAGTTAGTGGAGGTCTTGTATACCTGTAGTATATAGTTTGGGGGTCCTGTATACCTGTAGTGTATAGTTTGAGGGTCCTGTATACCTGTAGTATGTAGTTGGTGGGGGTCCTGTATACCTGTAGTGTAAAGTTTGGGGATCCTGTATACCTGTAGTATAGAGTTGGTAAAGGTGCTGTATACTTGTAGTATAGAGTTGGGGGAGGTCCTGTATACCTGTAGTGTAAAGTTTGGGGTCCTATATACCTGTAGTAAATAGTTGGTGGAGTTCCTGTATACCTGCAGTGTATAGTTTTGGGGTCCTGTATACCTGTAGTGTATAGTTTGGGGTCCTGTATACCTGTAGTATAGAGTTGGTGGGGGGTGCTGTATACCTGTATTATAGAGTTGGTGAAGGTCCTGTATACCTGTAGTGTATAGTTTTGGGTTTCTGTAAACCCGTAGTGTATAGCTTGGGGTCCTGTATACCTGTAGTATATAGTTGGTGGAGGTCCGGTATACCTGTAGTTTAAAGTTTGGGGGTCCTGTATACCTGTATTATAGAGTTGGTGAAGGTCCTGTATACCTGTAGTGTATAGTTTTGGGTTTCTGTAAACCTGTATTGTATAGTTTGGGGTCCTGTATACCTGTAGTATATAGTTGGTGCAGGTCCGGTATACCTGTAGTGTAAAGTTTGGGGGTCCTGTATACCTGTAGTATAAAGTTGGTGGAGGTCCTGTATACCTGTAGTGTATAGTTTTGGGGTCCTATATACCTGTAGTGTATAGTTTGGGGTCCTATATACCTGTAGTATATAGTTGGTGGAGTTCCTGTATACCTGTAGTGTATAGTTTTGGGGTCCTATATACCTGTAGTGTTTAGTTTGGGGTCCTATTTACCTGTAGTATATAGTTGGTGGAGTTCCTGTATACTTGTAGTGTATAGTTTTGGGGTCGTGTATAGTAGTGTAAAGTTTGGGGTCCTGTATACCTGTAGTATATAGTTAGTGGAGGTCCCGTGCACCTGTAGTGTATAGTTTTGGGGTCCTGCAAACCTGTAGTGTCCTGTATACCTGCAGGGTCGTATTTACCATTAGGTACACATGGTCTGGTGCCTAGGGTAGCACCTTGCAGAGGGGCAGTATCCTCCCATTCAGAAAATCTGGTGTCTTTTCGAGGGGGGGGGGGTATGGCAGTATTGGTCAGGTCTGGTATAGCGGTGTTATCCAATCACAGTATGGAGGTATTGGTCAGATCTGGTATGGCAGTGTTATTTAGTCACAGTGTGTCGGTATTGGTCAGGTCTGGTATAGTGGTGTTATCCAGTCACAGTATTGCGGTATTGGTCAGGTCTGGTATAGCGGTGTTATCCAGTCACAGTATGGCGGTATTGGTCAGGTCTGGTGTGGCCGTGTTATCCAGTCACAGTATGAAGGTATTGGTCAGGTCTGGTATGGCAGTGTTTTTCAGTCACAGTATGGTAGTATTGGTCAGGTCTGGTATAGTGGTGTTATCCAGTCACAGTATGGCGGTACTGGTCAGGTCTGGTGTGGCGGTGTTAAATGTGAGGTCTGGAGCTATTACCTACCTATCCTGATGTTAATTGGTGAGTGAGGATGGGGCGTCTTCAGGTTTAGTGCTTAGGGCAGCAGCAGCTGGTAATACTGCCCTGTATACCTGTATAGATGGAGTAGGAGGTCCTGTATACATGTACTGTATAGATGGAGTAGGGGGCCCTGTATACATGTACTGTATAGATGGAGTAGGGGGTCCTGTATACATGTACTGTATAGATGGAGTAGGGGGTCCTGTATACATGCACTGTATAGATGGAGTAGGGGGTCTACCAGTTATTTCTGTGGATCTGTTGTGAGGCAGCTGGCCCTAGCAACCAATCAGATTCCAGCTCCCTGTGAAAGCAGTAATCCTATTGGTTGCTAAGGCTCCCAACTGCCAACTTCTGGGCAGCTGCAGCTAATTATTTCACCTGTGTGCAGTGAGGAGATTTTCCCATTCATTTCTATGGGGCACCGCTCTTCCCCCTCCCCCTCCTCTCCTGTACATCTAGCAGGGACGGGACCTTCGCAATAAACTTCCCGGGCACCTAATGTATCTGTGTGCCAAATTTGGGGTCAAACGGTTCAGGCGTTTGGAAGTCTACACGGGACAGACAGCCAGACAGACAGACTTTCATTTTTATTATATAGATTACAAGCTCTGGAAAGACTATATATGCGTTTGTGTGTCTCTATACTGTATCTAAGGACGCTAGAAAGGTCTCATACCTAGTTTTAGCAATAGACCCCGACTGCTGCTGAGTAGAGATGAGCTTGGCCATCTGGTTCTGTAAGGCCATGTCTTTACCATGGGCCTGTCTGATGAATGGATGCTCCAGCAGATGGATGACTGATGGCCTCTTTTCAAAATCCTTAATAAGACACCTAGAATGACACATCAGGAGAAATTACAGAAATTATTCAGGCATATGTTTCTGTATCCTCATGTCCAGGACAACCTCATCTGCTTTACTGCAAGGTTATTCTAAGCCATGATATTGGGGAGAAAGACAATTATTATTTCAGATGCCACCGCCCAATGTATCAATGACTGCAGGTTAGTAAATGCATTAAACTATATATTCTGCTGTATATTTCGTTTATCCCGGACCATTTACAGCCACTTACCAGAAGGAAATTTTGGCCAAAAAGTGACGACCACACGTGTTCAGCCATACTGTATGGAAATGAATAGGACTGTTGTATATAATTGTTTCCATTCATTTCTATGGAGAGTGCTGTGCCCGCTCATTCAGCACTGGACAGCTCCCACATACTGAAACACAATGACGCTGATTCCTTAGAAGTGATAAATGCAATGTCATGTAGTAGATGGGACAATTCCCCTTCACGTCAATTTTCTCTTTTGTGTCACTTCTACAAGCTTTGTACAGCGCATTAACATTCCAGCACATTTACCCATATGACAGCTTAAGTGTCTGTAAGAAAAGCTGTCCATAGGAGTCAAGGTAATTCTGCCAATCAGAGTAATGTTCAGCTTCTATTTCAGCAGCTTACTATTAACTTGGTGTATGGCTTACTATATACAACAGGTGCCATCTGTCTATTACATCTGACATCCGCCATATCCTGATCATCACATAAGGGCAAAACCCATGCAACATTGTGCAGCTATTAGACATCGCATTTGGGCTAGACATGGGAGTGGAAGTAAGTGCTGAGCTTCAGCTTTACAACATCTTTACAATAAGGTAAAAGAAAATTAAATAAAAGTTTTCAGAGAATAAAATAATCTCCAAACATAAAAGTGGAAATTCTTCTTATATTTACAGTAATAAACAAACACAACTAGCATCATGTTAGAGAAAACCACCCCTTTCTGCAGATCAGATTTCTTGGGATAAAATTCAGTACCTTTTCTGAGTGGTGATAAGAGGAGGCTGCTGTAGAGGAGAGGTGGTAAGAGAATGCTGCTATAGAGGTGAGGTGGTAAGAGGAGGCTGCTGTAGAGGAGAGGTGATAAGAGGAGGCTGCTGTAGAGGAGAGGTGATAAGAGGAGGCTGCCTTAGATGAGAGGTAATAAGAGAATGCTGCTATAGAGAAGAGGTGGTAAGAGGAGGGTGCTGTAGAGGAGAGGTGATAAGAGGAGGCTGCTGTACAGGAGAGATAAGAGGAGGCTGCTTTAGAGGAGGGGTGGTAAGAGAAGGCGGCTGTAGAGAAGAGGTGATAAGAGGAGGCTTCTGATGTAGAGGAGAGGTGACAAAATAGTGCTGCCATAGAGGAGAGGTGATAAGAGGAGGGTGCTGTTGAGGAGAAGTGATAAGAGGAGGCTGCTGTTGAGGAGAAGTGATAAGAGGAGGCTGCTGTAGAGGTGAAGTGGTAGGAGGCTGATGTAGAGGTGAAGTGATAAGAGGAGGCTGATGTAGAGGTGAAGTGGTAAGAGGAATGTGTTGTAGAGGTGAAGGGGTAAGAGGAGGCTGCTGTAGAGGTGAAGGGGTAAGAGGAGGCTGCTGTAGAGGTGAAGTGGTAAGAGGAGGGTGCTGTAGAGATGAAGTGGTAAGAGGAGGCTGATGTACAGGTGAAGTGGTAAGAGGAGGCTGCTGTTGAGGAGAAGTGATAAGAGGAGGCTGCTGTAGAGGTGAAGTGGTAGGAGGCTGATGTAGAGGTGAAGTGGTAAGAGGAAGGTGATGTAGAGGTGAAGTGGTAAGAGGAGGCTGCTGTAGAGGTGAAGTGGTAAGAGGAGGGTGATGTAGAGGAGAAGTGGTAAGAGGAGGCTGATGTAGAGGAGAGCTGATAGGAGAAGGCTGCTGTAGAGGTGATCGATATATAGCACCAGTATTAGGCAATAGCAGCTCCCCGTTCAAAGGTCACTGAGTAAGCTCAGTAATTCTTCACATTCATCTCAAGGGGACAGATCTTGTCTATTGTTGTATATGTCAATGAGGCCTGCTGTAAAGCATGTCACTAAATGCTGTTAAAAACAGCTCAGGTAAGATAGCAGCCCCCATAACAATGTACAAAAATAACAATCAGAAAATAGAAATAGATTACACAAAAATGAAAACTTTTTATCATCTGGTGGTCATCAGTATCAGTATCTAGGCGATACATTTTCTTTAAGAGCGGCTTCCTCTTAAAGGGGTTGTCTGAATGGTTTATCCACAGTATAGGCCATCAATGGCTGATCAGAAGTGTGGTACACCCAAGACCCCTAACAATCAGCTATTGTACTAGCACTTATACACAGTGATTGGTGCCAGACGCCTTGCACCATCTACTGTGTCATGGTGGTGGTTGTGGTGGTGTGGGCTACTGAAGCTTCACTTATATTCAAATTCACTAGTAACCCAGTACACAGTCACCAATACAAGGCTTCTGGCACCGCTCACTGTGTTTGGGTGTTGTAGCAGCTGCTCTTCCAAACAGCTGCACCAGATACACCATCAATGTTATAAACCTTGAAAATCCCTATAATATACAGCATTGATGTGTGACTGGTAAGGTCCAACCATTCGGACCTTGAAAACAGCTTATGTAATGAGGGAATGAGCAAATTAGGATTCACAGTCCAGTAATAGGGTCCTACTACTCCAGCTGTTGCAAAACTACAGTTTCCATGCTGGGAGTTGCAGTTTGGTAAGAGCTGGAAAGGAACAGGTTGTAGAGCACTGCCCTGAGTACTAAGGCAATCTGGAAATTCAGATAAACACCAGACAAGTATATGTATGTAAAAATAATACATTCAATTGTCACATCGTATTATTAAATATTAAAGGGGTACTAGTTATAAACAATTGTAATTTACTTCTATTTAAAAATCTCAAGTTTTCCCATACTTATTAGCTGCTGTATGTCCTGCAGGAAGTGGTGTATTCCTTCCAGTCTGAGAGGTTTTCTATAGGAATTTGCTACTACTCTGGGCAGTTTCTGTCTCAAACAGAGGTGGCAGCAGAGAGCGCTGTGTCAGACTGGAAAGAAAACCACATTTCCTACAGGACATACAGCAGCTGATAAGTACTGGAAGACTTGAGATTTTTAAATAGAAGTCAATTACCAACCTATAAAACTTTCTAAAACCAGTTGATATGAAAGAAAAAGATTTTCGCTGGACAACCCCTTTAAGAACCATATAAAGTTAAATCCTTTGCCATATTTTACTACTAAATACAAATGCAACTTTTAATGCTAATATAAACAAGATTTATGCATACAGAAAGAGCCAAAATGAGCCCTATGGTACATCTCCACTATGTCATCATTTTTTCTGCAGGAGGCTAAATTCTAGGGCAGGGGTAGGGCACCTGGGCTCTCCAGCTGTTGCAAAACTACAACTCCCATCATGCCTGGACAGCCAGAGCTTTAGCTCAACTCAAACGTTACTTTCATTTTATATATATATATATATATATATATATATATATATATATATATATATATGCATTGCATGAGCCTCACCTGGACTGAATGCCTAGATTGCAGCTCAGCTTCTTGCAGTCATCCTGTAAGCCTGCCGCACAGGACATCATTGCAGGGGAGAATTTCCGAGCTTAATTCCTGAAATCTGATGCTTAAAATGATGTTTGGAGCCTCTCTGCAGAACCTTTCATTGTGTCTTTATGAGAATCAGCCAGCGGAGCTTAAATCATGTCAATGCCGTGTCCAGAGCCTACCCTCCCATTAGGTCTCATTCATTACTGGGTTTTACATACAAGAGACACCTGATTCTTTACTGTAATGCGATAAAGGATTGAAAATGAGTTCCAGGGTGTGCAACAAGTTACTAGACTACCTTGAACTCTCGCAGTCCTGATATAGCATAGTACAGTATAGCTTGGTAGCAGCTCTCGTCCCTGTACATGAGAAAAGGATCCCGAACAAATGACCTTCCTCCGTTAACTAAAATTACCCTAACAGAATATATGAAAAAACTGGACAACCCCTTTAAGAAAAAAAAAACTAGAGGTTCTGCCACAAGGAATATTGATGAAGAAATAATATATTAATAATAGTCAGTGCCACAACATAAAAAAGGGAATGTATATGGTTACATATACCACATACACATAAAATACAAATTAAAATAAGATTATTTATTTATATATATATATATATATATATATATATATATATATATATATATATTATTAATATAATTATTTTTTTTAAACAATTTAAACAATCTTGTCGCTGTCATAACCCATACTACCCCACCCCACATGTGCACGCCCACACACAGAGGCTCTGAGCTTCTAAAGTTTAAGACTAAAGATGAGCGAACCTGGAGCATGCTTGAGTCCATCCGAACCAGAACGTTCGGCATTTGATTAGCGGGGGCTGCTGAAGTTGGATAAAGCCCTAAGGCTATGTGGAAAACATGGGTATAGTCATTGGCTGTATCCACGTTTTCCAGACAATCTTAGAGCTTTATCCAAGTTCAGCAGCCACCGCTAATCAAATGCCGAACGTTCTGGTTCGGATTGACTCGAACCCCAACCCGGTTCACTCATCTCTATTTAAGACTTCTCCGGAAAGCCCCTTTAAGACCTCCTGTCAAAAGCACGAGCACTAGTGTTTTACATACGGTATTTTTGCTCACTATTTTTCAACCATAACCAGGAGTGGATTGAAAATACAGAAAGGCTATGTTCACACACTGTTAAAATTTAGTGGATGGCCGTCATTTACTGACAAAAAATTACTGTTATTTTAAAACAATGGGCATTATTTGCTGTTAAATGGCGGCCATCCACAGAATTTTTACAGTGTGTGAACAGAGCCTTTCTGTGTTTTCAACCACTTTTAGTTGAAAAATACTGACAAAAAATACTGCGTGTGAACATAGCCGAAAAAAGTATCTCCTGCTCAGGCGTTCTTGGCACAACCATGATGGCTCGTTTAGTTGAATGTTGTAACAGAATGGGTACTTGAACAGCGCTTTCCCTAGTAATAGCGGCTGAACGAGGTGTATTAGAAAAAGCCAGACTTGCAGTGATTAGCAGGTCTACCTTCATTCTATTTTTATCGCCGGACAACCCCTTTAAGGGTTGTCAGATTAAAACAAACACCGTAATACACATAATATGAAGCTGAAGCACTGGAGACGGGCCTACCCACCCCCAGTGGGAGGAAATCCCGCCCCTCTATAAAACGGCTCCATTAGAATCAATGGAGCAGCATCACAGAGGGGCAGGGGTTTCCTCCCACTGGGGGTGGGTAGGCCCATCTCCAGTGTTGCAGTTCAGGCCTGATGGTACATTCCTAGTTACTAGAAAAACTGTAATGTGGGAGATGTAACAGAGGTCATATTGTCACCCAGCTTTACTAGAGAAAAAATATACCGGCAAACTAATCTCAGGGTGGGTTCATACTACGGAATTCTCGCAGACAATGTCCGCGGAATTCCGCAGTATGTCCGTGCGCCTTTCCGCCGGCTCCTTAGACACCATTCTATGGGCCGACGTATTCTGCTATTCGCCGAAAGAAGTGACATGTCACTTCTTTCGGCAGATAGCGGAATACGCCGGCCCATAGAATGGTGTTTATGGAGCCGGCGGAAAGGCGCGCAGCCGTGCGGGCGGACATACTGCGGAATTCCGCGGACATTGTCTGTGAGAATTCCGTAGTATGAACCCACCCTCAAAGAGGAACTCCACAGAAAATACAATTAAATAAGCTGGTTTTGAGAAAGTTTGAGAAAGAATTGCAAATTACTTCTACTTAAAAAAAACTCAAGTCTTTCAGTACTTATCAGCTGCTGTATGTCCTGCAGGAAGTGGTGTATTCCAGTCTGACACAGTGCTCTCTGCTGCCACCTCTGTCCATGAAAGGAACTGTCCAGAGCAGGAGAGGTTTTTATGGGGATTTGCTACTGCTCTGGACAATTCCTGACATGGACAGAAACAGCAGCAGAGAGCACTGTGTCACACTAGTAAGAATACATCACTTCCTGCAGGACATACAGCAGCTGTTAAGTACTGGAAGACTTGAATTTGGTAGTGATGCTTCAGTAATTTACTACAGACTCACAAACATCCTGCCATGCCTCAGAGGCTTAACGTCAACCTCTCGGGCCATAAAATCTTAACTGTTCCAAAGCCCCCACTTACCATGTGCCTTTGATGCCCCCTTCAGGCCGCAGGCAATAGTGTAACCTCTTTATTCCCTGCGGTTTTGCCCCAGGATGCCATGTATCTGCACAGGAATATTCCTTACCCTCTATTTACAAGAACACTGAGTCTTTAGAAATGTAAATGCCGCATGCTCCACGATGATAACATTGAATAGAGGGCTCCGCTCTGTTTCCATGAAAGTAGCCGTTCTATGAGTAGTAAATCAAGCTGATTCCAGTTGGCCCCCATTTATTTACAAAGAGAAGAACATATATTCTGTGCAGCCAGAATTTTTTTTTACAAGCGGATAATAAGCCATATGGCTGGAGTCATAAATGCTGGGAGAGGTACAGAAGTCTTGTCATGGTTAAATTGGAGAAGCTTGTATTCATTTATTTAGGCTGATTGTAAATCTCTCCGCACCGGCTCCTCTCTTCTTAATAACACTTACATTGCTGAGATCCATCTTTTTAAAAACTCCTAGAGGAGCGGGTTTCAGTCTCCTTAATAGAATTTGTAAAATGTGCTTCCCATAAATTAAGTTCTAGGAGGGAGATACTGTGATTAACAATAGAGATGAAGGAGGTTATTTATAAAGGTGGAACATGCTGCCGCCACCGCCATCCGCTCTCTATTTACCCATACTTCTTTTATGTCAATTTAGATTTTTGCTCAAGTTGAAATAATTTAACAAACATTATGTTGTATTTCTTAAAGGGGTCTTCTCATCTGACAAGGTTATCCCGTATACACAGGATAGAGGATAACTAGGTGATCACTAGGGACTAGAGATGAGCGAACCTGGAGCATGCTCGAGTCCATCCGAACCCGAACGTTCTGCATTTGATTAGCGGTGGCTGCTGAAGTTGGATAAAGCCCTAAGGCTATGTGGAAAACATGGATATAGTCGTAGGCAGTGTTTCCACATCTCCCATAGAGAAAGTAGTGAGTAGCAGGATGCATGACCAGCCACTCCATTGTAGCAGGAAAAAAAGGCTGTACTTCACCTTATGGTGCCTTTACACAGAGAGATTTATCTGACAGATTTTGGAAGCCAAAGTCGTGAATGGATTAGGAAAGAGGAGAAATCTGTGTCTTTCCTTTATGACCTGTTCTCTGTGTATAGTCTGGTCCTGGCTTTGGTTTAAAAAATCTGTCAGATAAATCTCTCTGTGTAAAAGCACCCTAAGGTGCAATGCAATGATGTGATTGCACCACTTGGGCCAGAGCCTCACAGCTTTTGAGTAGAGTTAAGTCCAAGTCTGTAACATCTAGAACTAGACCCACAGAGAGCTGCTTAGGAGTTACCTAGACCAGGCATGGGGAACCATTGGCCCTCCAGCTGTTGCAAAACTTAAATTCCCATCATACCTGGACAACCAAAGCTTTAGGCATGATGGGAATAGTACTGTAGTTTTGCAGCAGCTGGAGGGTGGACAGTTCCCCATCCTTGACCTAAGAGAATATAAGCAGCCATCTCACCCATCTGAAGGATGTACTTTCCAACCTCTACAAATATCACTCCCAGGCTATGACGGTAAACAACATAAGGACTCCACAAATTTTGCCTGATACCTGGATTGGTCCTCTGGTCTGGACTGGTAATGGTAGCTGTCATGTCATGTCTCTGTTCAGACCTGTATTTTGCAGCTCAAATGCACTAGAACTACAAGCAAAACTGCAGTGGTATCCTTCAGGATAGAATAAAACAGGGGGTGGCACCAGTGGCGGTCTTTGGCACCAAGCACCCCAAGCGATCGCTTGGGGCCCCCAACATCCAAGGGGGCCCCCATGCCCCGCTCTTGTGCTCAAGACGGCTGGACAAGGCCGCTGCCCCGCTCGCTCATAGTTACATGCAGCAGCACTGACCGGGGGCGGGAACCATTGGCTCCCTTCCTGTCAGTCACTCTTGTGGCCGCAGGAAGTGTTTTCCCTGCGGTCACAAGTGGCAGCTTTGTCCTTGTGGTGCCGGTGCTCCAGTGACATCACTGGAGCATCGGCGCCAGGACAAGGGGAGCACGGCCTTTTGTGATCACAGGGAAAACCCTTCCTGCGGCCACAAGAGTGAAGAGAAGAGGAGACGCCCGGACCCAGGTGAGTATAAGTGTTTGTTTTATTGTGTTATATACTATATGGGAGGGGGAGCAGACAGGGGTCTGTTTAACTGGGGGAGCGCACATCGGGGGTCTATATAAATGGGGTTAGCACACAGGGGGGCTATATAACAGGTGGAGCACACAGGGGGGGCTATATATAACTGGGGGAGCACACAGGGGGGCTATAGACTACTGGGGCTTCACAGAGGGGTCTATATACTACTGGGGGCAGCACACAGGTGGTCTATATACTACTTGGGGCAGCAGAATGGGTTCTATATACAACTTGGAGAGCACACAGGAGGTCTATATTCAAGTGGGGGAGCACACGGGGGGCTATATACTACTGGGGGAGCACACAGAGGGTCTATATACTACTGGGGGAACATACAGGGGGTCTATATGCTACTGGTGAGGCACACAGGTGGTCTATATATAACTGGGGGAGCACACAGGGGTCTATATATAATACTGGGGTAGCACACAGGGGTCTATATACTACTGGGGGAACATACAGGGGGTCTATATACTACTGGGGGAACATACAGTGGGTCTATATACTGCTGGGAACAGCACACGGGGTCTATATATAACTGGGGGAGCACACAGGGGTCTGTATACTACTGAGGCAGCACACAAGGGGTCTATATAATACTGGTGGGGCACACAGGGGGTCTATATACTACTGGGGGAACCACACAGAGGGTTTATATACAACTGGAGGAGCACACAGGGGTCTATATCCAAGTGGGGGATCACACAGGAGGTCTATATCCAAGTGGGGGAGCACACAGGGGGGCTAAATACCCCTGAGGGAGCACACAGGGGGGCTATATACTAGTGGGGGAGAACACAGGGGATATATACACAACTGGGGGCAGCACACAGTGGGTATATACGACTGGGGGCAGCACACAGGGGGTCTATATACAACTGGGGCAGCACACAGGAGGTCTATATACTTCTGGGGGAGCACACGGGGGGGGCTATATATAACTGGGTGAACACACAGGGGTCTATATACTACTGGGGGAAGCACACAAGGGGTATATACTATTGGGGGCTGCACACGAGAAGTATATATTACTGGCGGTAGTGCACGAGGGGTATATACTACTGGGGGCAGCACACAGCGGTCTATTGTTGTGGAGCGTGTGTTGAGGGGGGGGGGGCCCAGACATAAGTTCGCTTGGGGCCCCAGAAATGCCAAGACCGCCCCTGGGTGGCACTAGACCGCACAACTTTCTCATGCACACTGCACTGGATAATTTTTACTGCCAGCAACCACTTCCTTAAGGGTGCGTTCACACCTACAGGATCTGCAGCAGATCCGCAGCAGATTTGATGGCCTAGAATTGATTTGCTTTGAATCTGCAGCTTCAAATCTGCTGCAGATCCAGTGCGCGTGAACGCACCCTAAAGGAATATTCCGGCCATTTAAAATATTTTGCTGGGGCTACATAGAGCATGATAAACTTGCTATTCTTACCTAACTACATTTGGGGTCCACCAGTCATGTCTTCAGGGTCCCCAGCTGAATGCTCATGCTACTTCAGAGATGGACTTGTCTTGGCAGTGACAACCCACTTGGACAATTACTGACTGAATCGTGACAGCACCATGGTCAGCGATTGGCTGAGAGGGCTGTCACTTCCAAGACAAGTGGGGGACCCAAAGATGCCACAGGAGGACCCTGGGGGAGCATGGTTAGGTAAGAATAGAATAATTATTATGCTTAGAGAGCAAATCATTTAAATATTCGTTTCACAATGTTCGTGATGTTTTACTTCGAAATGCGCTAAGGCAATCACTGACTAAGGGACAGCTGTGCAGCTGAGTGGACACAAGAGTGACAGCCCTCTCAGCCAATCACTGGCCACAGCACTGTCCTTTCTCAGTTAGTCAGTGATTGGCTGAGCACAGAGTGACAGCCTGCTCAGCCAATCACTGGGCCCGATGCTGTCCTTCATTCAGTGATTGCCTGGGTGCATGGCTAAAGACACTGAAGAATTTATCAAACATGGTGTAAAGTGAGACTGGCTCAGTTGCCCCTAGCAACCAATCAGATTCCACTTATCATTCCTCACAGACTCTTTGGAAAATTAAAGGTGGAATCTGATTGGTTGCTAGGGGCAACTGAGCCAGTTTCACTATACACCATGTTTGATAGATCTCCCCCTGTGTGCCTTCATGCATTATGTAAATAAGCTGAAGAATATGGCTACAAGCTTCCAGGGATGCTGCTCCTGCTCCACCGTTCCATAAACTCTCTAAGTGAAAGTAGCATCATATGGAGCTGTTTTATAACAATATATTGATTATATACTGTATGTATATAATAACCTTCCAAATTTCTTGTTGGTCGCCTATATACCTGTTATGACTAAGCTACTGTCATGAGGTCCACCATAGGGACTTGACTTTAAAGGGGTCATCCAGTGCTACAAAAACATGGCCACTTTATTTCAGAGACAACACGACTCTTGTCTCCAGTTCAGATGCGGTTTGCAAATAAGTTCCATTCACTTCAATGGAACTGAGCAGCAAAACCCCGCAAAAGCTGGAGACAAGAGTGGTGCTGTCTCTGGAAGAAAGTGGCCAAGTTTTTGTAGCACTGGATAACCTCTTTAATTAGGAGGTAACCAAGGTCACTGGATGATGCAACTAAGGAGACACTTTGCTCTAGGTTGTGATGGCAGCCATATTGGTTGTCGTCTGTCCATTCCCAAAAAAGCAATAAAGCTAAATCTCCACTTTAAATATTTGATATGATCTTGGGCGACATTTTTTTCTTAGATATTATATTGGGATAGTGGGAAATCATGTGCTAATCTGTACTTAAAATATTGGATTCCTTATTTCCCGTAACACCCTAAAACCCAACAAATAAATCCTGGGAAACAAAGGCCCATCGGTGTAAATAGAGATAAGACGCAGATTTTACTGCTGGTAAATGACCTTCAGCATTTGGGGAATGACATTGATGGATCCTGATGGTAATCTGCCAATACTTGTCTGAATCTAATCTCACACGCACAGCATTGTTGTCTCACAATTGGGTTTGTGGCTTTTCTATTGTCACCCGAAATCAATTTGAATGTATTCTGTAAACCGGCTATCCACATAGGCATATTACACAGATGTAGTAGAGCTGAGTTTGTCATTTTTACAACTTACTGTAATATTATATATAGCTTTACCATGCAGGTAAGAGATTAATTACACTAACAAGTATCAAATAACCTTATATATGGATTTTTACAAACCATAAATTGCAGCACACAAATCCAAGCAAACTATAGGTCAATCTATATTGATATGAAGCTCAGAACTGGCCCAAATTTCACTGCAGATTTTTTGAAGGGAAACTGTCGGTTAGAAGAATCTAATGTGCTAATATGTCCCTATAGCACACAGGGCGCTGAGGATGAAGGCAAGTTACCGTCATGCTCAGCACCATTTCTGTGCTAATAAGTTGTTTTAGTGCACTGGGAGTAGGAATACCACCCCCAGTGCACCAATCCATCGTCTACCTGCCCTTCCTAATAAATAATGAGAGAAACAGATCGCTGATCTCGGGGAGACCAGCCAAACTATAACACTGCCGGCTGCTAATGAAAGCACTCAATGCAGTGCAATCCTAGTTGCATTGCCCCTTGGGAAACATGAATATGCAAAAAGAAGAGCCCGTGGAGCCTCATTGAAGAGTCTCAAAACACAGGACTAGCCTCCTAGTGAATATTAGCCGCATGGCCAAGCTGGATCGGTGCATTGGGAGCAGTGGTCTCACCCCCAGTGCACCAAAATGACTTATTAGCATTGGGATTCAATTCTTAATATCAGGGAAACTGAGGATGAAGGTAAGAAGCTTCTAACCTGCTGATAGTTTCCCTTTAAGGAGCTGGTGCCTCTTAGGGCATGTTCACACACATTGGAAATTCATTGTGTTGACGCATAGGACAGATGGACAGCAATGAAATGATTAATTACTGCTATTAAATGATGCAGAAACAGGAAAATGCAGGAATTTATTTATGGAATATTGGGCGCATATCAAATGTTTATGGTATTTCACAAAAAAAATGTTATCCAATGTAGGTGTTACTGAGGTTTTGTGGCTGTTCTTGGGACGATCATAGTAAGGTTTTTATGTGCGACGATACCTGTTTTTTATTCTATATTTATGTCTTATATAGAATAAGGTAAAAACTACTTTTTAGTTAAAGGGGTGGGGGAGAATGTTTTTTGTTTTATGCACTTTATATTGTTTTTAACTTTTTTCATGTCCAACAAGGGGACTATTAGGCTATGTTCACATGGCGTAAGAGACCGGTCGTTCCGTGACCCGGCCGTGTCATGGAGCGGCCGGTCTCTGAAAAGAT
The DNA here is from genome assembly GCF_027789765.1 of Dendropsophus ebraccatus. Lineage (NCBI taxonomy): Eukaryota > Metazoa > Chordata > Amphibia > Anura > Hylidae > Dendropsophus > Dendropsophus ebraccatus. The sequence continues at coordinate 32,349,945 of NC_091462.1, read as the reverse complement.
CATCCCAGCCGGTACTGCAGTACTGGCCGGATGATCTTTAGGGCCGCAGAGTTCTGATGCGGGCACATCCGTGCGCACCCGCATCAGAACTCCCCACTGCACACTATGGAGCTCCGGCCGCTCACTCCATAGTGTGCACTGACAGGGTTTTCTGCAGCCACTATTCAATTAATAGCGTCCGCAGAAAACTGACATGTCAGTTGTTTGCGGCACCGCTAGGGATCCCTGCCGGAGTGTATAGTATGTGTATACGCCCTGGCCAGGATTCCATAGGTGGCAAAGGCACGTATATTTTCGTATAAATCACGGCCATTGTTGAAATCGGCAACAACGGCCATAGTTATACAAAAATATAGGTAGTGTGAACATAGCCTTACAGTGATTGACACATAACTGAGACAGACTTCCAATGTAAGCATATGTATGTATAAAAAGTGGAGAGAGAAGCACTCAGATGTTTGCTTCTCTCTGCTTGTTGTAGCAATTGAACTATGTTCTGAACTGTTCTCTGAACTCTCAAATTTTTTTTTTATAGTGACAGGTACACTTTGGTGGATTAAAATGTTGGGCGGTAGAGCCGAAAATCTGCGTGGCAGCTAGCATCCTATCAGTCTCCATATTATAAAGCAGCTTTTGCTATACAGTGTTCCTTTGGGAGCCATTTGTACAGAGCTATTTTCCTCTAGAATCATGGCTTCTTGGGGAGAAAGTCTCCCCAATGAGCCATATGAAATCAGAGGTGCATATGGCGGTATATAAAAGGCCTCAAGCGTTTCTATGGGCGCCCTATGACAACTATACACAAACTGAGCCATAATATGACCATGAGCATTAGGCCAACTAGATTCATCCAGATGTGATGTGAAACCGGGAAATAGCTTAGGTTGATGATAGAATGAAAACGATAAGCCAATGGTTCCTACGTCTATGCTCAGATTCTATCCTAATAATTAAACTCTATTAAATTACTACACAGCAACCCGCTCATCAAGAAAATTACCGAAATATCACCGCCAGATTCCGAGTAATAGGAAATTCTGAGATGTGTTCTTTTTAATTCATCATAACTAAACCCTAGCAAGTTTCCTATTGACAAATGCATAACTAATGCAAATAAATGAGCCAATTATCCCCAATGGCCAAAGGCTCGCCACTCCATGCCCTGATGTTTTAATTTAAATGAATGGAATACTGATTATTAATGTTGATCGGCCTCGTCATTTCGCAGCAATAAACAACGGTTTCGACTCAGAACGTTATTATTAGGAATTACATTCCAAAACCTAGTCGCAGTCTCCCGCTATCCGCCAAGCCGAGTGAATTTACAGCTCTCTTTGAATTGTTTATCCTTAATACATCTCCCTTGTTCTCTGCTTCATTACCTCATGATCTATTGCAAAGAAAACACGCTTAAAAATTGCTTGCATAGATGATTAAATTACAAAGAATGCAGATTGCAGAATCCGAGGTCAGGGAATGCACAGTGAACAATTTAGAAAGAGAAGATAAATATGGGCACACTTTTCTGAGTTTATTGGAAAAACTAATCCTATCGACGTCTGTTAGAAAAAGAACAAGAGTGGAGGTTCGGTGGGGCTAAGGCCCAGGATAAAGAGTTCAGATTGGGGGTTCGAGTGCGCAGACTGCCATCGATTTCGAGAACGGGGGTCCTTCATCCTGAGTGAATGTTTAGCTGGCACTCCATTCACTCCCTATGGGACTGGTGAAGATAGCCAAGTGCAATGCTCAGCTATCTTCTGAGAGTGAATAAATGGAGTGGTGGTTGAGGATGCACACTGCTACACCACTCACTCAGAAAGCTAAGGGCAATTTGTAGGGATCAGACTACTTGATATTGATCACCTATGGATAAATAATAAGTTATGGGATAACACACTTAATGGGGTTATGCAGGATTAGTTGATTTTCTCCTGACAAAAACGTCACTCTTGTCCTCAGTTTGAGTGTGGTATTGGAGCTCAGTTCTGTTGAAGTGAATGAAGCAAAGTTGTAATACCACACACAAACAGAGGACGGGGGTGGCGCTGTTATTAGAAGAAATCAACTGAACTTAGATAATCCCTTTAACTAAAAGCACAGGTCATGGAAAGCAGAAGAGATGTGCCAACATCCTGTTTGTCCTCGCCTGGTTGACCTCACTAAGCACCCTAAGGGTGTCCTCATTTTAGTCCCTACTGTGGGTCTCCCTATTGTGCTTTAATAGAAAAATAATCAAAAATGTTCATATGTCACCCTCTCTAGTCGTTGGTTCTAATTGGTTCTCCATTACTGCCATAGAAATCAACTGGGTATGTTCATATCTATTTTTACCGTAGTGGTATAATCAAACCGCCATTCCCTCCCTTATCTACTTTCCACATAGACAAAAGTTAAAAGTAGACGGAACCTACCGCCTTCGGTTAGATCGACCAACTGTCCAATGTGAATGGGGGGCCTCCCAAATATCCCCCAAGAGGTGATGTTGGAGGAGAAAAGGATGTGGCAGGTTGGATTTCAACCAGCACTAGAGGCCCCCATGAGATGAGTCTGGAGGAAGCCTGCCCCCTCTCTCCATTTAAAAGTCATGAATGTTTAGTTAATTATGTATGTGAGGAACATGAGAGACAGCTGTCAAGTGAAGAAACGTTCAGCCAATAGTTATTGAAAGTATATGGCCACCAAGAAGATCAACAAAGGGTGAACTGATCCTCACTTACATCTCACATGTTTTTTACTAAAGCTTGCAATAGATTGGATTTAAAGGGGTATTCCTGCCTGAAACCCCATTGATTGACAACTAGGCGAAGTTTAAATTAAATGGCGGTCGAGTAAAAGTTGATTAGTTCAATAGACTGAATAGGAATGAGCTGTAATTTGTCACCGATTCTGAAAACTGAAGCAGATACTTTTTCCTAATCCTAAACAACCGCTTGTAATGTCTTTAATATTTCTTATATTTTGATTTTCACTGTTGGATAATTTCCTAAAATTACCATATGCTTATCCTTAAAGAAATCATTACTTATCTCTCCGCCATTGCCGTATCAGTGTTTAAGAGGTTCCCACTGATCTCCACATCCTCCACTTTAAAAAAAATTAAAAAAAACAGCCTGACCTCAGTGGATATCCCCTTTAAGGATTTAATACAGTGAAATTCTGTAGGATTTTCAGCCTAGTTTGAATCTGTTTTCCTTTATCTTTTGCACATCTCTAATTCCAAGAAAAATAATAGAACTTTTCTCCCGTCTTATCTGAAAACGGTGAAAGACCCATTCATCACTTTATATACACCAGGGAAAACATAAGCAAAGTAGGTAAGAGCCAAAGGGGAAAGGACAGATGTGTAGCTGACTGCACTTTCTTTTATATCAAGCATGCTGAAGTACTATTACGTATCAGCGCTGTCTCAGATCTTGGAGTGGTAAATAGTGGCAGGTAGATTAAAACATTTGCTCTATCTATGACTTCCAGGCTGGAGGTAAAATCTGTTCTATGATGATAAAATGGTCATTTTTAAAGTCATTACAGCCCCACCGGAGATAACGTGAAGCCACATTTGTCTACAAGCCAAAAGAATAAACAAAAGCACACCAAACATAAAAATAGCAAAATAAATAAATAAAAATAAAAAAACTGCGTTGCTTAGTAGGGATTTTATTTAGTCTGATATTTTTAAGGTTCTGAAATGAAACCAAATGACTGCACATAAAGACGCTTTATAAGCCCTATAATTATTAAAGTGCTTTCTCTATGCAAAGCTATCAACATTTCAGAAGATTATTGTTGGATACATTCAAAACCTTTATATCCAGTCACTATTAGACATATCCTTACGCACAGCACAGCAGTCTTGTCTCCTGTGAGCAGTGGGGGAGTCTGGGGCAATGAGATTTCTAACCACCTAGATGTCACAGTTGCCATTGACTGCGGTATCTAAGTGGTTAAATTGCTAATAGAGATGAACGAACCAGGTTCGGGTTCGAGTCGATCCGAACCCAAACGTTCGCCATTTGATTAGCGGTGGCTGCTGAAGTTGGATAAAGCTCTAAGGTTGTCTGGAAAACATGGATGCAGCCAATGACTATACCCATGTTTTCCACATAGCCTTAGGGCTTTATCCAACCTCAGCAGCCACCGCTAATCAAATGCCGAAAGTTCGGGTTTGGATCGACTCGAACATGCTCCAGGTTCGCTCATCTCTAATTGCTAACACACTGCTGTCAGCTGCCAATAACCTAAGCTTGCTCCATACATACTTACACAAAAAGATTTATCTAACAGATTCTTGAAGCCATAGCCAAGAACAGACTAAAAACAGAGAACATAAAGGAAAGACTGAGATTTCTTCTCTTTTCAAATCCATTCCTGGCTTGGCTTAAAAAATCTGTCAGATAAATCTCTCTGAGTAAAGGCACCAAAAGGCTATGTTCACATAACGTATATTTTCGTAAAAAGTACGGCCGTTGTTGCAATTGGCAACAGCGGTCGTACTTTTTACGAAAATATACGTTGCCTTCTATGGAATCCCGGCTGGAACTGACATGTCTGTTTTCTCAGGCCGCTATTCAGTAAATAGCAGCCGCAGAAAACCCTGTCAGTGCACATTGTGGAGCGAGCGGCTCCGGATGCTCGCTCCATAGTGTGCAGTGGGGAGTTCAGATGCATCAGAACTCTGCAGCTGCAAAGATCATCCGGCCAGTACTGCAGTATCGGTCGGGATGATCCTTTCAGAGACGGCCGTTCCGTGACGCGTTTTACTATCACTGCATTCAGCAGGAATGTTTCTTCTTCTTTTTGTGCCTAAGGATATGACACAGTCTTTCAAAGCTTTTTTCCTCAAACCAAACAGTATCCTACTGCCCCCAATACTGCGCACAGGACACACTCCTCAGAGCAAAGAGTCTACTACTGCGCACAACACGATGCTCTCCTGGCTGTCTAAACCTCATACACTGAATTACATACACACTAAGTGAACTAAAGAGCAACACAATACAATTTAGTGTACAGTTAATCTATACACAAGAGTGGTAAAGCACCAATAAAAATTTTCGTATATATCTACAGTTTTATTCTTTTTTTACATGCACCTGTATATAATTTGTTGTCCGTAATAAAATTATTACTGAGGCCACTTCCAATTTTCCTGGATGATAAACAGATAATGCACCAAGACAGACAAACCACATCCTTGGCCCTTAGAGACTGGAAGGAAATGTATCCTGGTATTACAGGCATATCAATATACAAATGTGTATTGTTACTTAGGAACTTACTGTGCAATAAAGTGGCTGAATGCTCTGGACCATTGTTCTGGATGAAGTAATGTAGGCGGAGGGTTTCTGGAAAGAAGGAGAGATGATTGTCAGTACAAGTGAAGATATGAAAGCAAATTATAGGCAAGCTAAAACCAATGGTAAGTGTAATGTAGAGTAGCTACTGGGGGCCTGTACCGCCAATCCTGTAAGAAGTCCTTAAAGAGGACCTGTCACCCCCCGTGCCGAGGTGACAGGCTCCCGACCCCCCGTTAGATCCCCCTATACTTACGTGATCCCGCCGGGTCCCGCTTCCTGAGCCGGCCGGGTCCCGGAGATATCAGCTCCCAAAGACCGGCGCGCGCTGAGAGATGAGTCTGATGCCCATAGAGAATGACGGAGCATCAGACTCCCCATTAATTCTCTATGGGCGTCTGACTCTTCTGTCAGCGCGCGCGCCGGGCTTCGGGAGCTGATATCTCCGGGACCCGGCCGGCTCAGGAAGCGGGACCCGGCGGGATCACGTAAGTATAGGGGGATCTAACAGGGGGTCGGGAGCCTGTCACCCCGGCACGGGGGGTGACAGGTGTCCTTTAAGAAGTAGGTTTAAAGCAACTCTGTACCCACAATCTGACCCCCCAAACCACTTGTACCTTCAGATAGCTGCTTTTAATCCAAGATCTGTCCAGGGGTCCCTTCGGCAGGTGATGCAGTTATTGTCATAAAAACAACTATTAATTCTGCAGCACTGTGTCTAACGGCCGGGGCTTACATTTGTATATGCATTAGGCTGGCACAACCTCTCTGTCCTTCCTCCCCACCCTCCTCATTATTAGGAATGCTCTAGGCAGATTGCTTCCTATTCCCCACCTGTGTGTATAATGAACATGGGCTGGATCGCTAATACACCTGTGCTAAGCTCAAACAGCAGTAAATGTTCCTGGATCATTCCTAATGATGAGGAGGGTGGGGAGGAAGGACAGAGAGGTGGTGCCAGCCTAATGCATATACAAATGTAAGCCCCGGCCGTTAGACACAGCGCTGTAGGATTAAAAGTTGTTTTTATGACAATAACTGCATCCCCTGCCGAACGGACCCCAGGACAGATCTTGGATTAAAAGCAGCTATCCAAAGGTACAAGCGGTTTGGGGGGACAGATTGTGGGTACAGAGTCGCTTTTATTGTTCCCTATTCAAAATAATACAAGAGTGGACTCTGTTCTATCAAGTTTTTGGTTGTTTTGATGTCTAAGCTAAAGTAGCATGTTGTGCTATTCTGATTAGTACAAATACTGTACATAGAAACCTGATAGAATCGGTGTTAGTCAATCGGAGACCTCATATCCACTTTAACTATGGAAGCTGTGACATCAGTGTGAGCCTTATTGTAATATAAAAGGGTTCTGGAGACCAGCATATAAAGGGTGTTGAAGGGAAACAGACTATAAAGGTCCAACTCCGGTCTGTGCCACGATAACTGGCATCCAAAGGGATTTGGAATTATCTTAGTGAGAGCTATGGAGGGATCTCAGTAAGTACATGATTTGCCCTTAAAGGTCAGCGCTCGCTTGCTCCCTCTTCATGTAATAGGGACTTTACTGAGATTTCTGCTAGGGTTGTGTCTGGTATGTGCAAAACTTCACCAGGTTCACTCCACCCCTCTACCCTAGAGACTTTTTTATCTTATGGTGCACGCTTATGGAATTATCTTATGGTGCACCTTTTTTTTTTTTTTTATTATGTGGCATCATAAAAACTTCTGTAGAGTCCAGAAAACTGCTGCCTATATAACTGAAGCTATATAACCCAAATTTGTATATTGGTTGTAGAGATGAGCTCAACTTATCCTTATAACAAGTGCAGATCAACTTAATGGTGTGTTCACACCTACAGGATCTGCAGCTGATTTTCTGCAGCAGATTTCATTTAAATAACTGAACACAGCATCAAATCTGCTGCAGATCCTGTAGGTGTGAACGCACCCTAAAAGGGTTATCCAGTGCTACTAAAACATGGCCACTTTTCCCCTTTCTTGTCTCCAGATTGGGAGGGGTTTGGAACTCAGTTCTATTAAAATAAATGGAGCTTAATTGCAAACCACACCTGAACTGGAGACAAGAGAGGGGGAAAAGTGGCCATGTTTTTGTAGCGCTGGATAACCCCTTTAACAGAGGTGACCTGTAGTGAAGAGGCCATTTCTATTCCGGCCACAGATATAAGTATGTAAATCTGTAACCCGCAGTCAAACCTGATTGTAATTAGAACCATAGTTCAGTAGTTTTTGCCAAGTTCATACAACTCTAAATAATTCCTCTGGTTATCACAGACATGAGCCGTGCCCTTGACTCGCCGCTTGCCTCTTCTCATTCAAATGTATGCTGCTGTGATTTCAAATCCAATAGTATTGACACTGAATAATGGAATGGTAAAGACTGAAGAGAGTACTAAGAGCATATCTACAAGAGCATCCCTCCATGGTACAATGGAAGACATCATTAGCTCATTTCCTTTACATATCAGACCAGGTACATGCTGATAGGTACAGAATTATATCAGAGATTTATCAATATTCTAGTTTCTCTAACAACTGGTGTCCCGCTGTATGTTTTTGTGAGATGTAGATGTCGTGTAGCATTTTGATATTGTTTTATATTTTTAATGCATAATGTTGTTTTGTGATGTTTTAATGTAATTGCAAGTAAAGGATTCACTTTTGTTAGTATACTGCCCTACACTGGGGACCATTCCTGTTAGTGGGAGGATCCCACTCTAGTCCAGCCTTTCTTTCCCCAACTACTGGACTCCCCTCCTTCTGCGTTCTCGGAACAGGGCCCTGGAGTGGTGGACCAGCATGCACGTAGCCGCTCTATGCATTGTCTAAGGAGCTGAATATTAAAGGGGTATTCCGACTTTATTCACCACTAAGGCCCACTATTACTGTATGTCAGAATCTGTGCCCTTGGACTCTCTGGAGGAGGGACGGGGAGGAGGGACAGAGAGGGTGTGCCAGCCTAATGCATACACAATCTAAGCCCCGGCCGTTGGGTACAGAGCTGCAAGTTTAAAAGTAGTTTTTTAGGACAATAACTGCATCACCTGCCGAATGGACCCCAGGACAGATCTTGGATTAAAAGCAGCTATCCGAAGGTACAAGCGGTTTGGGGGTTCAGATTGTGGGTACAGAGACACTTTAAATCATGTTTTTATGCTTAACATATTGTTTAAGAATTTTTGGTGACTTTTTTAATTTTCCATTTCTCTATATTATAAAACTAAGTTGAGATTTCCTGTTCTGTCTGTGGTGATAAGAGGAGCCTGCTGTAAAGTGATCTGTACAGCATTGCAGCAGCATCTAAGACCAGAAGACAATAGCAGCTCCCTGTGGAATGACTTCCTCACAGGTTACATTCATCTCAAGGGGAGAGACTCTGTCTATTGTCGTCTATGTTCATGAGTGTTGCTGTAAAGCATGTCCCTAAATGCTGTTAAAAACAGCCCAGGTAAAATGGCCACCCCCATAATAAGGAACAAAAAAGTGAAATAAAAAAGTGACAGTCACAAAATAGAAACAAATTAGAATTAAATAACTTTTAGTATCTGACTCTTATCAGTAATAGGAAATTTAGGGGAGATTTATCAAACATCGTGTAAAGAGAAACTGGCTCAGTTGCCCCTAGCAACCAATCAGATTCCACTTTCCATTTTCCAAAGAGTCTGTGAGGAATGAAAAGTGGAATCTGATTGGTTGCCAGGGGCAACTCAGCCAGTTTCACTTTACACCATGTTTGATAGATCCACCCCCACCCCCACACGGTCTATTTGAAGTCCTGGTTTATATGGTCCTATTAGTTTTAGGTAACTCTACCTACATACCTGCACAGCTCCTTGCTATTGCATGTGCAGATACAGATGTAACTATACATCCTAAGGAGACCTGATTGTTTAGTTTGGGCATCTTCCAAGAAGCCACAATACTGAAGGACCCCATTAACTTGACATTACCATTCCAATGGACTCCTAAATTAGAAAGCTAAGAAAAGGATAAAAAAAAGTTAAAATGAGCCATGTATTTTGTCAGAGACTATAATAAAAAAGTTGTAATTTATCTTCTGATGGAGAGGTTGTGATGTATAACCGTCTGTGATTAATAATATATATGATGCACTGACATACGCAGTAAGGGATACATTATCAGACACATACTGAAGCTATAAATGGACTGTGAGATACAAATCTTCGAGTAAATGTGCAATTTCTTTGCTTGAATTGCACTTGATTTTGCCAATTTTTAGCAGATTTGGCCATCTGCCCACTCCTGAAGAAACATCTGTGGAACAGATGAAAAGACTGTGGTTCAGTAGAGCCAGCAGTTGGTTAGTCAGTAATTTTTTTATATCCTGAAATCACATTGGACCCTTTAAATAGAAGCTGATCATAATATCCCCTGAAGTGTATCGGCAGTGCCTTCTGTAACATATACAGGTATATACAGGTAGAACTATCAGGTACATGGTAATGGGGTATACACAGGATATTCTTAAGGAAGGGGGTTAATTATAATATTACTGCCACACCATGACCAAACCAGGGGCGTAACTACCACCACAGCAGCCATAGAGACTGCTATGGGGCCCACTGCATCAGGGGGCCCAGAGGCCCACTCCTGCAATACACTGGACCTCCTGAAAAGTCATCATTTGCAGCACCCAGTGGCCTTGCATTAAATGTTAAAGGTTATGACTACACTTGATGGGTTTGTGGTCAGTCGGGAGGGGCCCAATCAAAAGTTTGCTAAGGAGCCCAGACATTTCTACTTACTCCCCTGGACCACACATTACCACTATCCTGGTCACAGCGGCTTTTAGTAGTGAGACCTGATGCAATCAATAATTTTTAACATGTCTTATGACATAAAACGAAAAAAAAGAAAAGCACTGTTCACACTGTGCAGGTTGTACACTGCTGTGGACAATATACAGACAAAAACAGAAAAATACTACAGCAATCTACAAGTGCAAGGACTCTTCATATATACACCACACCCTCTGTCGTACATGCAATAAAAACTTGTTCTCGGAATTTTTTAAAAATGAGGTTTTTGGCAAACCATTCGGTCAAATCGAGTGTACCATATCACCATGTTAGGGTGACCCTCAGAGAGATGGTTCCTATACTAACAATGGCCTCTCTTAGTGTAGGAACCATCTCTCTGAGATCACCTTAACATGGTCAGATGTAAAGGATGGACCAGGCACAAGGAGATGGATCCTAGAGGAGTGCTCATGTTCCTTCTTGCAAGGTGGAATTGGCTTCACTGAGGACATTTCCAGGTTGCTACCCTCAGAGAAGGTCCACGATGACCACCGACTGATGGTAGTGAAGAAGAACAGGAGCCTGGAACTAGATGCTCTTTTTCACACTTTTAGGCTGGGTTCACACTACGTATATTTCAGTCAGTATTGTGGTCCTCATATTGCAACCAAAACCAGGAGTGGATTCAAAACACAGAAAGGATCTGTTCACACAATGTTGAAATTGAGTGGATGGCCGCCATTTAATGGCAAATATTTGCTGTTATTTTAAAACAGCGGCTGTTGTATTGAAATAATGGCCGGTATTTACTGTTATATGGCGGCCATCCACTCAATTTCACCATTGTGTGATCAGATCCTTTCTGTGTTTTTAATCCACTCCTGGTTTTGGTTGCAATATGAGGACCACAATACTGACTGAAATATACGTAGTGTGAACCCAGCCTAAAATACAATAGGGCACTGTTCAGACTGGAGCTGAGCTGAGAATTAGAAATGGAGCAAGATCCAAACGGCTAGAAGGACACTAGGAAGCGAGAAAGTGGGAAATAGCAAATAGGGAGAACAAAAGTGTGGATGTGGTAGCTATATATAACCTCAGGTAAATAGCCTAGAATTATCCAGAGCCTGCAGGCTGAGCTATAAATAAAGATGAACAGTCACACGACTGCCACTAGAGGGAGCCCAATCCTCCAGGAGGCCAGCTCAGAACAGGAGAGGCTGCTGGAAGAAGCATACTAAGAAAAAGCAGATGACCATACGACAGAGTGAATTGCAGAAGGTGGGGGTAGGTAGGGGGCCACGGGACCGTTTGCTAAGAACCTCATTTTTAAAAAATCTTGAAAAAATATTTTGTGTGAACAGTCGGAGTGAGTAGATATTTATATAACCCTTGAAGATGTATCCCCAGTCAGATTTAGCCACATTAAAAAAACATTAATTTACACTGGTTTCAGAAAGTTATATAGATTTGTAATTTACTTCTATTTAAACATCCTAGCTTTTCCCAGACTTATCAGCTGCTGTATGCCCTGCCGGGAATTTGTTTTCTTTTCAGTCTGACACAGTGCTCCCTGCTGCCACCTCTGTCCAAGACAGGAACTGCCCTAAATAGCAGCAGCAAATCCCCATAGAAAACCTTTCCTGCTCTGGACAGTCCCTGTCACGGACAGAGATGTCAGCAGAGAGCACTGTGTCTGACTGGAAAGAAAACAACGTTTCCTGCAGGGAATACAGCAGTTGATAGGTATTGGAAGACTTGAGTTTTTTAAATAGAAGTAAATAACAAATCTATATAACTTTTTAAAACCAGTTGATTTGAAGGAAAAAGATTTTCCCCTTTAATTGTTAATTGTTAACGATTATGCGAACGACAATCGTCCGGTGGAATAGGGCCCTAACACAAGTGGTCAAGAACACAAGAGGAGAAAACTCACAAAGTAAGACTCGCACTGGTGATATGTACGAGCACAAGACAAAAAAAACCTCAAAATTGTTTTCTAGTGAGCCATCACCCAGAATGAAATGACCTTCTCTGTGTTCCAAATGGTAAGGAAACCCATGCCATGCCTCTCACCATAACCGTCCCCACCCATCCCATAGCCGACATTTACATTTTTGTGCAAATTCTTAGAATTATCGCATCATTTCCTATAATACAAGTCCTGTGCTTCAGGTATAACGCCCCCCTCCTATCTGTGCCACCAGGCATGTGAGCAGGTGTGAGTCTATTGAATACAATTCATTCTAGATGGGAAATGGGATCACACAGCTGTCAGCTCCACAGACTGTGACACTGAATTGGAGCAGAAGAGTCTGGATCGATTCCTTAGTTATCTTCCAGTGACCTTGGCCAAGTCACTTAATTTTTAACCCAGGGAATATAGAACTGTAAGCATTAGGAGAAGGAGGTGGGAAACTATGGACATTAACTGTTGACTACGTTTTTGTGAACGTTAAAAAAAAAAACGGATCTGTTTCGATTCATTTTTTTTTTTTTTTATAATGGAAGTCAATGAAAAAACGGATCAAAATGGATGCACGCAAATGCATCCGTTTTCTCATCCTTCCCCCCCCCCCCCCCAAAAAAAAAAAAACAGATTGCAAAAACGTAGTGTGAACACAGCCTAAGGCATGGGAATTATATTTTATAAGCTGCTTATTATTATTTATTTATTTTTTTGTCTTCGCCTTCTATTTTTTTATTTTTCTTTATTGATGGAGCTGTGTAAGGGCTTGTTGCAGAAAAACATTTAGGGGGAGATCAATTTAGGGGGTGTAGGTCCCCAGTATATTACACACCCCAGTATTAGGTCCCCAGTATATTACACCCCCTAAAATATACTATTTTTGTACAATCCCAATTTGATCACAGCAAAGGGGTTAAAGGAGCACTCCAGTGATTTTCTTTTTCTTTCAAACCAAATTTTTTAATAAGAATAATAATAATTTTTATTTATACAGCGCCAAAAGATTCCGCAGTACTTTACAATGCTGCGGGTACATACAGAGAGAAAAATCAGACATTACAGATACATACATATAATTATCCAAACATGAGGAGTAAGGGCCCTACCCACAAGAACTTACAGACAATAAGTCAAAGTTATATTGATTTGTAATTTACTTCTATAAAAAAAAATATCTCCAGACTTCCAGTACTTATCAGCTGCTGTACGTTGTGCAGGAAGTGGTGTATTATTTGCAATCTGACATAGTGCTCTCTGCTGCCACCTCTGTCAATGACAGGTACTGTCCACAGCAGGAGAGGTTTTCTATGGGGATTTGTTACTGTTCTAGACAGTTCCTGACATGGACAGAGGTGGAAGCAGAGAGCGCTGTGTCAGACTGGAAAGAGTACACCACTTCTTGCAGGACATACAGCAGCTGATAAGTACTGGAAGACTTGAGTTTTAACTTAAATTACCAATTTTTACAACTTTCTGAGTTCCCTGAGTTCCCCTTTAAACTACAAGGATTGGAGGAAGCATGGTGGCTCAGTGGTTAGCACTGTAGTCTTGCAGCGCTGGAGTCCTGGGTTCAAATTCCACCAAGGGAAACATCTGCAAAGAGTTTGTATGTTCTCTCCGTGTTTGCGTGGGTTTCCTCAGGGTACTCCGGTTTCCTCCCACACCCAAAAACATACAGATAGGTGCAGGGGCGGATTAGCTTTACACCAAGCCTGGGCCCCCCAATCCCACTGTAACTATGGCAGCGCTAGCATAGTGTTCATAATATAGGATATATAATGTCATGATGCCCCGATTTGTGCAAAATTGTGGTAAAAAAATGCAGTGATTTTTTTGCAAATTATGACAGAACTGTAGCCAGAAGGCAATACATCACTGAAAGTATATGCCTTTTGGGTAGTCATGGGCCCCCCCCAGGAGCTCAGGACCCCCATGCTACCGCCCGAAAAGGACCTATTATAATCTGCCACTGGATAGGTGAAGTGCTACGGAATCTGTGTGCGCTATACAAATAAAAGCATTATTTTATTTTTTTATTATAAGTATATAACATTCAGATTAAGAACCTTATTATTTACATCATAGGAGTAGAAGAACAAATATGACGGCATTGCTGGATCTGCGACAAGATGGACACCAATGGCGTCACCATGGAGACCACAGTCATGGTGTAAGGTATTCATAGTTGCCAACATTTGAAATATTTTTCCAGGGACACAATAGCGTTAAAGGGGGTGTGGCTTATTGTGGGTGTGGTCTCGGTGGGGTGTGGTCTATGATGGGTGTGGGTTCAAAATTTTCCAGTTAGAATTTACAGTCAAAACAACACAAAAGGGGCATTACATACCCCAGACCCCAGTATTAGGTCCCCAGTATATTACACACCCCAGTATTAGGTCCCCAGTATATAACACACCCCAGTATTAGGTCCCCAGTATATTACACCCCCCAGTTTCAGGTCCCCAGTATATTACACACCCCACTCAGAGCAGGCTGAGACTCAGATAGCATTCTACTGACTGACTGTACATACTGGTAGTTTGTACCCATATGATGCAGCTGCACCCCATATCATCATGCTACTACCCCCTTCATTCTACTGCTCCTTCATCATCATACTACTACCCCCTTCCTCTTCCTGCCCCCTCCATCATCATATTACTACCCCTTCATCATCCTCCTGCCCCTCCATCATCATACTACTGCCCCCTTCATTCTACTGCCCCTCCATCATCATACTACTACCCCTTCATCCTCCTCCTGCCCCTCCATCATCATACTACTACCCCCTTCATCCTCCTGCCCCTCCATCATCATACTACTACCCCCTTCATCCTCCTGCCCTTCTATCATCATACCCCCTTCATCCTCCTGCCCTTCCATCATCATAGTACTACCTCTCTCATCCTTCTGACCTTCCATCATCATAGTACTACCCCTCTCATCCTCCTGCCCCTCCATCATCATACTACTTCCCCCTTCATCCTCCTCCTGTCCCTTCATCATCATTCCAGTACCCCCTTCAGCATCTTCTTGTCCCTTCATCTGTATTTAAAACAAAAAAAAGTTATACTTACCTTACCAGTATGGTTCCTCTAGTCTCCCAAGGACTCCTCTCCTTGCTCTGCATGAGTGACATCACTCGCGCTGGAAGGGGGTGGGGCTTCCTGTGGCAGGGGCGGAGCTTCCGGCCCCGTACCCGGGACATGGTTTTGCCACGGCTGTCTCCTCAGAATCGGGACTGTTGGCAACTATGGGTATTTTGTGGCTGTATGCTGTGTTATCTGGCTTTTTTTCTAATGGAATCTGATATGGAACATCTTAAAGGGGTAGTGCACCAAAAAAAATTTTCTTTCAAATCAACTGGTGCCATAAAGTGCCAGAGATTTGTAATTTACTTCTATTAAAAAATCTTAAGTCTTCCAGTACTTATCAGCTGCTGTGTGTCCAGTAGGAAGTGGTGTTTTCTTTCCTGTCTGACACAGTGCTCTCTGTTGCCTCCTCTGTCCATGTCAGGAACTGTCCAGAGCAGCAGCAAATCCCCATAGAAAACCTCTCCTGCTCTCCAGACTGGAAATAATACAACTTCCTGCTGGGCATACAGCAGCAGCTGATAAGTACTGGAAGGCTTGAGATTTTTTAATAGAAGTAAATTACAAATCTCCGGCACTTCATGTTAGTTCATATAGTGCCTAACCATAATCGTAGATATACCATACCAAGGCCTACAAGTACTGTCATAATAGAAAATAATAGAAATATAATGGAAAATAGAAATAATAGTCATGAGACAGGTAAACTGGGATGATTTAAAGAGGTTTCTCGAGTAAAAGGTGATTTACATATTACAGAACTTGGAAGTGGAAATCTCTTGTATATACTGATCCCATTCTGTGCCTAGCAAAGGGAAGATTATACACAGCAGGTATATAGCTATATATAGGGATTTCATTGTGTGATGTGGCGAGCGTAACACCCTAAAGATATCCTGGCTAAATAAATTCTGAATCCTAATCCATTAATCATAGAAGCCAATGAACTATTCTGTAATATCAGACCATGGCAGGCAGCACCAGAATGGGCTGTATACCCCATCCCCTACCATAAGGACACATGGCAGGTGTTCAGGGCTGTGACTGATCTCACGCTAATAACTGGAGGGCTATTTCTAGGGGAACGCTGCATAATTTATTTTCCAATCAGTATGTGGATCGTTGTTACTGGAAAACTGACATCTGGAAGTTTATATTAGCGTATAATGGACTTGATCGGTATATTAAACTGCTCATAAATCTTCAATTTACATTGAAACAACTTTCCTATTGTTCTCATGGTTATAGTTTATCACTCACAGGCCTGCGCCATGTCATTGTTACATCCAACATTCTGCTCCAAATAACTTATAGCGGATGGAGCTCTATTGTGCGAATTCGCTGCATAGGCGTAGAGTAAGGCCCTGTTCACAGGTACAGGATTTGATGAGGATTTTGGTGTGGATTATGCACTGAAAACTGCATTAAAGGGGTACTCTGACATCAGAACTTAGTTCTGTATTTTGTGATTGTACTTCCTGGTTGAGCTGTTGCTTATTACTGCACGTCCCGGGATACATCACTTTCCCTTATCACAGTTCTCCCACCCTGCCTCCTTTCCTCCCCCAGCACTCCTGCCAGTTCCCTGCCCAAAGCTGTTGCAGAACATCTCATTTTACTGCAGACTTTTTCAGAAAGCTTGTAGCACCTTCTGTTCATACAGGCAGCATGCTGTATTCACACCTTACCCTCCCTAAGGCTGTGTTCAAGTGGTGCATTTTTGATGCACTTTTCCCACTGTTTTGCTTCCCACTGTGTGAACACAGCCTTAGGGAGAGTGAGTTGTGATTACAGCATGCTGCCTTGTTGAGCTGATTGAACGTCACTGTGCAATAGTCTGTGATGAAATGAGATGTTCTGCAGCAGCTTTGGGTGGGGAACTAGCAGGGATGCTGGGGAAGGAGAGTAGGCGGGGTGGGAGGACTCTGATGAACAGCAGAAGGAAACCAATGCATCCTGGGGCTTTAGAGGATGATGCGTTATCTACAGAGAGAGAGAGAGAGAGAGAGAGAGGAGCAGGCTTTTTTTAACTGGCGTACCCCTTTATAGGGGTATTCCACTCAAACATAACTTTTCATATGCTGCTGCCCATGGTGAGACTAACAATTCCCTCCATACGTGTTATTACCTTTTCAATCTCCTTCTCCCAGTTCTGAGCTGCTGCTTTCTGTTGAAGACCAAAAATCTTTTCTGTCTGTCACTCCCCTACTTCCCCCCTCCCTTCTGAGATGGCTGATGTAAACAGCTTTGTAATGTGGGGAGGACTGATCACAGGTTCATCAACAACTTGACCTCAGTTTAATCTTCCCAGTGTTACAAAGAAGCTACAAAGTTGCAGATAAAGCCTGCCTGGGAATTGTTTACATCAAAAGTCTCAGAAGGGAGGGGGAGGAGGGGGAGACAGAATGAAAAGCTCACACACAGATTTTTGTGTCTTCAGCAGAAAGCAGCAGCTCAGAACTGGGGGAAGGAGACTGAATAGATAATAACAAGTATGGAAGCAATGGTCATAAGCAATGTAATATCAGATATTTACTCCACACTGAGGGGAATAAAGCAGCATGCAAACTATTTTCACAGATTCCATATGTAAAAGCCATGTATCATCCCACATGAATTCTCTCTATTGAATCAGATGAATCCTTGTGTACAGGATGCTGCATGGAATATAAAGCGTATAGCACTAATAACATTGTTGCTTCCTGCCATACTTTCTTCCTGTACTCTGCAGATTTCAACCTCCTTGACACCAAATTGCCCTTGAATTAACAGATGTTCAATTAACCAGTCAAATAAGCAGTCACATCCCATTTCTTCTTTACTTCTTACAAAATGCTAACACACAGTTTAGGAACTTTTCTGTATCTACTAGATTAATGTCTCATAGTAAATGTATAGCCAATAAAAGGATGCAGGAATAGAGATGAGAGATGCATTTAAAGGGGTGTCTCTCTTAAAGGGAATCTGTCCTCACAGACCACCCATCATCAGGGTGATCTTCAGCAGCTTCTCCCTGCCCAACCAGTCCTTATTAATACATCTCTTCCTATATCCAAACAGGGGGAAGCAATACTGGCAGGACAGGTAGAGGCCACCAAGTCTGTCCTGATGACAGGGTCCCTTTAAGGATAGATGGCATATCACTAGTATATACCATCATGTTATGTTCTATGGGGATATAAACCACCCTCCATCCCAAAAATCCCATGAATGGGTCTATGTTGCCTTTTCTTGCACAGGAGCAAAACGATTTCTGAGACAGGCATTGTGCAGCCCTGCAGTTCCTGACACAGCCATTGGGGGCAACAGAGGGGTCATTTCGCCCCTTCCTGCTGCCACTCAATTTAAAAATGTAAAAAATATATATATATATATATATATATATATATATATATATATATATATATATATAAATACATAACTAATTATTTACCAACTTTTTTAAAAATATAATTTTACTTTAAAAATAACTGGACTTCGGTTGAATACCCTTTAAACTATTTGATTCCCATGTACAGTACCATAAAACGGACTGCTTTTGTAATTCCTCTATCAAGATCTGTCTGTAAATATGCAAACTCCTGCAGGCTTATTGTTGTCTACATGCCTGTACCCCTTGAAGATAAATGCTTCTTCCTATCTACTTTTTGCAATGGCTGATGGATAAGTAAAGCATTAAAGGGGATGTTCACACACAAAAACAAATTCTTTCAAATCAACTGGTATAACTACTTCTATTAAAAAAATCTCAAGTCTTCCAGTACTTATCAGCTGCTGTATATGCTGCAGGAGGTGGTGTATTCTCTCCAGTTTGACAGAGTGCTCTCTGCTGCCACCTCTGTCCATGTAAAGAACTGTCCAGAGCAGTAGGGAATTCCCAAAGAAAAAATATCCTGCTCTCCAGATGGGAAAAAATACCACTTCCTGCAGGACATACAGCAGCTGATAAGTATGAGAAGACTTGAGATTATTATTATTATTTTTTTAAATAGAAACAACATTACAAATCTCTGGCATTTCTGGCATTTGTTCATCTGAAAGAAAAAATATTTTATTAAAAAAAAACCTTAAGGGTGTGTTCACACGTACAGGATCTGCAGCATAATATCCCCTGCAATACGGTGCGTGTGAAGCTACCCTAAAGGCATTTTTTTCTGGAGAGCCATGAATGGCCAACATACATGTTGTCATCAGATTAGCACATGTAAATCAAGGTGCGATGTTGTGATTTTATACAAGAGTTTTATTCAGGCACGTGCTGCGACTGTCCATCATGTAAGTTTAATGATTAGAGATACTAGTAGAGTATTTTAGTTTTTGCCTTCCCCCTGGATTAACACAGTAGGGCCGTACTTCTGGATACGCCCGCATCAGAACTCTGCGGCCCAAAAGATGATCTTTTCAGAGACCGTCCGGGGGAGATGTATGGGGGAGATTTAGCAAACATGGTGTAAGGTGAATCTGGCTCAGTTGCCCCTAGCAACCAATCAGATTCCACCATTCATTCCTCACAGACTCTTTGGAAAATGGAAGGTGGAATCTGATTGGTTGCTAGGGGCAACTGAGCCAGTTTCACTTTACACCATGTTTAATAAAACTCACATATATATATATACATATATATATATAATCATTTTAAACTTAAAGGGGTGCTGATAAAGTATCCACACGATAGCTAATCAGTCACTGATCATCAACATCTGGCATCCTGCCCATCAGCTGTTTGGTGCCAGCACTACACAGTGAATGGGACAGGAAGCAGTTAGCTCCATTCCCTGTGTAGTGGCCGGACCTGGTTACTGCAGCTCAGCTGTCATTCACTTGTACAGGAGCCACCACGATACAGTGAACAGAGCCAATTGCTTCTGACCCCATTCACAGTGTAGTGCGGGCACCAAACAGGTAATCCACATGAGTATCAGGTGTTGCACCCTGTCAGTATGTTTTGCCCAGAAACCCCCTTATAATGAAATTCCACATATACAGCTGAAATAATTTTCTTATGCCGGTTTACCCCAGGCAGACAGCTGTATAACATAAAGCCTTGTTCAGCGCGCTCCATATATCACCGCCTCAGTTAATAGTGCGCACACGTAACCGCTTGCTGGAGAGATTCGCCCCTGACAGATGGCTCGCTGATTATATTTCCCGCTTCTGGAATAGTTTATCATATAGTTTACAAAAGTTTATGCCTTCCCGATGAAATCCATCACCACCCTGGCCTCCTGTAAGCCTCGCGCGCGGTTTGGCCTGGAGCGCTGCCGTACGCTAACACGGACAGGTGTTCCTGAGCAGCGGCTAATTCTGCCCATTAGAAATCATTTTGCACGGTCTGATGACACAATCTGTTCATCACAGATTACTCAGAAATACCTCGAAGGATTCTATGGACAGGCATAGCTAAGTCAATACCGCTAAACAAACGGGATACACAGAATGTTACGTGGAACGTCCCTGTTTCCTACTACAAAGCTTTTAGAGGTCGAAAGTGATAGCATTCTGCCTGTTGTAAACTATTAGCTTCCGAATGGATGTAATTAGGCAGATTGCTTAATGTAACAGCAAATGGCGGTCAATGGACCGCGCTATTGGTCTTATTGGGGCAGGATGACACATTTCCTTCTGCCAGCTGTGACATTGAAGCAGGGGAAATGAAAACACCTTTGTTTGGTCACTGTTCACGTAAATAGTACAATGCTTAGCTATATACTATGATTACATATTCCATATATGCCTAAAGACATTTCTATAAGATTATTGCTAGGGCTGAGTTCACACTACGTTTTTGCAATCCATTTTTTTTCCATCCGTTTTTGCAAGGAAAAAAAAAACTGTTTTTCCATCAACTTCCATTATAAAAAAAAATGGATCAAAACCCATCCGGGTTCACACTCCGTTTTTTTCATCTGTTTTTAACATACACAAAAATAATGTCAGCTACTTTTTGGTGTACATTAAAAAAACAGATGCGTTTTGATCCCTTTTTTTTTATGATTATAAAGGAAGTCAATGGAAAAAGGGATCAAAACGAATGCACACCACAATATTTTCTATTGCCCCAGACTTCTCCATTTAAGGATTTAAAGGGAAAGGGGGACATGATCAAAACCTTTAGGCTACAAACCCACTTGGCGGGTCTGCAGCGAGTCTCCTTGCTGCGTTTTGGCAGCGAGACTCGCTGCAGATCCCAGCCCTATACTTTCATTAGCAGAGAAACTTGCAGCAGGGATGTACATCCCTGCTGCGATTTTGTCTGCAGCCCGCCCCATTAACCCCCTAGCCGCCGGACATTATACATTACCGGGTCCCCGTTCCTGCTTGCTTCGGGGCTCCCGGTGTCTTCACGGCCCGCCCGGCCAATCAGTGCGCTGCGGCGGGGCAGCGCACTGATTGGCCGGGCGGAACGTGTCGGGAGCCGCCGAAGCAAGCAGGAGCGGGGACCTGGTAATGTATATCCTGCCCGCCCCCCCTGCAGCCCCGATCGCCCCCGGCCGCATCATCGCCCCCCGCACCCCCCGGCCGCACGATCGCCCCCGGCCGTACGATCGCCCCCCGCAGCCCCCGGCCGTACGATCGCCCCCCGCAGCCCCCGGCCGTACGATCGCCCCACGCAGCCCCCGGCCGCACGATCGCCCCCTGCAGCCCGTGCAGCTGGGGGTTTATGGAATGACGAAGGTATTAAATGACGGACGTGTTTTGAGGCGGACATCAATTAATGTTCTATATATGAAGCTAGTGGGCACCACTAATAATCATGGAGTGCTAAACCAATGCATAGAAGTAGTACATCATCCTCTCAAAAGAAAAAAAGCATATGCACAAAAAATGGTAGCACATCACAAAAATCTTTATTATAACACTGACATAGATACAAAGTACCACATAAATAAGCGAATGTACAGGAGTAGTAAAATGAGGGAGACAACACCCCAACTACTGCTCTACATTAAAAACACTAAAATGTCACCATAAGTCCTGCTGGTGTTCCAGCCAGGGCTAATCTACCACTCTGACTCTGGACTGTATGTACAATAACAAAAATCCAACATCTCTACCTGGACAGGGACCCGGTAAAACAAAATATAACCACAAATAATGGAGCATAGGGAAAAATAGAAAATTGGAAAAGATCACCATATACAGTCCAACAGAATGAGAGTCAGATGGGATAAGGAATCACCCCACGCGTTCCGCCGTCTAGCGGCTTCCTCCGACACTCCTGAGTCTAGCATTCATACCCCTTTTTGAGGTTTCTGCCCATCTGAAAGAAGTTTCGTCAACCAATACTAAAATCCCTATATCTCAGCACTGGAGGAGCATGGCAACTAGAAAAGACCTGTGCTGGAATCAGGACACTCTATGCTACACAATTATATATTATTATATAAAAACTGACTACAGTTCCTCTCTAAAACAAAAAACAAACAAAAAAAACATAACTTTATTATAGATGGGATACTAGCAGCTATACCAGATATGGGTAATTCATTTTTAACCCTTTTTCTAAATAGAACCACTTTTTTATTGGTTTTACTTTATTGTGCACACAGAGACAGCCTATATGCACGCATTGGGAGCTAATACATAGCTACTATGTGTAAATGCATTCTCCTAGCAAATCCAGTGATTTCAATAGGTCTCAATAATTAGTAAAGCGCAGACACCTTCAGGACTCTTTAGTAATAAGAGATAGTGGAAAACACATCATTATTAGCTGGATCTCACACTCCGCTAGTCTTCTCTCTGTACGGAAGGTAACACGTTGGGTATTCCAAGTAGCATAATAACCTAAATGTTGCCAAAAGTTCCCTAAGCAGACTGGAGCCAGTGCCAGGAGCTGCCTAATGAGAGGCTACAGCAGTGTATTGTGCTGAACGTGTATTAGAATATAGAGGCGTATTTCCTGCTTAGTACAACAGAACCTGGCAGGTAAACACGGATTGTGTTCAGGTTTATATACATATGAATACTAAGTATAGAAAAGAAATAAAACCATCCACAAGCTTTTAAAGAAACATAGCTTATAAGAATGAATTCCCATTGCATCATGTTATGAGCCCAACTGTAGAGGCCTATTGTAAAGCTCATGATTTTGCCCCAGCCTGAAAAATTTACTGCCGTGGCCTCTAGAGCAGAAATAGATTATTAAATATTGGCCATTTAAAAGAGAACAACGATGATTTTAAAAATTCCACAGCTGATGGGGGCGGGGGGAACATAATAAACAATTATCCCAGCTCGCAGTGGCATGTAAGTATGGGGGCAGAGTCACAGTGGCATGTAGGTTAGGGGAGCAGAGTGGCAGTGGCATGTAGGTTAGGGGAGCAGAGTGGCAGTGGTATGTAGGTATGGGGGAGGAGTGCAGTGGCATGTAGGTATGGGGGCAGGGTCGCAGTGGCATGTAGGTATGGAAGCTGAGTCGCAGTGGCATGTAGGTTATGGGAGCAGAGTCGCAGTGGCATGTAGGTTAGGGGGCGGAGTCGCAGTGGCATGTAGGTATGGGGGCAGAGTCGCAGTGGCATGTAGGTATGGGGGCAGAGTCACAGTGGCATGTAGGTATGGAGGCAGAGTCACAGTGGCATGTAGGTATGGGGGAGGAGTGCAGTGGCATGTAGGTATGGGGGAGGAGTGCAGTGGCATGTAGGTGTGGGGGCAGAGTCGCAGTGGCATGTAGGTATGGGGGAGGAGTGCAGTGGCATGTAGGTATGGGTGCAGAGTCGCAGTGGCATGTAGGTATGGGGGAGGAGTGCAGTGGCATGTAGGTATGGGGGAGGAGTGCAGTGGCATGTAGATATGGGGGAGGAGTAAAGTGGCATGTAGGTATGGGGGCAGAGTCGCAGTGGCATGTAGGTATGGGGGAGGAGTGCAGTGGCATGTAGGTATGGGGGAGGAGTGCAGTGGCATGTAGGTATGGGGGAGGAGTGCAGTGGCATGTAGGTATGGGGGAGGAGTGCAGTGGCATGTAGGTTTGGGGGCAGAGTCGCAGTGGCATGTAGGTTTGGGGGCAGAGTCGCAGTGGCATGTAGGTTAGGGGGCAGAGTCGCAGTGGCATGTAGGTTTGGGGGCAGAGTCGCAGTGGCATGTAGGTATGGGGGAGGAGTGCAGTGGCATGTAGGTTTGGGGGCAGAGTCGCAGTGGCATGTAGGTATGGGGGCAGAGTCGCAGTGGCATGTAGGTATGGGGGCAGAGTCGCAGTGGCATGTAGGTATGGGGCAGAGTCACAGTGGCATGTAGGTATGGGGGAGAAGTGCAGTGCCATGTAGGTATGGGGGCAGACTCGCAGTGGCATGTAGGTATGGGGCAGAGTCACAGTGGCATGTAGGTATGGGGGAGGAGTGCAGTGGCATGTAGGTATGGGGGCAGACTCGCAGTGGCATGTAGGTTAGGGAGCAGAGTCGCAGTGGCATGTAGGTTAGAGGGGGCAGAGTGGCAGTGGCATGTAAGTTAGGGGGGCAGAGTCGCACAAGTAGGATTTGAGATGTTTGTAGGATCAAAAGTTTAGCTCTATCAAGTTTATGAAGCTGGAAATTTGTACAGTCGTCAAAGTTCATTTAGTGTGTTCTGCAACCATCAAACATGTGGTACGTCCTTGTGTGTTCTGCAACCATACAGCATGTTGCACCTCCTAATGTGTTCTGCAAATAAACAGCATGTTGACCTCCTAATGTGTTCTGAAACCAGACAGTATGTTGTGCCTCCCATTGTATTCTGCAACCATACAGTTGTGTTGCTGATGTGAAGATATTAACAGTTCTTCACTTATCTACAAAATAAAACAAAAAAAAGTTCTTTATTCTGCCCTGGAATCAGCCCTCCTGGAAACAAGGACTGTACATGTCTTATGTTCTTAAAAGCCCCATTGATGTATCATTGATGTATCTAAATGGGATAAAATTCTGGTTTTAGTCCAGGATTTGCTGCTGGACATGTCTGACCACGTCACCTGACCAGAAGCCAAGAAAATTGTCTAGGGCTTCTGCTACTTTGCTGTCACAATCGGCAGGGAACACATTAAGAACCACCCCCACCTCCATCCCTATCAAAGATGGACGGCATATGCAGCAATATTCTAGTAAGTCACCCCTTTGCTTGGCAGACTGTGCAGTGACTTTCTTATTGCATTGATAACATCACAAAATTGAAATATATTGGGATTAAGCCTGTGACTTGGATATCTGCTTTGGAAATCGGCAGCAAATGTCTCCAACTATTTCCAGAAATAAAACCATCCACAAGCTTTTAAAGAAACATAGCTTATAAGAATGAATTCCCATTGTATCATGTTATGAGCCCAACTGTAGAGGCCTATTGTAAAGCTCATGATTTTGCCCCAGCCTGAAAAATTTACTGCCGTGGCCTCTAGAGCAGAAATAGATTATTAAATATTGGCCATTTAAAAGAGAACAACGATGATTTTAAAAATTCCACAGCTGATGGGGGCGGGGGGAACATAATAAACAATTATCCCAGCTCGCAGTGGCATGTAAGTATGGGGGCAGAGTCACAGTGGCATGTAGGTTAGGGGAGCAGAGTGGCAGTGGCATGTAGGTTAGGGGAGCAGAGTGGCAGTGGTATGTAGGTATGGGGGAGGAGTGCAGTGGCATGTAGGTATGGGGGCAGGGTCGCAGTGGCATGTAGGTATGGAAGCTGAGTCGCAGTGGCATGTAGGTTATGGGAGCAGAGTCGCAGTGGCATGTAGGTTAGGGGGCGGAGTCGCAGTGGCATGTAGGTATGGGGGCAGAGTCGCAGTGGCATGTAGGTATGGGGGCAGAGTCACAGTGGCATGTAGGTATGGAGGCAGAGTCACAGTGGCATGTAGGTATGGGGGAGGAGTGCAGTGGCATGTAGGTATGGGGGAGGAGTGCAGTGGCATGTAGGTGTGGGGGCAGAGTCGCAGTGGCATGTAGGTATGGGGGAGGAGTGCAGTGGCATGTAGGTATGGGTGCAGAGTCGCAGTGGCATGTAGGTATGGGGGAGGAGTGCAGTGGCATGTAGGTATGGGGGAGGAGTGCAGTGGCATGTAGATATGGGGGAGGAGTAAAGTGGCATGTAGGTATGGGGGCAGAGTCGCAGTGGCATGTAGGTATGGGGGAGGAGTGCAGTAGCATGTAGGTATGGGGGAGGAGTGCAGTGGCATGTAGGTATGGGGGAGGAGTGCAGTGGCATGTAGGTATGGGGGAGGAGTGCAGTGGCATGTAGGTTTGGGGGCAGAGTCGCAGTGGCATGTAGGTTAGGGGGCAGAGTCGCAGTGGCATGTAGGTTTGGGGGCAGAGTCGCAGTGGCATGTAGGTATGGGGGAGGAGTGCAGTGGCATGTAGGTTTGGGGGCAGAGTCGCAGTGGCATGTAGGTATGGGGGCAGAGTCGCAGTGGCATGTAGGTATGGGGGCAGAGTCGCAGTGGCATGTAGGTATGGGGCAGAGTCACAGTGGCATGTAGGTATGGGGGAGAAGTGCAGTGCCATGTAGGTATGGGGGCAGACTCGCAGTGGCATGTAGGTATGGGGCAGAGTCACAGTGGCATGTAGGTATGGGGGAGAAGTGCAGTGCCATGTAGGTATGGGGGCAGACTCGCAGTGGCATGTAGGTTAGGGAGCAGAGTCGCAGTGGCATGTAGGTTAGAGGGGGCAGAGTGGCAGTGGCATGTAAGTTAGGGGGGCAGAGTCGCACAAGTAGGATTTGAGATGTTTGTAGGATCAAAAGTTTAGCTCTATCAAGTTTATGAAGCTGGAAATTTGTACAGTCGTCAAAGTTCATTTAGTGTGTTCTGCAACCATCAAACATGTGGTACGTCCTAGTGTGTTCTGCAACCATACAGCATGTTGCACCTCCTAATGTGTTCTGCAAATAAACAGCATGTTGACCTCCTAATGTGTTCTGAAACCAGACAGTATGTTGTGCCTCCCATTGTATTCTGCAACCATACAGTTGTGTTGCTGATGTGAAGATATTAACAGTTCTTCACTTATCTACAAAAAAAAACAAAAAAAAGTTCTTTATTCTGCCCTGGAATCAGCCCTCCTGGAAACAAGGACTGTACATGTCTTATGTTCTTAAAAGCCCCATTGATGTATCATTGATGTATCTAAATGGGATAAAATTCTGGTTTTAGTCCAGGATTTGCTGCTGGACATGTCTGACCACGTCACCTGACCAGAAGCCAAGAAAATTGTCTAGGGCTTCTGCTACTTTGCTGTCACAATCGGCAGGGAACACATTAAGAACCACCCCCACCTCCATCCCTATCAAAGATGGACGGCATATGCAGCAATATTCTAGTAAGTCACCCCTTTGCTTGGCAGACTGTGCAGTGACTTTCTTATTGCATTGATAACATCACAAAATTGAAATATATTGGGATTAAGCCTGTGACTTGGATATCTGCTTTGGAAATCGGCAGCAAATGTCTCCAACTATTTCCAGAGTTCTGAGCTTCAAAATACATTTCCTGTGGATGTCTGACTAATCTGGGTGATTTCGGAGTCGTTCTTTCATAAGTACCTGAAAAGTAATTTCTCTCTGCTTACAGTACATTACTGCCGGCTGGAGATTATTTTATCTCGCTAGGAAAATGAACGTTACGCAAGAAATGAAAGAGAATTAATGAATTCCTCTAAATATTACAGTTTAAAGCATTAGTGTCATTTAAAAAAAGACGTTTAAGTGTCACACAGATGTCAGAAGTTTTGATCTGATCATTAGATATAGTCCGGTGAAGTCACATTGCAGGAGTCAGCGTCATAGATTTATAATGGAGTCCGTCTCCTGCAACCAGATGGACTGACTGTCTCTAAAGATCAGTGGGGGTCTCAGCACTGATAAAAACAATTGACACCTCTCTGTGACTTTGAATTCATTGAATGTCTGATTAGATGCTATATCAAAGACTGAACAACAAAATATGGGATGATGGTCGGTTCATCTCTACTATGGTTTGCGTCAATCTGAGTTCATAGAGGAGGGCGCACAGGTCCGGCGTCGGCCAACCACCAATTCACTACTGGAAGCAAGTAGGTGATGGTCCCAGAACTCCAGAATTAAAATATCAAAAAATCTTTATTCCATATCAAAAAAAGATAAAAGAAGCTCATAACATGACGTGCTAGAAAACCAACGCGTTTCGCCCGCATGCGCGCTTAATCATGGTCTGATGCACGCATGATGTGCACATGCGTGCGAAACGTGTTGGTTTTCTAGTAAGTCATGTTATGAGCTTCTTTTATCTTTTTTTGATATGGAATAAAGATTTTTTGATAAGGGAACCTTCGGCTCTCCAGCTGTTGCAAAAATTACAACTCCCATCATGTCTGGATAGCCAAAGCGAAGCTTAACACAGTTTGAAAGCAGCCTTAAAGGGAGGAGAACATAATAAACAATAATCACTTACCTCTCTCCGTGCCTGTGGAAGTTTCGATGATGTTGTGTTGGGGGAAAATGTCCGTCCCGGCTGATGGATAGCACACCCAGCCAATCAGTGACTGTAGCTGTGTCATGTCCCAGTCACTGAGTGGCTGAGCGAGCAGTCCATTAACCAGGTTTTGACGTTGTCTGTGCAGGATATCCCGGAGCCCGGCGGAGGTCACGGAGCAGTACAGGGAAAGGGGAATTGGGATTGTTTTTTATGTTCCCCCTGCCGGAACAGAAGAGTGTGTTATTTACATCATTCTGTTCAGCCGTTCTCCTAATATGCAAAAGAATGGGATTCATGAATATCCAGGACTACTGAGATCACACACATAATGGAGAGGACAACTTATTGTCCATGTTATTCAGGAGGATATTTCCAAATCAGCTGCACAGACAGCTTCTCTGTCACTAGTTACCCTCAAACAGGGCAGAATAAAGCTAATGAGTCTCTTTAAAGTGTCACCGCCATTATGTGTTGTTGTGTGCTCGCCACAGTGCAGCTCATGCCATAGGATTTGGTTGTCAATGCACCTGTCCCAGTGAGTGAGTTCCGTGCACAAGCCCTACTCTGACTCACAAGATATGAGATGGCTGCCTTGGCAAATGATCGAGCTGTGTAAAGACTCAGTAAACTAAATTTTTGTGCAGACCCCTGAGATTTGCTAAAATGTTGTGACTTTTCCTCATCTGCATCACACTCACCAAGTGGGCAGGAAGGTGGAACACATTTATACAAAAGGACTGTGGGCTCCACATGTGCCTAATTTATTCCAATATATGCCTGAAAATTAGTGAAATATAGTTCAAATCTACCTGGACTTCTTTAGTTGTGCTTGAATTATTAAGAGGCGTGTATCTCTCAATGACTTTAAGGAATTTAAAGGGGTAACTCAGCAAAAAAAAAAAAAAAATTCTTTCAAATCAACTGGTGCCAGAAAATGGTAATTTACTTTTATTAAAAAATCCTCAAGTACTTATCAGCTGCCGTTTGTCCTGCATTAAGTTGTGTATTCTTTCCAGTCTAACACAGTGCTCTCTGCTGCCACCTCTGTCCATGTCAGGAACTGTCCAGAGCAGTAGAAAATCCACATAGAAAAACTCTCCTGCTCTCCAGACTGGAAAGGATACACCACTTCCTGTAGGGCATACAGCAACTGATAAGTGCTGGAAGACTAAAGATTTTTTAATAGCAATAAAAAATAAATAAAAAATATCCCTGAACCAGGACCTAGACCCTTATAAACATAAATCCAATGCTAAAAAGTACACAAAAAAGTGCATCCAAAATGTCTAATGCCCTCAAAGTGCAACATCAAAAACTATATAAATGATGCAGAAATATGGCAAAAAAATGTCAAGGACGCAGAGTATCACCGAGAAAATGTCACTGGATTCAAATTCACGGCAGATTTTTCCTGACATTTGTCACATGAACAGGATGTGGATATATAACTGTGAGAATAGACCTTCAGCATTGCTAATAAGGATGCATTGATCAGTGTTTATAGTCACTTCCATATGAAAAGGCTCCTGACAGTATCGGGGTCTCCCCATTAAGTGCGACTATAGGTGTAAAGCCAGCCGGTCTGCACGTCTCTACCTTACCTGATTGACCTCATTGTGCAAAGATCAGGATGTCATTTAACATGCTAACTATGTACAGGTATGGCCGCATGATCTGTACATTTTCCTAATGATAGAAGTACGACTGTCTCCAGGCTGGGGGTGGGGGGACATGCGGCTGAAGACCCAAAATGGATATAAAACACCCAGATGTGGGTCAGTAGGGAGGAAGAAGTGCTTGGAAAAGGAAGCGACACGGACCAGAAGGAACTGCAGACCTAGGTATCTATAATAATGGTTTTTTATTCTATTACTGTCACTGTGCGCTTGTGTTACTAGTATTGTGCGGCCTAACTAGTGGCTAGATTTTTTTGCTGCTAGCAGAAGTTTTCTTTCTTTTGTGTTTTTATGTCTATGGATCAATGAGGAATCCTGTTTGATTTTATTATTATCTATTAGAGTGTTTTTCATTCTCGTTTTTCTTCTTCTTCTTCTTCTTGTTATTATATTTATTATTATTATTATTATTATTATTATTGTTTTTACCTGGTTTCTTTGATCACTTCCCCTTGAGTATAAGGGCAATTTTTAAATTGAGAGGGATTTTCGAGGTTGTAGAGTTTATCCAGTCTTGATGGCCTATCATTAGGCCTTGAGGACCCAGCTATTTATTATTATTATTATTATTATTATTAATAAGAGACTTTTGTGTTTGTTTGTGTTTTTTTTTTTTAATCTCATATGACTATATGAGAGCTTATTTTGTGAGATTTTTTTTTATCAATGGCAAATACATATTATTAGCTTTTATTGGAGTGTGTTTTTTTTTGTTAATTTTTTTTTCATGCTCTCTACCATGCAATGAATTTGTACACACTTTCTTCCCATCAAATTGTGTCATTTTACTAGTATAGCTTGTGCAACGTACAGTACCCCATAAAATTCTCACTGTTGCACATTGCCCACTGAAAATATTACTGCCAAATATAGTCCCCTCTGAAAATATTAACACTACATAATCCTGCCCCTACAATTTTAACACATGGGGGAGATTTATCAAACATGGTGTAAAGTGAAACTGGCTCAGTTGCCCCTAGCAACCAATCAGATTCCACCTTTCATTCCTCACAGACTCTTTGGGAAATGAAAGGTGGAATCCGATTGGTTGCTAGGGGCAACTGAGCCAGTTTCACTTTACACCATGTTTGATAAATCTCCACCAATGTGTTTTAAGACCAAAAACAAAAAGCAGAATGCAAGACCAATGTAAATATAATATTTTTATTTGTATATCAAAAAGAGAAATCATTTAAAAAAATACATAATGGGGGGGCTAAAGCTAATACAAATCCCCATATAAACGGTGGATCAAAAGAGTTTTTTACATAAAATGCTATATCAAAAAGTAGAAAAGAATGAACAACCTACATATACAAACATATATACTGGGCACTGGGTTGGTACTACATACAGCAAATAAATAACTCCCACAGTGGGTATATGGCAGAAAGACATATAAAAGAATACCATAAACACATAGTAAATATTACCCATACATGTCCTTAGTATATAAGTCCACCTCACCGTACACCCGACGCGCGTTTCGTAAGCAATACGCGAAACGCGCGTCGGGTGTACGGTGAGGTGGACTTATATACTAAGGACATGTATGGGTAATATTTACTATGTGTTTATGGTATTCTTTTATATGTCTTTCTGCCATATACCCACTGTGGGAGTTATTTATTTGCTGTATGTAGTACCAACCCAGTGCCCAGTATATATGTTTGTATATGTAGGTTGTTCATTCTTTTCTACTTTTTGATATAGCATTTTATGTAAAAAACTCTTTTGATCCACCGTTTATATGGGGATTTGTATTAGCTTTAGCCCCCCCATTATGTATTTTTTTAAATGATTTCTCTTTTTGATATACAAATAAAAATATTATATTTACATTGGTCTTGCATTCTGCTTTTTGTTTTTGGTGTTGGATAGTTTTGAGTGCGCTTAGACCGCACTATTTAGGCCCCCCCTTTTTTTGGTAAGATCAATGTGTTTTAAGAACCTCAAGTTCATTTGTGAAGAAAGATATTTAGCAATAATAGATCATTGTAAATAGGAATTACATTGCAGTTTTTGCTCTTTTTACACAGTTGTTAAAGGGGTACTCTGAAGAATAAAAACTGATGTCAGAAAGTTATATAGGTTTGTAAACTACTTAAAGTGAACCTATCATCTAAATTTCACTGTCCCTTGTATAAAAGTTTATCTTTCCCTAAGTCTATTTATGAAGATACAGACTGCCTTTGCAGTCTGTATCTTCTACTTTACCTAATCCTCTTGTCCGCTGCAGCAAGGCCGGGCGCCGCCATCTTGATTACGTCATTTGCATTCCAGCGGTGAAACGCAAGTAACGTAATCAAGATAGCAGCGCCTGGCCCGAACAAGAGGATTGGGTAAAGTTTAAGATACAGACTGCAAAGGCAGTCTGTATCTTCATAAATAGACAAAATGAAGATACAGACTGCCTTTGCAGTCTGTATGTTATACATTACCTGATCCGCTTGTTCGGGCTGGGCGCCATCTTGATTACGTTACTTGTGTTCCACCGCTGGAACGCAAATGACGTAATCAAGATGGCGGCGCCTGGCCTAGCTGCCGCTGTGCATGACGGGAGCTTCCTGTGTCTCGCCGGCTCTTTTCAAAAGTAAAGTAAAAGAGACAGTAAATTAATTAGTGAATAAATCGAAAACGCGGCCAAAAAAAAATAAAGTTAATGTTAATAAAACAATGAATTACATTTAATTAGGGAATAATTTTTTAAAAAAATTGGTCCGTGATAGGTTCTCTTTAAAAAAGCCTTCCAGTACTTATCAGCTGCTCTCTGCTGCCATCTCTGTCCATAACAGGAACTGTCCAAAGCAGGAGACGTTTTCTATGGGGATTTGCTACTGCTCTGGACAGAATACAACACTTCCTGCAGGACACACAGCAGCTGATAAGTACTAGAAGACTGGAGATTTTTAAGTAGAAGTGATTTACAAATCTGTATAACTTTCTGACCCCAGTTTATTTAAAATATTTTTTTTTCTCTAGAGTACCCCTTGAAATGACTTTTACTTCTTGCAAGCAGCTAAACTAAACCTAGACATGATATAAATGTGAATGACATCCATTGTTTTCCAATTCTAACAGATTTTTACATTGATTTCTTTCTATTTCAGAGATGGCATCTGCTGATCCAGGAGAAGAACTGCAATGTTCTCTCTGTCTGAATGTCTTTGAAGATCCTGTAACAATGACATGCGGAGACAACTTCTGCCGGATCTGTATCGATTGTGACCTGGATACACATGGCAGGTCTGGAGTTTATTCCTGTCCAGAATGTAATATGAAGTTTCAAGAGCGGCCTGTACTGCAGAAGAACATAACTCTGAGTAGCTTAGTGGAGAATTTGCGAATACAACTGGAAGACTATGAAGACATCTACTGCACGTACTGTATTCACTTTCCTATGCCCGCTGTTAAGTCCTGTGCACTATGTGAAGCTTCATTGTGTATTGATCACCTGAAAGTTCACAGCAAAGCAGCAGAACACGTCCTAACTGGACTGTACACTACCCTGGAGGACAGCGAGTGTGTCACCCATGATGAATACTGCACTGAGGACTCTTCTTGTACTTGTTTGTTATGTGAATTGAATGGAGAACTTAGGGGTCACCAGGTAAAGATGCTGGACGAGGTCTCGGAGAAGAAGAGGAAAATGAAAGACTTCCTGCAAAAACTGTCAACTAAAAAAGAAAAGACTGAAAAAAGAATCCAGAGTCTGGAGGAGCAGAGGAGAAAAGCTAAAGAAAAGGCAGCTGGAGAAGTTGAGAGAGTCACTGCCCTTTTTACGGACATGAGGAGACAGCTGGACGACCTGGAGCAAGAGATCCTTAGTGAGCTCTCCAGGCAGGATGAGCAGGTGTCACTGTCACTCTCTGCTCTGATCCAGAAGCTGGAAATAAAGAGGGATGAGCTGTCCAAAAAGATCAGGCCCATTGAGGAGCTATGTAACATGACCGATACATCTGATCTGACTGATCCACTGACTGCCCTTCAGGATCCAGATACAGGGGATTTGTTTGATCCCAAGGAGGAAAGTGATGAGGACACAGAGGGACCTGATGAAGGTGAAGAAGACACAGGGGCACATGATGACGGCGATCAGATTGTGAAAGCGATCTCTCACATATCATGCTCATTAGCCGATCTAGTAAAAGCCATCAATGTAACCTTCTATCGTCAGGGCCCTGCCGACATACTGCTTGATATTACCACAGCTGCTAATAATATCGGTATATCAGACGACATGAAAACCGTGTCCCGGACGGAAATAAAGTACAACCGCCCAGAAACAGCAAAAAGATTCCAGTATTTTCAGGTGATGAGCAGCAACAGTATTTCCTCCGGACGACATTACTGGGACGTGAAGAGCAGTATCTCGGGAAAGTTCTGGCTGGGGATGTGTTACCCCAGTATAGACAGGAGGGGGCAGCAGTCGTATATTGGCTATAATGACAAGTCTTGGAGCTTGTATGTCGGGTTGGCGTATAAAAATCTGTGTACAGGGGCACATGACGGCAAAAATATCATAATACCTCATCAGATCTCCGCCCCTAGAGTAAGGGTGTATGTGGACTATGAGGCCGGGCAGCTTTCTTTTTTTGAGTTATGTAACCCAATCAGACACCTGCAGACCTTCAGTGCCACCTTCACCGAGCCCCTTCATGCTGCCTTATGTGTATGGGGAGGTTCTATAAAGATATCTGGAGGGAAAGAAGGAGAATCTATGTGGAATTATTATGATGGAAGAAAACTCCCCAAAAACTGGAGATCATGGGGTGTAGAACCTTATTGGTGAAGCAGTCAGGAAACAGGATACAGAAGTGGGTGGGGCTACAGCAGAGCACTTCCTGTTTTGTTGTAGATGTCCAATCATTTAGAATTTTTTCTTTGTGGTTTGAAAATTTAAAAGAACAATACGCCTGTTTTCATCTTTACACTATGTGCTATTCAGATTCCTATATATTCTTACTGCTTGTTGATCACCACTTCATGTCATTTATTTCTAATGCTGAGAGCCTCTAGAGACATTTCCATCCATCTGCGACTGACATCAGCCGCTCCTCTAACAATCTGATTTCATATGCTTTGAATCTCAATACATTTAAGTTGTTACTATAAAGTGAGATATTGAATTTAAGCTTTTAAAATGGATCTACAGTGGCGTAGCTACCATAGAGGCAGGGTAGGCAGTTGCTTTGGGGCCCGGGGAGAAGGTAAGAGCGTGTGTCCTTCTGCTTAACCCCTTATGTACTGCAGTGTGTAAGTGACCCAATGTTTACTTACATGCTGCAACACAAAAAAAGGGTTAACAAGCAGAAGACAGAGATCTCTGCTTCACTGCATTGATAACCTCTGACCTCTGTTCTCCAGCTAGCAATCAAGTAGGAAAGGAAAATGTGCAGAGCTCCATGCAGAGGTCAGGGGTTATCAGTGCACCAACAGTAAAGCATATATAAATAAAATAAATATACATATGGGCAGTGCTTTGTGTTGAGCATAGGGGAGGGGGGCCCCTTACAAATTTTTGCTATGGGGCCCCGTGAATCCTAGCTACACCCCTGCGGATATATTATACAAAATTTGTGTCAGGCAACCTCCCATGACATCCACCCCCCCCCCCCCCCCCCAAGGCACTGTATATTAGAATCTATGGGGGGAATGGTCTCTGCAGAGCAATGTGCAGCAGCACTTGATCAGGGCAGGGATCAAGGAACTGCAGGGCTAAGGGTGTGTGCTTGTCCCTGCACGCTCCTGCTTCACTCTCTGCCTGTGCCATAGACTCAATTCTATGGTCAGGCAGATTCTGCCATAGAATGGAGGGGCCACGTCGCCCCGTACTGCTGCAAATCAACGGAATTAGATATAAAAAAAAACGACACTTGCTCCCCAACGTATTTCATAAATGTATTAGATCGCAAAGTACAGTGCATAACATTACGTTACATACACACATCCATTGTAATTCCAATGGAGTGTCCAGCAGGGGCGCACTATATATAGAAGTCAATGGTACTCATAGACTTCTATATACAGAGCGCCCCCTGCCGGACACTCCATAGGAATTACAACGTTCGTCGGGACGTCATTGGTTCTGAGAGAATTCTAACACTTCCTGATACACTAAATTAAGGGAAACAGCAGTATATAAGCATTTCCCATAATTAATGTACATTAGAAAATTGTATAACTTTCCATAAGTAATAACATATAAAAAATTAATTTTGGCCGGACTTCTCCTTTAAGCTTCATTTATGTAAAATTAAAACCCCCTTTAAGGGTGGTGCTACAGAGTGAGGAATTGTGGCTGCAAATATCAAAACAATAAAAAAAATTCCCATACAGATGATTTAGTTTGATTTATTTTTATGACTATAAAAAAAAATTCTATTATGCTAAAGATATTGAAAGAAAAAAAAAAAATTTTAATTAGTGAATCCTTTCAGGCAGTGCCTTTTCTTCTTCTCTGCCTCATATTTCTATCTTTTGCAGTAGATGAAGTTCCCGTAGCTGCAGTAAATGAGGTCAGAGACTCCGCACTTTGCTGAAAAGTAGAAGCCAAGTGGAAGAAATAACATTCTTTTGTAAGAAAAGAGAACTTAGTATAAGGAATGTTCTGCTCTGCAGCGTTTGGATTATCTGTGACTTTTTGCTTGAATATTGCAATTCACAGGCCACTGGTCTTGGCTGTGTTTGGCAGCTGCAAAGTTTCATTAGCCCTTTTCAGAGTTTGACAAGGAATCATTTTCTGCTGTCATAGGCCGAACGTTCATCTCCACACTGACAGATACAAGCAACTTGCACATCAGCAGTACCTCCAGAAGTGGAAGAGTAAACAGCCAGGACGTTTCTGCTGTATTGGGATAAGACTTTGGCTAGATGAAGAACTGAGTAGCGCTACTGATTTATTTTAACTGTTAGGTGACAGCTGCTGACCACAAGATAATATCCAAGGCTCTGGAGTGCAGCAACTCAAAAGCTAAAAAAAGTAACAAAATGTCTCAATTTAGCCCCTAAGGGCCGCATTACCTGGTCAGATTTTTTATGTACGCAAGCGCAGATCTGCTACATCGGTGTTCGCTTATCAAGCCTATTAGACGGTTGTATGATCGTTCAGCATAGGACAGCCCTGGCTGTATATAAAAAATAATAAAGTTATACTTACCTGTCCACGCTCCCTGGTGTTCTCCTGCCTTTTCCCCAATGATCGCTGGCACCGTGGCACACTGGTCTGTGCAGTAATAGGCCACTGAGCCATTCACCGGCCACAGCACTGTCCCACCTCAGCCAGTGATTGGTTGTAAGGCCTGTCACTTCAGAGGTGGCATGAGACAGCGACAGCTGCAGTCAGCGGGGAACAGGCAGGAGGACACTGGGGAGTGTGGACAGGTAAGTAAAACTTTATTATATGCTATATAGAGCAAGGGCTGCATGGATAGTGTCTCTTGCTGCACGACAAGTTAGTATAGCATTTTTTATTTTATTTATACATTCTGCCTGATTGGTCAGATAATCGTCTTGTGTAATAGGGTCCTTAGTTATAATTCTTAGCTGGATTAAGGCTATGTCCGCGCACCGTCAAAATGACAGTCAATTTTATTGGATGGACGTCATTTGATGACAAATAACGTCAGTTTTTCATATAATAACAGCCGCTGTTACCGGCTGTTATTTGCCCTTACATAACAGCCATCTAATAAAAACGGCCATCATTTTGGTGTTGTGTGAACATAGCCTATAGGTGACTATTGTTTGGAAGAACATTTGGAGACTTGCCATGCACCATTCACCCATGTGATCTGATGTGCAATAATTTATGCTGCAAAGTAAGAAAATAAGTGAAAATATGGTCCAAGAATGGCGGATTTGTAAATGTATTGACTATATAAACAATGTTAGTTAGAGATTCACCCTAACTAACTCACTAACATGGCAGCCAAAGACAACATAATACCAGCAAATGAACAAATTCAATGCAAAGGACGGCTACGATAGGCTAGGGTGAATACATACAAAACAAGTACAATTCTACAAAGATAGAGGTATAACCACACACAGAATACATAAAAACAATCCAGTTCTCTATCAAATTTCATATAATCCATTGTATAAAAAGAGGTGTAGCAGAGGGACAACATTACATAACTGCAAACATAGGGCTTCAGTAATCCATATATTGTAAGAGAGAAAAATGATGACATGCAAATAAAGTGAATAGTGCTTGATTCTAACTATATGAAATTTACCCGTGGGATACAAAATCTTAAAAAAAATTAAAGAAAGGACATTATGAATTTAATGCAATGTATATGCAAAAATATGCAGTAAATATAATGGGGAAGATTTATCAAGCATGGTGTAAAGTGAAACTGGCTCAGTTGCCCTTAGCAACCAATCAGATTCCACCTTTCATTTTCCAAAGAGTCTGTGAGGAATGAAAGGTGGAATCTGATTGGTTGCTAGGGGCAACTGAGCCAGTTTTACTTTACACCATGTTTGATAAATCTCCCCTAATGAATTAAATGCATGAAAGAAATTTGTGTGCTTGTATTACAGCCTTGACTGTGGATTTAATGACCCAGACTTATAGCATCATGGATCCCTATAGGATACTCAACCTTAAAGGGGTTATCCAGGATTAGAAAAACAATTTGCTTAATTGCACCACACCTGTCTCCAGGTTGTGTGTGGTATTACAATTCAGCTTCATTCACTTCAATGGAACTGAGCTGCAAAACCCACACCCAAACTGAGAACAGGAGTGGTGCTGATTCTGGAGCCAAGGGGCCATGTTTTTCTGAACTTGGATACCCCCTTTAATAAGAGCAAAAATGCTTGGTCTAAGGTGCAAACATATGTATGTGAAAAAACTAGAGAATAGTGCCCCAGCAATCATGTGTGTTTTGCCCTAAATGGCTTCATCTGGGGGTGCTCATAGAGTATTGTACAGCAGAGTATACCTGAAAAAATGCAGCCTGGCTCTAAGTCGAATTATTGTATTCTTCAAGCATAGCACTGTCACATTGAATTGTCTCTCTATGCTAATATTTTTGTGGTGTATTATTGACAGATATGTCATCCCTAGACAGACGAATATTTAAAAGGGCCCCCAGTCCAATGGCCGAGAATCCCCTTGAAGATGCTCAATAATCGTCTCTGAAAATCTATAGATTTCTTCTCCTTTGTCAGCTGCTCAATAAATCCTTATGCAAGTTTACAAATAAACTCACTTGTCTTGTCACGGCAAAGAAAAGACAGCGCCAAAACAAGCAAAACCCACTCTTGTCTTATAATAATAATAGCCTTGTATATGTGCATAACGTAAAATGTTCCTATGATGGATATATCAATACCACCTGAGGCCAAATAACATCCCGTATCCACACGTGACCGGCCGCCGTGCACATGCTTATGAATGTAGGGCGTAATATAAGGTCGCAAAATGAAGCCGAAATAGCAGCTATTATTATATAAGGCAAAAAAGATGGTTTCCATTTGAATTTTATGTTTGATATTTTATGCTGGGCCAGGCCTTTCCATAAATGTTGAGATGAGAAAACCAATTATGGTTTCCTAGGTGATAAACCCGCGATGAAAATGACACATAATTGCGGCTGTTCTATAGTTGCCAAGGTTACAGAGCACCTAAAATGACGGTGATTTGCGGTCTCCCTACTTGTCGTAGACCTCCATTCTTTTTTAGCAAATAGGCCTGCATGCAAAGTACGAGAAAATGGCTCAATGGCCCTCCTGTAATCATCTGCCTTAATACACAGTTTTATTGTGACTTGAGTGACTCCACTGTAATAATCCAGAAAACAATGCTTTAATCCTGTGTGTGCTGTTTTAGGATCCAGAATAAAACAGATATGTAAAACCTTTCTACATATAATATTCTAAGTCACATTTAGCATCTAAAAGGAAAACTAAACCTAATAAGTTTTTAATTTAGTACTTAAAGGAAATTAAGGGAACCCATTTCCAATATACTACTAAGCAATTCAGAATTTATAGCAGAAGCGGTATACATATATATATATATATATATACACACACACACAAAAAGAGAAAGAGAGAGAGATTGGCTGCCCAGGCATGATGGGAATTGTAGTTTTGTAACAGTTGGTGGGCCTGAGTTTGACACCCCTGGTATAGAAGTGGTGGGCCGTATAACATGGCCAGATTTAAACGACTGCTGATCTGCTAGATCAACGCTGGTTTACTAAGCCTATTACACGGCTTGACTATCGTGCAGCAAGGGATATATATATATATCTCGTTAGTGATGTCCGTGCAGACCTTGCCTTTAGTGTAAAATAATAACATTTATACATACCTCTCCTTGTTCCCGATGCTTCTGCCCACTCCTCCTGGAAGAACTGCAGAGCCACTCTCTGAAGCGACAGGCTGCTCAGCCAATCACTGGCTGCACCAGTGTCCCATCTCAGCCAGTGATTGGCTGAGCGGTCTGTTACAGCAAACAGCTCTGAAGTTCCAGTAGTGTCTGAGGACAGAAAGCTAGGAAGACACCGGGGAGCAGCAGAAGCACCGAGAACATGGAGAGGTATGTATAAACTTTATTATTTTCTTTATACATTCATCAGGCGTTGGGAATACAGCTGCTATGAATGGGTTTCTCGGTCTGCAACAGTGTTTAGGTAAGTGGTATATGGGAGCAGAACATCAAACTGCCTCCGCTGGCTTAGCTTCACATATAGCATCCTGATACCACCTCTTCCTCGGGTAAGCTTATGCTCAGGTGCACAACGTGAACACCCGGCAGTTCTGTGACCCGGTCGGGTGATCTTTCCGGGTGTGGAGCTCTGATGCAGGCGCATGAGCGCGCGCCCGCATCAGAGCTTCCCATAGCACACAGTAAAGCAAGCGGACGGAATTCACTGACTTCCGGCCGCAGAAAACTGACATGTCAGTTTTTTCCGGCACTGTATGGGCTCCCGGCCGGAGCACATACGAAGTGTTTACGCTCCGGCAGGGATCCCATTGAAAATAAGGCTATGTTCCACCCCTCAAAACTACGGAAATAAATGTTCCTACAGCTGTCAGAGCTCTGACGACCGAAGGAACATACAAACACCTGCTGGTATTCGGCCAGTACAACAACGGCCGTTGTTATACAATGCATGAACATAGCCTCGAAAAGGAGACATGTGGCGCCTCTCATATATCCATATGTGCTTCCAGAACAAAGTAAAATGCTTTTCTTTGGTGCAGTATGTCAAAAAGACGGTCCCAAGCCCCTGAAATGCTGATGACAGTGGTGCCTCCTTGCTCCCCATTACATCCCTATCCCTGTTTGATTGATAGTTATCTTTCCGAGCTGAACCCTGCTTCCAT
Organism: Dendropsophus ebraccatus; assembly: GCF_027789765.1. Classification (NCBI taxonomy): domain Eukaryota; kingdom Metazoa; phylum Chordata; class Amphibia; order Anura; family Hylidae; genus Dendropsophus; species Dendropsophus ebraccatus. The sequence continues at coordinate 32,308,385 of NC_091462.1, read as the reverse complement.
ATCTTGTTCTCATTCTGTATGTGTGGGCGTGTGCACTAACCTTCTGGAGAAGGCACAGACAGATATATGAAAGGTACCATGTGTCTCCTTGACCTAACAGCTAGCTAGTAGTGTCAGCCGTTTACAAATTGCAGCTGACAATTTTAAAGAAAAAATAAGTAAAAATAAAAGCAAAAAAAAAAAAAAAAGATTTGCACCTGTATTGACTAGAGTAATGCAGAGAGAAATCAAAACAGGCTCCCCTTAATGACATTCAATTTCCTCCTCCTCCTCCACGTCCTGAGATGATGCAGGTATTTCTGGATTGTGAAGTACTTCTTGTCAGAAATAGCACAGAAATATTCCCAGAAGGGCTTCTATAATAATTTCCACAGAATTATAAGCCTGAGGGTATGCAAAGATCTCCCATCAACCACTCCGCTTCCAGCAGAGACAGCAGAAATGAGAAAATGGAGAGTTTACTGGGATGACTGAAATACACCACCACGCTGCCGCCGCCGCCGCCGCTTTATAGTCTAGGGGGTTAAACTAAATGCTATCAAAGTGGGTGAATAAAACCATTAGATTATATCAGAACTATATTTCATACACACTTGTAGCCCGGGCTTTTGCCACATCCTCATCTCGAGCTATTAATCGTCTTTTCAAAATGTCACTGAGGCGTTAGCTGACAAGATTCTATCTCTATGATGTAATACTTTTCATTTGATGGCGGAGTGCAAAGAATTTATGAGGTCGTTTCATCTTCAAATGGTTAATTCTTTGCTGCAATTAAGATTTTGTAGTTGTTTGGTTTTGTTTTCCTTCTATTTATTTTATTTTTCATTTCAGTTTAAATATTTTGTCTTTTTTTATGTTCTTTTATTAGTGCGTTGTGTGCAACATCTTATATAACATTAGTCTAAGTAGAAAAATGGTGCGTGGCTAATCCATAAATGTTAGCGCTGCCCAAAAGACTCCAATTTGAGGCTGAATAAAGTAAAAACATTTATTAAAAGTGCACAATATTTACGCGTTTCGGTCCTCTTCATCAGAATAGCGGTGCATCTTTTATAACATGACAGATATTTCATTAAAAGGGTACTCCGGAGAGTGAATACATTGCTTTAATAACATTATATTACTTTGTAATATAATAAAATTTTTAAAAATATATAGTTTTTTTTTTTTACATATACAGTGGTGCCTTGGATTACAAGCAAATCCAAATCCACTTTTAAACCAAAGCAAATTTTACCACAAGAAATCATAGAAATGCAGACAATTGGTTTCACACCCCAAAAATAATGATTGATGGTGCGTTCACAGCTACAGGATCTGCAGCTGATTTTCTGCAGCAGATTTCATTTAAATAACTGAACACAGCATCCAATCTGCTGCAGATCCTGTAGGTGTGAACGCACCCTTATTATTCTGAATAACAGGTAAAACAAATGAAACAAACATTCAGAAACAGCAGAATATGTGATATTATAAGTTACTGTACAGTAATGGAGAGAATGGGAAACACAAGGACTGACAGTGACTGCAGGGAGCATGAAGGAATGAGCAGGACAGATGTGGGCACATACATACAGCGCTCTCTGTCCGGGGAGAGAGGGGTTACAGCTATGGAGAGATTACCCCCACAGTCCTGTCCCCTGATGTGAGCCCCAGCCTGAAGTGGATCTGCTATGATTTGGAAGATGAGGAAAACTTCCCAGGTCAGAGTACAGTGCTGTAGACCCCGCTATGCAGACCATGCCCCTCCCCCTCTCCCCCTCCCACCCAGTACAGGGAGTTCTTAAACCAAAGCAATGCTCTTAAACCAAGTTACAATTTTGAAAAACTGTGAGCTCTTCTTCCAAAACGCTCTCAATCCAAGTTACTCTTAAAGCTAGAGATGAGCGATCCTCGAGCATGCTCGAGTCCATCCGAACCCGATCGCTCGGCATTTGATTAGCGGTGGCTGCTGAAGTTGGATAAAGCCCTAAGGCTATGTGGAAAACATGGATATAGTCATTGGCTGTATCCATGTTTTCCAGACAACCTTAGAGCTTTATCCAAGTTCAGCAGCCCCAGCTAATCAAATGCCGAACGTTCGGGCTCGGATCGACTCGAACCCGAACCCGGTTCGCTCATCTCTAGTTGCCGCACATCGCTACAACACAGAGCAGGGCCCCGTTCCCCCTCTGCACTGTATATTCTTATATACAGTACACAGGAAGGGGGGCTGTCCGACACAATTACTGTATACACCAGTTGGACGCCAGTAGCAGAGCAAGCCATGATAGTAATCCCTCTGTAGAGGCTGCCGGACATGCCGATCTCGTTATACAGATCTCTCAAGCCTTCCAGTACTTATCAGCTGCTGTATGCCATGCAGGAAGTGATGTATTCTCTCCAGTCTGAAACAGTGCTCTCTGCTGCCACCTCTGTCCATGTCAGGAACCATCCAGATCAGAAGCAAATCCCTATAAGAAACCTCTCCTGATCTGGACGGTTCCTGACATGGACAGAGGTGTCAGCAGAGAGCACTGTGTCAGTCTGGAAAGAATACACCACTTCCTGCAGGGCATACAACAGCTGATAAGTACTGAAAGATTTAAGTATTTTTTTATAGAAGTAATTTACAAATCTATATAACTTTTAATTTGAAAACAATTTATTTTCCCCGGAGTACCCCTTTAAAGTATCAATTCCGTCTGCACAACTTTGTTTAGCCACCTTTCCTTCATCATTTAGAGCCTTCTCCCCGAGAACTTAAAATATATCCTGGGCAGATGACATGTTAACAGAATCATTTCATGGTTCAGGGTGCTGACTGGATGATTTATCTCTGTCTCGAGGCGCTGAAGGCCCTTATTCATGAGATGCATGGGCAGGATTTAATAATCTGTTTTGATGGGGGGAAAATAGGTCCATTACAGAAAACTAAAGCATTAATATTCACCTTTAGATTTGTCAGATAATTACGCGTTTTAGCAAATGAATTAAGCTCTATCACTCAGGAACAATGTGCGCTGCGAGCCAACAATATGCCGCGTGACAATAAGCTAATTTCTGCCTGGCGTGATTGTATGATTTATAACCAGACTCCTCTGTAGCTCCTCTATAAGAGTTAGTCTTGTGAAACTATTTTCACATAGAAAGGATCAGTCGTCTGGAAGATGTTCCTTTTTTACGTTGTATAAAACTTTGTTACTGTTTTAATTGTTGGAGTCTTTTTATCCATAAAACTTGTCCTGCTCTGAATTAGCCGGTCAATTTTTATTTTAATTAAGAAGAAGGATATAAATAATACAAATGGAGAAAGAAACACATAAAAGGCAGATGGATAAAGGATTTTTGCAGAAAATTAAAGGGGCTGCCCTATGATGCGATGGTAAATGTGTTTGTTAGATCAAACTATTCTCAAGTGAGTTATTAGAGACAGGCTTTGTATAAGGGTACAAACACACTTGACGGATCCGTAGCAAGTTTCTCACTGCGAATTCGCAGTGGGACTTGCTGCGGATCCCTGCCCTGTTTACTCAATGGCAGACAAATTTGCAGCAGGGATGTACATCCCGCTGCGAGTTTGTCCGCAGCCCGCCCCGTTAACCCCCCCGCCGGCTGGAGCAAATACATCACCCAATCCCTGCTTCGGGACTCCCGGTGACTTCACGTCCCACCCAGCCTATCAGTGGCGGGGCAGCGGACTGATTGGCTGAGCTGGACCTGCCGGGAACCCCCTAAGCAAGCCGGAGCAGGTCCAGGTTATGTATTTGCTCCAGCCAGCGGGGGTTTAACGGGGCGGGCTGCGGACAAACTCGCAGCGGGATGTACATCCCTGCTGCAAGTTTGTCTGCCATTGAGTAAACAGGGCAGGGATCCGCAGCGAGTCTCACTTTGAATTTGCAGTGAGAAACTCGCTGCAGATCCGCCCAGTGGGTTTGTACCCTAATGGAGATACCATGGTTTCAATGACAGATGTTCGGACATATCTCGAACTATTTTCTCCTATTACATTTGATGTAACTGAGGTATATGGTATAGTAAGTCGCAGGGATGGGGAACCTTTGGCCCTCCAGCTGTTTCACTTGTACAATTCCCATCATGCCTGGACAGCCAAAGATAAAGCCGAAGGTTCCTCATCTTTGCCACAGAGCCTAAAGCCATACAGTAGTGTGCGTAGTGTGCATGAGGCCTTATGGTTAGTGAGTCTTTGCATGTGTACATTGCTACAAGCTGTGATTAAATGTCTATTGAAGGGAAAGTCTTATGGGGAGATTTATCAAACTGGTGTAAAGTAGAATTGTCTCAGTTGCCCCTAGCAACCAATCAGATTCAACCTTTCATTCCTCACAGATTCTTTGAAAAATTAAAGGTGGAATCTGATTGGTTGCTAGGGGCAACTGAGACAATTCTACTTTACACCAGTTTGATAAATCTCCCCCTTATTGTGTTGATACTAAATGGATAATTATTGGCTCACAACACAAATGAATGCCTACTAATGTCAAAGGGGTTATCCACCTAAGAGCTAAATTAAATGCTAGCTTGTCTTACTCACCAAGTCCCCCCGAGTATTTTGAGCCGTCTCCTGTCTTTCTAGCTGCTGCCATTCCTGAGTTACAAGTTTTTCTAAAAGCCGATCTATAACCAAGATGGTGTCATTACTATTGCACAGTAAACAGATTTTTTTCACCGATTTTGCCTTACCCCATTATGTATTCCATACTAGCTGACGCGCATGGTGTAGCTATGTGCTGCATAACGGGCATCTGTTTACTGGGGGGTGGGGAGTGTAGTTTAGTTTTAGATCTCTGCTTGCTGACTGTGATTGAAAACATTCTAGTTCCATCCAGACTCTAAGAACATTTATAACACTTACAATATACAGAGCTGAGACACAATGACAGGTACATATGGCTGCATTCACTGACAGCAAGCAGAGATAGAACTATAGCTTTTCATATTACAGAGACCTAGGCTCAGGGACACATTTAAGCCTATGGAAGCAGCATATTCACTAGCAGTGATCAGGTGCAGATGATGTGTCCTGGGGTTACCAAGTCACTAAACAGCTAACCCGGCCCCCAGAGATCACATGTCCTGTGTCTACAAAGGGAGGGGGGGCTCAGCATTGTCAGAGTGGACACAGAGAAGATGAATTTAGATGTCCAGAGTGGATAAGAATGAAAAAAACAGGGAAAGGGTGCAAGATAGGTTATAAGACATAGGATCGTATTGTGAAAAATGCCCTATACAATAAAATGAAGAATCTCTTGCATATAAATTTGCTCCGATAACACCTGGCTCCACACACGTCTCAGTTCGGGTTAGCGGCCCCTTAGATATATACCATTGAATCTCAGTCAGATCCCTGCCGTGCTAAGGCGCGCTATTACACTATTACCCTCAGACCTCTCAGGCTCTCATATTTCTCTCCAAATATTTGTGGTTTTCAGACACATTTCGGAATAAATGGTTCTATTCATCTATCATCTGAAGGTTGGTAATAGAAGTGTTTTATAATGTAAACTAGCCCTCTGAGGCAAATGGTCATTGAATGTTACAATCCATATTTCTCACTTTCCTCTAGAGCTGAGGTGCTGTTAATTCCATACATATATATATATATATATATATATATATATTGATGTCCCAATAAAAAATGCAAAGAGAAAAATATTTCATTGGAGAACACAGAAGCGTGTTGCCTGGAGTGATGTGTACTCCATTGCCTTTTTACTATACCATGACTGCATATGTATTAGCAATTTCTTAAAGTGATAGTCAAAGAGACAAAACTTCTGCTGCAGTGTCTGGCTGATTGCTGCGGATCTGGCTTCTCTTGCCCTTGGACATCAGCTCTTATGATCACCAGGTGTAAGAGATGGATGATAGTAAATGGTAGCCCATGGACCATATCATCAAAAGGCAAGGAAAGAAGAACTTGGTCTTATATTTAAAGGGGTATTCCGCTTAAACATAACTTTTCATATGTTGCTGCCCATGGTGAGACTAACAATTCATTCTATACTTGTTATTATCTATTCAGTCTTCTAACAGTTCTGATCCTGCTGTTTTCTGTAGAAGACACAAAAACTGTGTGAGCTTTTCTCTCCATCTCCCCCTTCTTCCCCCTCCCTTCCCAGACAGCTGGTGTAAATAAGTCCCTGGCAGGCTTTATCTGCAACTTTTCAGCTTCTTTGTAATGCTGGGAGGGTAAAGCTGAGGTTAAGTTGCATGTAAACTCACTGTGATTATTCCTCCCGGTATTACATAGTTGCAGATAGGGACTTGTTTATATCAGCCATCTCAGAAGGGAGGGGAGGGAAGGGCAGCTCAGAACTGGGGGGAGACATAATAGATAATTACAAGTATGAAATGAATTGTTAGTCTCCCCATAGGCAGCAACACCTCCTAACACCTGGAAGAACACATGGATGTTCCCACAGCAATCTCTTAAAGGGTACCTTTTACTAAAGTGCCAACTGGCATAAAGTTGTAGGTAATGCTGGACAATCGGGTTGTATTGGGTAAGACCCACTTTGGCCATGTTCCCGTACATGAGCCCTATTAATTAGAACAGGGCTCGTGCATGTAAGTTGGTCAACAAGAGATGTGCCCTTCGAGACATGGTCTTCATGCATCATCTGCATCCCAATCGGGCCATTGCACCTTAGTGAAAGGTACCCTGTAATATTAGCCTTATACTAAGGACTCTATGGTAAGCACCAGGTAGCATATGAACAGGCTTTGTATCACTTCTGCCCTACAGCCGCCATTGGAGCTCTTGCTTCTATTCTGCTTCTAGATCATGTAAGGCTGCCATACACAACCATCTGGGCGCATTGGCTGGGAGCATTAATACAGAGAAGGATCATATTCTCAGACCACCACTAAATGTAGTTTCCAGATGCAGCAATGTTTTTAGGACCACTAGGAAAGCAGTAACTAAGAATAAGGCTTAGAGTAAGACTAGCATCCATTTTGAGAGTATGTTCATGTATCATGAACATGTATCATCCTGCCAAACATAAGCCTAAAATCTGATGGTATAATAAAACTTTGTCCAAATTTCCTTGAAAACTCCCACACCCCCAAAACTTAGGTTGATAGATACACAGTAATTCACTTGCAATAAAGTTTGAAATAAAGTACAAGTCTAAGATAGAGAAACTAACTGGTAAATGAAGAAAATCTCTGTACAGTGCAGCAAATATACAGTACATGAATACTACAGCAACACAATTATTAATATGTATAATAGATCTAACTGCGGGGATAAAAATCTTATTCACCAATAATCATGATTACTGAAAAAACGAATGAAAGAATGAATGATCGCTATTGATTATCACTTGATCATTAGACATTTGACACATATCTAATGGGTCTACGATTGGTTGGAAATCCTATAAAAGCAATGCATTTTTAATCCACGGTGACTTCTTAAAAGAGCATATTCTATGGTTCAGCTTAGATTGTTTTTGACATCATATAGCAAATGATATGCATTAAAAATAGAGATGAAAGGGTGCATTGTGGGAGTCAGTCAACCGTACCGTGTAATTTTCTTGCTGCAATTCGGTAACTGAAAACCATAATGTGATATTAGCATAGTTTTTGTTAAGGCAATCAATTCTAATATTAGGTGTGTGTTACTATTGATTACATTAATGAGTTGCTCTTTTGAAGCCATTAAAAATAAGTGGCCAAGTTTGGAGAATTTTTCTATATGGAAATCTGTGCTGTGATTTAGCGGTCCTTGAGACACCTTCTCATCACCAGGCACTGACTAATACATCATAGTGATGTCCGTCAAGTCGTGATATAGATCGAGTGTGTAACTACCTAGGAGTAGGCGGCAAAGCAGCTGCTATGGGGCCAAGTAGCTGAGGGGGCTAAGTGGCACTCTTACAGAAGTGCCGGATGTGAACAGCACAGAACTATTGAACATGGCAGATGCAATAAGAAAGGACGACAAGGGTAAAAGACTGAGAGTGCAGAAGAATGAGGGATATAGGGAAAAGATATGGGAGTACTGGAGATATGTATATGTCAAATTATCTAGAATGAGAATAATACAAAGTAGGGTCCTGTTCTATTCTTTGATATGAAAACTTATGATATAGATGCTAATACCTAGGTTCTCTACCTTTATATTTACATATATGGGGCATATTTACTTCAAGAAGTTGCCTTAGAAATACTGAGAACATAGCAAGATCCACTGATAAATTCTATACACCAATAAAATCAGGGATGGTGAGTGGGTAGCAAAGAAATGTTGAAGGTATCAAAATATATTTTGGCCATTAGCATTGTATATAATAAGAAGCCAAGTGAATATTCTGCCACACAGGGGTTGATTTTGGAAATAATAGACCTCTTGTCATTAGAGGCCCTTTTACATGGCCATAGGATTGAGTTAGTAATCGTATGAAGAGTCATTGCCGAGTGTGAATATCGTAAATGACATGACCATACGTAGAATGTGGGGGAAAAGGGCGGGGAAGGACACAGACTGTGAGCCCTAATCTGGTCCCACCAGCTGACCCTGCCTACTTGCCTCAACAGTCCTAGGCAACTGTAGACAACCACGAAGATGGTCCCTCCTTGAGGCCACGGTAAAACACAGAACAATAGACAAGACAGATTCACATACAGGTGAGGTCAAAGAGCCAGGGTCAAAACCCAACCAGCAACATAGTACAAAAACAGGACCCAATAGAATAGTTAGATAACAAAGCCGAGCTCAGGAAAAGCCAGGAAACAATATAGGAGTAGAATATGCAAGAACAATGAGCTTGCTTGAAAATGTCTAATAGCCAGCGTGGATGCCAAGGCACTGACAGACACTAATAGACACACACAGAAACGGACACAGCAAGGGTGAGTGGAAGAACCAGATGTCAATCACCTAAGGGGCCAGAGGGAACTCAGCATGGAAGAGACAGGTGTGGGGGATAAATCAATCAGCATTGCAGAAGGAGTAGAGCTGTGTTCAGACAGTGTTTAGAGAATTGCAAATAAAACACAGAATACAAAAAAAAATTATGACCAAGAGCACAGTCTTGGCTTTATACCATGAGCTGAGGACCGTGCCAAGCTCCGAACAGGCATGATCAGTCACATCTTTTATGGAGACATTATTGTAATTTTTTTTGTTGGTAGCACCATGTTTATAATGTGCTGCCAAAAGGCAAGGTACGTCTATAAGAGAAGGGGTCTAAGGGGATAGTTACAAGAAGAGTCATTCACTCCAAACCCCCCTATTAATTGGTAAGGGAAATTAAAGGTAAACAAGCATTAATCAACTTCCTATGTCTTTAGTTGATGCTTTATTGTGCACAATTAATTTGCCAATCTAAAAGAACTTTGTGTTTTCAGCATTTATCTCTGTAAAGTGGACCTGTCAGCAGATTTTTGCTGACTAAAGTTAAGGGCTTCTTTCCCTAAATCAGAAGATGTAACTCTTATTTCAATCCATCACTCCAGAGCTGAGATATCAGCTTTACAAGTTTTATGCAAATTGAAGATAAAGACCAATTGGTGTTTTCCCAGGCTGCACGTCCAGCAAAGTTCACTGAGTGGGCATTTACAAGCAGACATAGGGGTATTAGCTGAAGGGGGTGGAGAGGAGGGGTGAATTTTGCCGGGTTTCTGTAACCCAGGAGAAAACCCTGTGGGCTTTATCTTCTAATCTGCTGTAAATTTCTAAAGCTTATATCTCAGCGCTGGAGCGGCAGATTGAAACCTCCAGATACAGGTTATATACGGTCTTTACTTTAGTCAGCAAAAGGAGTGGACAACAAGTCAGCTGTATTCTTGGACTTATCAATGTGTCCTTCACCTATGTGGTACTCAACCTATAGAGTTTGTAGCTGGGAGTCTAGTACCTTCACTCCCTGCTGCCACCTCTCCAATACCCTTGGACACAAAAACAGCTAATTTCCAATGCATATTTGACTGTGTACTAAACTTTATGGGCTCTTTAATCAACTACATGGACCACATTAAAGTCAGAATCACAATGTCTTTGTAAATTGCTGTTGCAGTTGGAGCTTTGCCTTGCCGTATCCAAGCACAATTAATTATCTCACATAATTATATTTTATTGATAAGTAAAACATGATTACTGGGTGTAATTGCTGTCACTAGTACAATGCTATATTTACTGCCTTGTTGCTGTTCCAGTTTAGACATATCAATTTAAGTCATATATAGTAAAATTATTATGATCCAATGCTCAAGGGACATGCAGATCCTACTTGGTTGTCCTTGAATTACACTAATGTTTTTTTTTATTTCCCTTGTTGGCGCTTTTGGACTCACGGCATGAACAGGGGCAAAAGATGTGTATTTAAAGCGACTCTGTACCCACAATCTGACCCCCCAAACCACTTGTACCTTCAGATTGCTGCTTTTATTCCAAGATCTGGCCTGTGGTCCGTTCGGCAGGTGATGCAGTTATTGTCCTAAAAATATACTTTTAAACTTGAATCCTGTGCCAAACAGGAGTAACTATGCCCCACCTTTGCACAACCTCTCTGTCCCTCCTCCCCATCCTCTTCATCATTAGGAATGCTCCAGGCAGATTGACTCCTATTCCCCACCTGTGTCAGCCCAGCACATGGGCTGGATCGTTAAGGACCTGTGCAATGTTCAGCATGGAGAAAATGTTTCAGTGGCATTCCTAATGATGGAGAGGGTGGGAAGGAGGGACGGAGGGGTGGTAAAAAGTTAGGGCACAGATACTCCCGTTTGGCACGGGCTTCAAGTTTAAGAGTATTTTTTAGAACAATACTTGCATCACCTGCCGAACGGACCGCAGGACAGATCTTGGATTAAAATCAGCTATCCGAAGGTACAAGCGGTTTGGGGGGGGGGGGCAGATTGTGGGTACAGAGTCGCTTTAAAGCGAATGTACTACCAGATACAGATTTTTCTTTTTTTACATTAACAGACCAGTGCCAGTGCAGGAATGCCGGTGGCTCTGTCCTTTTTTTGAACAGCCGTCCAGTTGCTGCCCACAGTGCTGGTGTATTCCCGAGCACTGGTCCGTCCAGGAGTACTGGGGGGCAGGCCCGCTGGTCCCCAATGTGACGAAACCCCCCCATCAATGAAGCAGACTCACAGAGGGTAGGAGATATCATCACACTTGTAGGCTGGCGGGTCTGCCCCCAGTGTTCCAGGAAAGGCCGGAATAGTTCTGGGGAAGGCTCAGGAATAGACTGGCGCCAGGCATGGTTTTAAAAAAATGTAAAAAAATCGCTTTAAATTGGGCTATTTGTGATCCTAAAGAGATACCTGTTTGCACTGCCAATGCTATAGCCTATATCCACGCTTTCCTGGCAGTTCTAAAGCTGCATCCAACTTCTGCAGTCGCAGGGAATCTACTGCTAAACGTTCCGGTTTGGAGAACTGAGGCAAACCTGAACAGTTTGACAGGTTCACTCAACACTAGCAAAGACAAAATAGGTTTGGAACCACTGTGCTATCCAACTGGTATATGCAAAAGAGGAGCCCGTGGAGTCTCATAACACAGGACTAGCCAGACATCCCTCTGGGAAGGACCCAGCCAAGGGGTAGTTCCTGTAAGGAAACCACCAAAACCACCTTATTAAATGGCCCTATAAGTCAATGTAATGACAATAGAAAAACCAAGGCCAGGTAACCATCCACATGCAGCTGTTTCGGGGTGTTGCCCCTCATCAGTGTGGAGCAGGATTCTGGCTAGGTGGGAGCAATGCCTAGTAGAGCCATAAGAGAAACAGATTGCTGAACTCAGGGAGACCATCCAAACGACAACACTGCCAGCTGCTAGTGAAAGTGCTCAATGCAGTGAAGTCCTAGGTGCATTGCATTGAGCGCTTTCACTAGCAGCCAGCAGTGTTGTCGTTTGGCTGGTCTCCCTGAGTTCAGCAATCTGTTTCTCTTATGGCTCTACTAGGCATTGCTCCCACCTAGCCAGAATCCTGATCCACACTGATGAGGAGCAACACCCGAAACAGCTGTATGTGGATGGTTACCTGGCCTTGGTTTTTCCCTTGTCATTACATTGACTTATAGGGCCACTTAATAAGGTGGTTTTGGTGGTTTCCTAACAGGAACTACCCCTTGGCGGGGTCCTTCCCGGAGGGATGTCTGGCTAGTCCTGTGTTTCGAGACTCTTCAATGAGGCTCCATGGGCTCCTCTTTTGCATATTCATGTTTCCCAGGGGGCAATGCACCTAGTGCTTTCTCCCTGAGTTCAGCAATCTGTTTCTCTTATCCAACTGGTTTGACTTAGGGCTAAACTTGGGAACAGTGTCTAGAGAACCCTGTATGTTTAACCTTTTATTCTGCTCCAGGATGTGGAAGCTGGACTTCTGCTGCTAGAGGATACCAGGTCACTACCCCAAGAGAAGTCCCAGTATGTGCAATGGCTGAACAAGCGGCAGAAAGCCCAAATGTCAAGCACCAGGGAAACAGGCAAAAGTAAGGCTGCATTCACACATTCAGTGATTTTCCTGGTCCGTGATTGTGGTCCTGGAGCTACCTCCGTGATCCATGCAAAACAGTCCGTTTTTCATCCGTTGTGCATCCATGTCCATTTTTTTTCACGGATCTGTTTTACAGCATTTTAAATTACATTGATTACATTACATCCGTATTTTTCACGGATGAACGCGGATGCCACATCCATGTACATCCATGAAAAACACGGATCTCATTGATTTCTATGGGGAATCCTTTCTGTGCATCCATTCCAAGTAATGACATGTCCTATTCTTAAATGGAACGGATCACGGAACGTCCGAATAGCCCAATAGAAAGCAATGGGCTGTAAAATTGTCCGCGCGCACGGATCCGTGAGCATGGACAACTTCCCGGAACGTGTGAATGCAGCCTAAGGCTGGTGCAGGTGTGGACAGTAGGCTGGCACCCAGGTATCAGACTCCTGACAAAGCCACCAGCTGTGTTGTGATCCGCGTATAGTCTCATCCACTTCCAGGGACATTGTTATTTCTTTACCCTTTTTAGTATATGTATTGTTATTTTTGACCTTGGTGACAATTTTGTCATTTTGTCATCATGTAACAATCATATGAAAGAAGCTCATTTGCCCGGTGAATAGGGTCATGGATGTTGGATCTGGCCAAAGAGTTTGCCCTCAATGTTGTTTATGGTATATAAGGGCAATTATCCTAAAATGATTTGCTTTATGGGGCAATGCAAGTCTTGAGTCAGAACATCTAAATAGCAGTATCCTCATGGCATTATTTTCCTGTGCAAACACCATGTTATCCACCACAAGGGGGAATGTATATGATAAGTGTAGGCAGGCAGTGGTCCATGGATGTATCCTAACAACCATTTGCTTTTACAAGGTCTAAATCGTTCATATTCCTCAAGAAGCGGACCACCAGATTACAGACTTACCAACCATGGAGAATGGAAACAGTCTGTACAATGTGGCACCATGTAAATTACTGCAGTGATGATTTTCTTGCTATGGAAAACCGATTACCATTATGGATGTTACAAAGCTTTGTACCCATCAATATGAAATACAGAACATAAAGCAATCCCACAATCATGTATTTATTCACATCTTAATCTTCCGATTAATCTCCTTATCCCCCCATCGCTGTGATTGCCGTCTCTGAACACCTTCATCCATTCATCTGATAGAACATATGGGTTTTAGCTTTGATATCTGGACCCTCCCCTCGCTACAATAATTGCTGTGACCTGTTCGACGTTCGTCCAAAGGCAACAAGATACGCCGCTGCTGGCGTCTGATTCATTATTTCATGCTGGTGAGTTATTGAAGCCTGGGCTGGGTAAAAGTAGATAACATTATGACGCACAAGCTCATCTGCATATAAATTGAGCTAATCAGAAATGCAAATTGCAATCATGGAAAGATGTGAAAGGCGACCGTAATTGTAAGAATGTGACAGGAGCTTAGTTCAAATATTGTCATTGTTCTTTTTTACAGCAACTAAAATGGTTCGGCATCAGTGATTTAGATTAGAAAAAACTGAGTTTTTTTTACGGTCATGTAAACTAAATGTGAAACGTTAGTCTAAAACTTTTGTATTATATATATATATATATATATATATATATATATATATATATATATAATTTTTTCCCCAGTTTTCTTGCTAAGGTGTCGACAATCTCTGTTGACTGGGGATCTCTAGAGAAAAGCTGATTGCACAAAGTCCCTTTTGCGGGGAAACTCCGCTGTTGTGTAAGGGTCCATTTTCACTGCAGGAGACCCCGTTGAAATCAGTAGGAAGTGAATGATTTCAATTGACGTTTCAAAACCCAGTTGCAACTCATTTGCGGGGGGCTCTGTAGGCCAAACATGCCTCCCAATAGAACATATGTGAAAGTACCATCTATTCCAGACAACCTCTATATAAAACATAAATTTTTAGCACTGTGAAATTGTAAAGACACACATATATATATATATATATATATATATATATATATATATTCATTCTCCAGGATTCATGCTATTGTCAGATGAACTGCAGCAGAGGCTTATGGGTAATGGAATACAAATACGCACAACCAACATGTCAATTTATTACTCCCTATCTGTTTTGTTACATTTCTTTCTTTTTTTTTTATTCCCAGTGCATAGTTAAATTTGTATTTTTTCAGAATGTTACTAAACATCCAGTGAATCAAGACAGCCATCTAGTGTCCTACCTCGGGATCTTGAAGAGAGCTTTCACTGGATGCATAGAAGACAAAGGCGGATCTCCGTCTGCCAGCTCGATGGCTGTAATCCCAAGAGACCAGACATCACAGCGGACATCATAGGAGTAATCATACTGCTGCTCACAGGCTATGACCTATTGGAAGGATCACAAGAAGGGGGTTAGCGGTAAATTATATCAAATCCTAGGAGATGAGAATCCCAGTTTGTTACCGATAGATCATTAACTAGACGTATATCTTTAATATTAAATAAATTGTTTCAAAGTGACTTTCCTTCTAGGCATTAGACTATGAATTTGACATATTTTTTCTGATTCCACAGATTAACAAGGGGTGAAGCTGAAGGGGATGTATAGGTTGCAGTCCCACCAGGGTTCTGGTTTCTGAGAGAGTCCAAGGAAACACCTTTATTATAAATGACCATGGTAAAGGGGGGCCTTATTACTCCTCCGATAATGACAACCATATATCTATTTGCCTTATCATTGCATATAGACATGAAGATTGTCCCCTGCCCAAGACTCCCCTTTACTAGCCACTTTGAAGGACTCTTTGTAGCCATGTTCTACATGGTTACCCATGGTGGCCTCCTCGATGATAATTCAGTTCTCCTTCGTCAACCACAATTTCTCCTGGCAAGAAGAATCTCTGCAGCCCTACAGATGCAATCAGGTTACCGGTGTGGGGTCTGCTTCTAAAAAGGGTTACCATGTTCAGAAAATCCCTAAGCCTTCAGGCTTCAATTAAGCTAAATGACATCTCAGGGTTTGGACCATTGCACAGACCTGATTTTCAATCGGAAATTCCCCAAAAGAAGTCACCACCAGATGAATGCCGGAACAGGACAAAACTTTATGGAATTAAAATAGTTCATTGAATTGTTGGGCACTGCATGGAAAAGAGGATGGACAGTAGTGAAGAGAGATGTAACCTCCTAAGTCTGGTGCAAAATCTGTAACAGGGAGCCCACCTGCCCTATAATATGCCATTTTTAATGGTTTACACTTATTAGAAGAGAGGCCATTGGACCCTACCCCCCACACTTAAATTTCCATACACTTAAGTTTGTTGATGGTTGAATAACCACTTAAAGGGAATGTATCATCATAAAATGGCTTATTGTTTAAGACATGGTTTATGTCGCACATATTTTTGGTGATGTTTTCCTAATATTTCATTTTTCTCTATATATTATAAAATAATGCTGAATTCTTGCATTTTTCACTATCACCACTAGGCCTAAAACTAAATTGAGACTTCGTAAATAGCATAAACAGAAAAAAATGCAGGCACAACGGCTTTCTTTATTCCACAGACCCAGTGACCAATAGCACTATCTTTGCTTTTGTGATGAACGTTGAGGAAACAGTAGATTCAGCAGTATAGATATTCCTAAAAAAGACGTTACAATGGTACTCACCAATGACACTTGCCTTGGTGAGTGCCGTTGTAACTTCTTTTGAGGATTGTCTAAACTGAGACTTACTGCTCAGTCTGGGGTAATAGGAGGAGGCTGCTGTAAAGTGATTTGTACAGTGATAAGTGACTCCAGTAGATAGAGATTTCAATAGATGAAGCTCATAGTTCAGCCTCCCCCTCTTCCAAAGGTTACAGAAAATGCTCAATAATGATTCTAATTCATGCTAGTGGAACAGGTCCTGTCAATTGTCGTCAATGTCCATGGGCCTTGCTATAAACCATATCAATAAGTGCTTTTTAAAAACAGTTCAGGCAAGATAGCTGCCCCCATAATAATGAACAAAAAATTAAATTAATATGTTGTATGTTTTCATAAACTTTAATTTAATGTGTATGGCATTAAGCATTAGGGTCTGATGGCAACTACTACCCCTGCACCCTCTATAGTGGCACCCCTGAAAGTGAAATTTGTAACATACAGCAATACAGACTAATATCTAAGGGCTCCCATACTTTTCCACTGAGATACAGATTGATATAGTTAAGGATGAGGAACTTAGATATGATAACTAGAAAACTGTCAAGATAGCCAACCATCCGTAACTTAGCCAAAACTGTCAACGGGCAAATTGAAAATCCAATGTCCATAAGCTCACGATACTAATATGCATGGATTAGCAGCGTTTACGGTAAACTGCATATGATATACATTTTGTCACATATAACATACACACATTCATATACATTATAAACACATTATAAAGACTTCTTACCCTGAATCAGGAGATATAACTGTTTTCAATCTGTAGCTCCTGCACTGACAGTATAAGATTTAGAAGTTTTATGCAAATAAACACATAAAGCCAACAGGGCATTCACCAGGGCTGCAGAAGCCCAGCAACCTTCAGCCCCATTCCCCTTAACTAATGCCCCTATACCTGCATCTAAACACCCACCAAGTGAACTTTTGCATAGCTTACATCTCAGTGCTGGAGCCAAAGATTCAAACAAGAGTTAAATCTCCTGATTAAGGCAAGAAGCCACACTGTACACTGCCCTGTCAAGATGGCAAATAGCTTTTGATAGGTCCACTTTAAGGGACCAAATGCAGGAGAGCACCCTCAGGAACAACTGGAACAAGCAGCATATCAAACCTTCAATGCCTTGGTCCATCAGAGACATCACCATAAACCTCTTCACTGCCCTAGACAACCAGTAGACTCCAACTTTAATTATTGCCCCACTTTCTATAAAGCTGACTATGTCTTCATCCCTTACAATAGTTGATGGTTGCTCTTGCTTTGATTTATTTTCCTTAGAATATCACAGAAGAACGTCCCAGGTGCTGCTTATTTCATGCATTGAGCTTTCCAAGTTGTCTGAATACACTTCTTCCACTTCCTTTTTATTTGATACATTAAAAAGGCAATCATTAAATTCAAGTCAGAGGAAAACTGGAGGGACGTAGAGGACATTCCAAAGGGTAGAGAAAAATTCATTGGTATCTCGGAGCCTCCCTTCATGGGTGCAATGACAAGGAAACGCAAGTGTAATAATTTACTTTGCATAGACATTGTTATGGGTGACACACACCTGATTTACATTTTAATGATCTCCGTGATGGAATGAATATTTGTAAAACTATAGGAACGATAAGACAGAGCCACCAGAGAGGACGGCATTTGTAGAGTACACAAAGGAGAAAGCAAGATTAAGACTGTAACTACTGCATGGAACAAGGCCTTTCTCTGGATATTGGAGGAAAAGCTGGTAGGATAACTTTACTTAGATGATGCAATGTATTTCTATAAATTATATAAAAGGTATAAGGTTACCAAGCAAAACTGGTAATGCCTCCCAATACACTTTGCTTAAAGTTAATCTCCACCATTTTAGATAAGGCTCTGTTTTTCTTGCTACCTATAGCCACCACTAGGGGGAGCTAACCACATAACTGTATAATTATGAATGCAGCAAGCTCCCCCTAGGGGTAGCTGCAGGTAGCTTCTAGGACAATAACACCATGCAGTTTAGTGTTTTCCCACTGCAAACATGGCGTTCATAGCAATTACACACCCTGCCTCTATAGTATGTACATCCTGCTGCTATCAGGGTAGTACAAGTGGGCTCAGTCCATTTCAGAGGATTATCCAATGAGTACAGGAGCTTTCCACTGAGAAGATAGAAAGATAATGTTGAATTTCAATACTAGAATACCCTTAGATCTTATTCACATGACCTGTGAAATTGCCCATCATCGCAGATCCGCGACCAGGGACAATTTTAGGGGACATATGAGTCTATTCATACACTCTATGCAGTGAAAAACCATGACAGGTCATACTGCTGGCAGTCAGCACATCCTGTGAGCCCGAACCCCCCATCCTGTGCAGGAGTGCTCACCTCTATATTGCCCCCCTTCTGTCTGGACCAGCAGGGGAAGTGGCAGTTGGGGCTACAAGGCCCAGCATGCCATATACAGGGGGACTATAAGGCCCAGCATGCCATATACAGGGGGACTACAAGGCCCAGCATGCCATATACAGGGGGACTATAAGGCCTAGCATGCCATACACAAGGGGACTATAAGGCCCAGCATGCCATATAGAGGGGGACTACAAGGCCCAACATGCCATATACAGGGGGACTATATGGCCTAGCATGCCATATACAGGGGGACTACAAGGCTTATTGATGCCTTCACCTGGTGGAATACATACTGGGGTGATGTGATACACGGACACAGATGTAAAAACGGATGGTTTTCCACGGATCTAGCTAGTGGGACTAAATCAATTCATTTCTCTGCTATTTCCATTGAAAACACAAATGCTTGATAGAGCTGGAACTGCACGAGAGTATGAGGATACCAGAAGCAATATCTATCAGCCGTACAAGTGTTCAGCCAACACCTCTTGAGTGTGTATCCCCATTTATTGGCTGTCTTCGCACATTCACAGTTTTGTTAACTTCCTTTGTTTCCATAATTAGAGTCTAATAGATTACATACTCTCTGAAGTTTTGTCTAAATTGACTGTCTGGGCTTTCCCATATGATCAGGCTTAATCGCAGGTGTTTTTACTGTCATAAACAATCTTATTAAGTCTGGTAATACTGATCGCAAAGCCAAAACAGTCATATAAGATGAAACTACAGAGACTACATAATCAATATAGCTCTAATTATGTAAATAAAAAAACTGCAGAAATGTGAACACAGCCTAACAGGTTACCATCTATATTAAAGCGACTCTGTACCCAATCTGACCCCCCCCCCCAAACCACTTGTACCTTCGGATAGCTGCTTTTAATCCAAGATCTGTCCTGGGGTCAGTTCGGCAGGTGATGCAGTTATTGTCCTAAAAAACAACTTTTAAACTTGCAGCCCTGTTCCCTACGGCATATCTGTGCCCTAACTTTGCACCACCCCTCTGTCCCTCCTCCCCACCCTCCTCATCATTAGGAATGCCACTGGAACATTTTCTCCTGTTTGAACACTGCACAGGTGTCTTAATGATTCAGCCCATGTGCCAGGCTGATACAGGTGGGGAATAAGAGGCAATCTGCCTGGGGCATTACTAATAATGAAGAGGGTGGGGAGGAGGCAAGGAGAGATGGTGCCAGCCTAACGCATACACAATCTAGGCCACGCCCATAGGGCACGGGGCTGCAAGTTTAAAAGTTGTTTTTTAGGACAATAACTACATCACCTGCCAAACGGACCGCAGGACAGATCTTGGATTAAAAGCAGCTATCCGAAGGTACAAGTGGTTGGGGGGGGGGGGGCAGGTTGTGGGTACTGAGTCGCTGTAATGCTCCAATGGTGAGATTCAGAACCTTCTGTAGGTCTATGCTTTTACAAACACCACTAAGCATTCTTTCCTTTCTCCGTACACAATTATTCATCTACAGCAGACTTTTCCTACCATGATCTAAAACTGACAAAACATATTGGATAGTGATGAGCGAGTACTAAAATGCTCGGGTGCTCGTTACTCGAGACAAATATCTCCCTATACTCGAGTGCTCGTTTCGGGTAACAAACCCCATTGAAGTCAATGGGAGACTCGAGCATTTTTGCAGGGAACCCAAGTTCGGTAGAGAGAAGGTCGTGTGAAAACCTGTCAACCTCAGAAAATTATGAAAACACCACAGAAATAGACAGGAAACAGCAGGGACAGCATGTATGCATGCCTCTGAGGCTGCCTAATGGCACCATTATGCCTAGTTCTGTGCAACAGCCTGGTTAAAACAGAGGTAGGCATATGGACCACCCAAAACTCAGCCTGACACAGCATGGCAGTGAGAACACAGGGAACCATTAAAACAGAGGTAGCATAGCATGAACCAGCCAAAAATTTCAGCCTAACACAGCATGGCGGTGAGGACAGAGTGAACAAGGTAGAAGCGGTAGCCAGTCAGCCTTTCGAAAATTATACCAGACCTAGCATGGCAGTGAGCACACAGAGAACCATTAAAAGTGAGTGAGGAAGCAAGTGAGCCTCCCAAAAATTAGGCCTGACACAGCATGGCATTGAGCACACAAAGAACTCCTGGGAGCAGCAGTAGCCAACATGGAGGCCAGGCAGGAGCAGCAGTAACTAACATGGATGCCAGGCAGGAGCAACAGTAGTCAACAAGGAGGCCAGGCAGGATCAGCAGTAGCAAACATGGAGGCAAAGGCAGGCACACCAGTAGTCAACATGGATGCCAGTTAAGGCCCAGCAGTAGTCAACATGGATGCCAGTTAAGGCCCAGAAGTAGTAAACATGGATGCCAGTAAAGGCCCAGCAGTAGTCAACATGGATGCCAGTTAAGGCCCAGCAGTAGCCAACATGGAGGCAAGGGCAGGCACACCAGTAGTCAACGTGGATGCCAGTTAAGGCCCAGCAGTAGTCAACATGGATGCCAGTTAAGGCCCAGCAGTAGCCAACAAGGAGGCAAGGGCAGGCACACCAGTAGTCAACATGGATGCCAGTTAAGGTCCAGCAGTAGCCAACAAGGAAGCAAGGGCAGGCACACCAGTAGTCAACATCAATGCCAGTTAAGGCCAGCAGTAGCCAACATGGAGGCAAGGACAGGCACACCAGTAGTCAACATGGATGCCAGTAAAGGCCCAGCAGTAGTCAACATGGATGCCAGTTAAGGCCCAGCTGTAGTCAACATGAATGCCAGTTAAGGCCCAGCAGTAGCCAACATGGAGGCAAGGGCAGGCACAGCAGTAGTCAACATGGATGTCCATTACTGCTCTGGTCAATCCTGCCTTAAAAACGGCTACAACATTGAAAAAAGGTAGAAGGTACTAGTGAAAGAATGGCATAGGACACCTGTAAGATAAGATGACATCCACAGATAATATGGTTTAAAAATAGACAAGACAAGGAAAGGAAGGTAAGGGAAGGTCCAGCAGTAGTCAACATGGACGCCAGTTAAGGCCCAGCAGTAGCCAACAAGTAGCCTTCCACCCCCAGCACCCTTTCGATTTTCAATTTGACTGTAGCAGTTGGGTTAACATTTTATTGAAGTTCTATGCAGGTGTACTACAAATCCCAGCAATACAGTGTAGTACCCACTAGTTTAGGGGGGGCTGTACGGTACAATGTGGTAGTGGCTGGACCTAGACACACACTGTGATACCCCCTTACAATGAGCAGTGAAGTTTTATGCAGGTGTACTACAAATCCCAGCAATACAGTGTAGTACCCACTAGTTTAGGGGGGCTGTATGGTACAATCTGGTAGTGGCTGGACCTAGACACACTCTCTGACACACCCTTTACTCTGTGAAAGAAGTTGTGATTGAAATTAGATAGGTCCTGCGTATGAAATACAGAAATCAGGAAAAATACTTGTGCTCCCACAAGTTTAGGGGGGGCTGTACGGTACAATCTGGTAGTGGCTGGACCGAGACACACTCTGTGATACCCCCTTACAATGAGCAGTGAAGTTGTATGCAGGTGTACAAATCCCAGCAATATAGTGTAGTACACACTAGTTTTGGGGGGGCACTACGTTACAATCTGGTAATGGCTGGACCTAGACACACTCTATGACACCCCCGTCCAATGAGCAATGCAGTTCTATGCAGGTGGACTACAAATCCAAGCAATCCAAGTTGTAGTACAGCAGGACCACCAGCCCCAACACCTAATGCAACACCTAATGTCCCCTTTCTGCCAGCAGCCGATCACCACACTGTGCTACTTAAATCGCGGTAGCAGCACTGCAAGTCCCAGCCAGCAGTCTGTAGAAATACTATTAAAAAACGATTTGAAGCCCTGAAAAGGGCTGTTGTTATTGCTAGTATTCCCTGCCTACTGGAACGCTAAATCCTACACTGACACTCTCCCTGAGAAGCAGCAGCTCTGTCCATGATCTCTCACAGCATGCTTCTGAAGCGAGTACTGCCGTCTACGCGTTTTATATGGCAGGGTCATCTGATCTGGCCAGCCAATCGCTGCTGTCCACATGTAGGGGTCCCACGTGATCACAGGATGTACCAAAGAGTCTCCTGCATGTTTATTGGCTGAGAAATAGCGTCCAAACTTACAGGAAACGGATGAGATTTTCTCAAATATCGCGAGATGGTCGTCCGAGTAACGAGTACCATCGAGTACCTTAATACTCGATCGAGTACCAAGCTCGGACGAGAATGCTTGCTCATCACTAATATTGGATTATTGTGAGCTGAACCCACCAATTTTAGCATTACTAGCCAACCATCACATTTTTATTGTTGCTTTCCTACTTTCAGGTTGGACCAAGCATGCATGTGTATGGGAGAGATAGCTGCCAGACAAACAAGAGTTCATGCAATAGCTATCCTGCCGCACCTCTCTCCCTCCGGCTCATGCTATTTCATCCCCCTCTTCTCTATCCTCTGGACTGATTTCTTGGTACCCCACTATGTCAATATTGGTATGATGTGGTTGACATTTGACAGCTTTGCCTTCTGAAGAAGCGTATCCTATAGAATGAGGGCCACATAGAACCACCATGAGTAATAATTGCTATAGGTGTTTCATCTATCACAGAACCCAAAAAATAGGACTTATTAGAGTTACTGGAGTATTGGAATTAAAAACTAAAAATCTAGGGGTTCACACAATTCTATATAGAGTACAGGAATATTCTATGTCACATTTTAGTCTATTGATTACCCATAGTATGTACTAGAAAGTAAAAATGGCAATTGACAGCATGTACAACCAGCCCAAATCATCGGAGCTAATTTTAGAGAAGTGGTGAGTAAAAGTAAACAGCCCGGAAGCTATTAACCCGAATCCGCCCTTGAATCCCCTGGTGCCGTCCACAGACTATAGAATTAGGCCTGATGAGTGGCAGGAGAAAACTCCCGTAATGTGTTACAATTATCCAGTACCAACATAATCTGATAGACTAGGCACCCGCTGCGCTACAAGAATACTGAGGGGAATTTTAAAAGGAAATAGGGCAGCGGAGATCCCAGAAGACGGAACATCAAAGAGGCAACCCTGCAAATAGTAAGGTATCAACTTGTTTATTACACATTATTAATGCAGGCATCTTAATATCTACAGGTGATGTTTTATCTACTTATGTAACGGTGCTGCAACTATCTACCTCTAGATGGCACTACATACTTCAGGCACTATGAACAAGCACATCTGCACAATTATGATTGGCCTATTACCTGCTTATCAAAATTGTTTACTGCACAGTGGGTTGGTTGGTGGGTTAGTTGGTTGTCAGTAAAGATGAGGGCCCTTTTACATAGATGGACAAGCTGCAGGTGACGAGCACCAATCTTGCTGATCAGCACTAGTTTGCCGAGTTCTCACAAAGCTCAATCAGTTGTGTGACCCATTAACATCATCACTTTTGGCTCCACATCGCCTCTTTACACAATAGTGATAATTTAAAGGGGTTATGGGGGTTAAAGGGGTTAGGCTTAGAAAAAAAACATGGCTGCTTTCTTCTAGAAACAGGACAACTCTTGTCTCCAGTTTGGGTAGGGTTTTGCAACTCAGTTCCATTGAAGTGAATGGAGCTTAAAGGGGTATTCCGGGAAAAATGTACTTTTCCCCTATCCACAGGGGAAGTCACAGGGGTCCAATCTCTAAACCTCCTAGCGATCTCCGTACCAGGCCTTGCTGGCTCTGTTATGAATAGAGCCTGGGTTGGCACGCGATCCGCTATACTTGGCCGTTTCTGCCACTCCATAGGAATGAATAGAGCCGCGGGTCGCGGTTTCCCAGAATACCCTTTAATTGAAAACCCATGTCTAAACTGGTGATGGTGCTGTTTCTAGAAGATAGCGGCCATGTTTTTCTAAGCCTTGACAACACCTTTAAATGTCCGCACAAGTACAGACAATCATGGCCGGGCTGTACAAATGATCACTAGATTAGCCGCACATTCGCTGTTTAGGCAAGAAGATATATGGCTGATGATGAACAAGCATTTGTCCCATGTAAAAGGGCCTCAAGTCTCCTAGCTGACGTCTGAGGAAATTTCCATAGAGTTTGAAGGCCTTTTTGCCCTCTTCTCCCATTGTTACAGATATCACCAGGATGGGGGTTATGCACAGCAGATCAGAGTGTGGAGAGTTGGGAGAGCATACATGGAGCGCAGTTCACACAGACAGGGAATAGGTAAGCAGTTTTTGGGAGAAGCATCACATGGACTGTGTAAATTGAAAACAGAACTGAAGCTTACTGCAACCTTTCTAACCCAAAGTAGACACGTACGTAGATAGAATATCATTTTTTCCACATCAAAGGTATCCATAGCCTATGGTCAATGTAAAGTGCATTATTTTGGGGACACTGATATGTTATTTATAACCATGTAACATAACTTGTCGGGGAGGGGTGTCCCTGCCATTTCTAGTTAAGCCCCTGCTGATCACTAACACTTAGGTCAGCCTACCTCCGGTGCCATCCAGAACGGTGTACCCACAGATGTGTTCCTGCGCAGGCGAGCGCTGGTGAGCTGTGCAGACACTCCTGTAATGAACAGTAAGAGATTACCCAGAAACCAGGTAAGAAACAAAGTATCAGCCATTGTGAGAATACAAACAAATCATCTGTAATATATTCAGCTAAGACTTCCTGGCCTGTATGTGATGATAAGGAAGAGCCTGCAGTAAAGTGAGCAGTACAGCATTACAGTGACAACGGTATATAGAAAAATTAACAATAAATGAAGTTCACAGCTCATCCTCCTCCTCTCTGTGGAATAACCTCAAAAGGTATAGTTAGTAAATGGGACAGATCCTGTCTATGGGACTTGCTGCAAATCATATCCATAAATGTTGTTACAACAGCTCTGGCAAGATGGCTGCCCCTGTAATTGTGTACAAACAACTAAATTAAACTACAATAAAATTACAAGTTAAAATAGGTTAGAAAAAAGAACCAGTTTCAGTATCTGGTTAAGCAAAAAAAAAAAAAGTCTGGGTCTTTGATAGATAAGGGATCAACTGTGATCAGGATATAACTGTGATCACTGTAGGCTTACTGAATGAAGGTAATATTGGTCTATGTATAGAGTTTTTTTATCTAGTAACATGTATATTATCTATTACCTGTATATTATAGTCCAGGTCTAGAGGATCTTATAATTTTTCATTCCCCCTTGAAGAATTGCCCCTGCTCAGCAGTATCTGCCCCTCAATCCATTCAGGGGAGAGTGTAGATGTTGGAACAGAGGAAATCATGGTATTATTTTTTATTCTTTGACCCCACAAATGAGCCATAATGACCGGAGACAATTTTGTTACCCGGTTGTTGAAACAATATAAAGCCATGAATAATGACCATGTTTCTCTATAACTCTATATATACCTATAGGGTTTAGCTGCTGCTAGTATAGGGCATATCCATGTTTGCAGTGGTATAAAATACTGCTATGAGTGCAGCCACCTTATCTTCACGGTAACCAAGCTTTCCATTACTATTTCCTATTTATAGGTCTCCACACCTGCCTGCATTGCAATCTGATCATGGGGAGAAACACAGGTCAGGAGGTATTTATACACATAAAGCCATTCACTTCACAGCAGGAGGCAGGCTTAGCAGGTGACAGGTGACAGACGTATTGGGATATCGTATAGGTAGTCAGTGAAACATCTTTCTGTTGGGATGGGGATTTCTCAAGGTGAACTGGCACTACTGCTGGTATGCGGCTACTGAAGACTCAGTCCTGGGCACAGAAAAATACCCGCTGTCCAGAATGAGCAATGACTTAAAGGTTTGTTTTGTTTTTTTAATTCAGGATTCTTATTTGTTTGGCTGATAATCTCCTTGTGTAATAGCGCTCTATACTGCACATCTATTTTGTTTGTGTGTATGGGGAGAGATAACTGTTGGATAAACAATTGGTCGGCCAACAGTTCTTGAAGGTGTATAGCGGGGGACTCAAACCATGGTCCTCCAGCTGTTCCAAAACTGTAATTCCCATTGTGCCTGGACACCCAAAAAATAAAAAGTCTGTCATTTTGACAGTGTGTGAACAAAGCCTCAGGGTCAGTTCACCTGTGTAATCGGAGTCAACATTCTCATCGGAATCCCCGTCACGAGCTCGGAATTCTGCCTGCCTCAGCGCTTCAATGTAGGGCACCTCTGCTCTCCGTGACTCTCCGCTCAAAGAATTGACATGTCCGCAACGGGGATTCCACTCGGAATTTCGGCACCGCTTCCTCAGTGTGAACTGACCCTTAGGCTATGTTCACACAATATAAGAGACTAGCCGTTCTGTGACCCGGCCGGGTCACGGAACAGCCGGTCTCCGAAGAGATCATCTTGTCCGGTCCTGCAGTACTGGCCGGATGATCTTTATGGCCGCAGAGTTCTGATGCGGGCGCACACTGACATGGTTTTCTATGGCCGTTCAATGAATAGCGGCCGCAGAAAAATGACATGTCAGTTGTCTGTGGCGCCGCTAGGGATTTCGGACGGAGAGTATACTATGTGTGAACGCTAAGTCCGGGATCCCATAGACAGCAATGCAGCGTATATTCTCGTAATAATCACGGCCGTTGTACAACGGCTGCGATTTTACGAAAATATACATTGTGTGAACATAGCCTTAGTCTGTATGAATTAAGCATATGAAGTTTAAAATTGGTGGATCAAAAGTAATTCACCCTAGTGATACTATATATAACTAGGGCTAAAACAACATGAAAAGCATATATACTGGTATAAGGCTCAGTGCACACGGAGCAAAATCCCGCCAGCCTCCCTGTCATAATGACAGTCTATGGGAGGCTCGCACGCCTCCTCTCTCTGCCCTGAAGAATGAACATGGAGAAATCCGCTACGGAATTCTGCCAGTTTTGCTCTGTGTGAACTGAGCCTAATGGTTACCAGGCAGCAGTGTTTAAAGTGACTCTGTACCCACAATCTGACCCCTCCAAACCACTTGTACCTTCAGATAGAAGCTTCTAATCCAAGATCTGTCCTGGCGTCCGTTTGGCAGGTGATGCAGTTATTGTCATAAAAACAACTTTTAATCCGGCAGTGCTGTGTCTAACGGCTGGGGTTTACATTTGTATATGCATTAGGCTGGCACCACCTCTCTGTCCCTCCCCCCCCTCCTCATCATTAGGAATGCTCTAGGCAGATTGTCTCCTATTCCCCACCTGTGTGCATAATAAACATGGGCTAGATCGTTAAGACACCTGTGCAAAGCTCAAACAGCAGTTAATGTTCCTGGATCATTCCTAATGATGAGGAGGGTGGGGAGGAAGGACGGAGAGGTGGTGCCAGCCTAATGCATATACAAATGTAAGCCCCGGCCGTTAGACACAGCGCTGTAGGATTAAAAGTAGTTTTTTAGGACAATAACTGCATCCCCTGCCGAACGGACCCCAGAACAGATCTTGGTTTAAAAGCAGTTATCCGAAGGTACAAGTGGTTTGGGAGGGTCAGATTGTGGGTACAGAGTCACTTTAATGCCAGACAACAGCTGCAAATGGGGCATGGGGACGGGTATGTATACTTTCTTTATTATATTCCCGCACCCTGAGCATGCCGGTGATTTTTTTTATTTCCTTTAAAACATTATCCAAATATATTATTGTTTCTCTGTGTCTATCTCTCTGTAATCTATGTTGTCCCTAAGATCTAAGATCTAGAATATGAGTTTAGGAATACTGTCCGTCATTTTCAAGTTTCCAATTCTATTTTTATTAAACAAAAATGGATCCCTATGACATGAGTGTACACTGAGCCTGAAGGAAATTAGAGGGTTGACCCATGAAGTAGAAATACCATTAAAAGAGCAGTGAACCAAAACATATTATAGGATATATCTGTTGGCCTTTAAACTAATTTGCCATAGGCACCAGCCAGTGTGGGTAAGATGTGACCATGATGGTGGGGGGGATGAGGGCTTGTTTCACTCATTTTTAAATAATGCTAGGATTCCTGCTCAAAAAGAAGCATACTCCAAAGTATACTGCTACTAGGACATCTTAAAGGAAAACTCTGGCAAAAACAAAAAAAATGTGATGGCAGGGGGTGGGGGAACATAATAAAGAATGTATACTTACTGGTCCTGACAGTGTTGGACTGGCCCACCAGAGGACCGGAGGATCCTACGGTGGGCCCCCAGCTTTAGAACCTGCACTAACATTGACTGACATGTCATTTCTCATTGGTTCTTCATTGGTGGGCCCCCAGGATCTTTTCCTCTGGTGGGCCCCAAATACCCCAGTCCGAGACTGGGTCCTCGTGTCCACACAGTGTCAAGGTCAACAGGTTATCATTTCCTCCTGGCTCTCTGGTAAATCACAACCTGGGGGAAAGTACCCACTCAGCCAATCAGTGACTGCAGTGGTGTCCCACGAAAATCACTGACTGGCTGAGCAGGGGTCATCTATCATCAAGTTGTGACGTTGCAGGAGGATGCCGGTGGGGTCCAGAAGCAGGGACACTTTCTTTAGATAGCATCCTAACTCTCCACCAAACGATGATGTTGGAGGAGCAAAGGGTAAGGCGTTAGATTTTCATCAGCCTACCCTATTGTTTTGGGAGAGATAAACTGGAGCCAGAGTAGTCTGGCTAAGCCTTACCCCTCCCCTACTCATAGACAACACATGAACATTTGGCAGTTATTGAAAATGTATGGTCAGCTAGTCTGTTGGGATCTTGGCAGGAAGTGTTTAATAACCCTGTAGTGTTCCCACGGGGTAAATTAAAGATTTAATGTTGTCTATTGAACTCAAGAGGTGAATCCTGAATATATTGGTACCTCCACTCTGGCTAATATATTAGGGGCTTTCCTGTATTTATAGCTAGTACCCTTATACACAGTGCACAACCTGCAGCCCTCCAGCTGATGTATAACTACAATTCCTGGGACAACCAAAGGACGCATCGCTGCCCTAATGGCAGGAATCATGTTTAATTTCAGGAGGCAGCCATGTGCTCACAACCAAAATAAATCCGTTTTTGAAAATAAGTAAAGAAGACAAGTATCAATGTGTTCTCTTCTGACATTTGGTTCTGTATTAAATAATCTATGTAAATCTTTCTCTTCTTCGTCTCTCGTCTGCCGTTTTGCTCTGTATTTCATTCCTTTGTTTGCTCTTTCACTTCAATCAGGCTTACATCAACTGCAATAATCACAAATGATATGGATCTGCTGGTTTTCACACCCATAGGACCACTTTACCTTCTGCTCAAAGGGAATAGATGAGCTTCAGGCTATTAACACCATTTGTGAGGAATGAGCAATTTCTTTTCATATGCAAAAGATGGAATATTGAATTTCAATGAGAGCGAGCCGAGCACAGGAATAGACGCCAGCAGATTGCCAGGAAGTTAGTAAATAAAATGCCTGAGCTAAAAACTAGACTGTTTCCAGCCACCCAAAACAGATTATGTGACAGCGACTCAGAGGGAGATCCATCTGTTAAACCCAAAGTATCCAAGGGTTCCTGCTGAACGTTATCACTAAAACCTGTGGCGTGTCTCCAAGCTCCAAACAGCAAATTGAGGAGACGGGATAAACTATACAGGACGTCAGTACATAGCAAGCAATGATTACCAAAGTCAACCAGCTTGACTCCCCCTTCTGTTGTCAGAAGTATATTGTTCCCTTTCACGTCACGATGGATGATTCTATTATTGTGCAAATGCTGGAGACCCTGAATAACAAAACAGAAAAGAATTACTCCCCTGCTTAAAAATAATTACTCTGCTATTAGGATCTTAATGATATCTCTTGAACAGGACCGCAGGAACAGCTGTCCGGCACAACAGATGTTCCATCCGCCCTAGCTGAGATCACAGCAGGCATCTTCTATGTGACTACTAGCCTGATACTACACGGCAAACTATGAGTAATACCATGGAGTAGCAGTCAGCCATCTCATGATAGATGCCGTTCACCAAACCTGTGGCTCCCCAGCTGTTATGTAGCTGCAATTTCTAGAATTCAATATGTAATGTAATTCATGTCTGTATAGGCTTGTGAAAGTAGAAGGTGGCTGCAGTGACTTCCTAATATGCCCAAACCCTGGCCATGAACTCGTAGCTTCACAGCCTTTGAGATAGGTTTGCACTAGAGGAATCCTGTATACACATACCAAAGCTGACTGTAACCAGTGCCGGACTGGTCCACCAGAGGACCGGAGAATCCTCCGGTGGGCCGCCAGCTTTAGAACCTGCACAAACACTGACTGACATGTTGTTTCTCACTGGTTCTTCATTGGTGGGCCCCCAGGATTATTTCCTCTGGTGGGCCCCAGATACCCCAGTCCAACACTGACTGTAACTTATAGCGAAATGGTCACATTGAGTAAATTTTATACAGGAAGAGGAGCTGAGAAGACAGATATATTGCTTTGTGGGAAAAGGTTTAAGGGGTTATCCAGGATTAGAAACACACACAAATAGCCCCACTCTTGTCCTCAGTTAGGAAGTGGTATTGCAGCTCATTTCCATTAAAGTGAATGGAGCTTGACTTATAATACCACACATAACCTTTAGGAATAGGCTTAAAGGACAAGTGCCATGAAAAACTTTTTCCCAGTAATTGAAGCACATTACAAAGTTATATAACTCTGTAATGTGCTTCAATCACCTATCTGCCTCCCTTCCCTGTCTTTTCCTCCCTCCACCCCCCACCAGGAAGTCTCCTTACTCACACAGACCTGATTACTGTGGTCACCGTCACCAAGCTCTTCTCTCAGCTCCTTCTCCTGTTACACTAGCCTCCCCCCTCCCCTGCCTTGTCAGGTGACAGGCTTCCTCAGCTCCCATTGGCTGAACAACTGCAAGCCATCACTTGTCACATCTCACTTGCTTATCTTCCCTCCGACTGACTCCGGCACATAGGCAGCTCCCCCTCCCCTCATACCCTCTCTTCTGCTGCCGTGGACTCAGTGAAGGAGTCATGTCACTAGAGAAGATAAGCTGAGCAAGCAGAGTCACCTGACAAGGAGGGGAGGGGGGGCTGGTGTAACAGGAGCTAGAGCAGCCCTCCTGCTGATGACTCATCCTCACAAGAAGGAGCTGCCTGGTGACGGTGACGACAGTAATCAGGTCTGTGTGAGTCAGGACACTTCCTGGTGGGGGGTGGAGGGGGGAAAAGACAGGGAAGGGAGGCAGATTGGTGATTGAAGCATATTACAGAGTTATATAACTTTGTAATGTGCTTCAATTACTGGGAAAAAGTTTTTCATGGCACTTGTCCTTTAAGGAAGAAAGTAGCTATGTTTTCTAAACCCAGTATTGTGGGCCATTTTAAGGCCATGTTCGCACAATGCTTATGGTTGGTTGCATGAAAAAAATTTCATTTTATTAACTACTGAAACACTTCAAAAAATGGGCTATTTTTACAGCCGCAAATAGAGTATGCCAATTCACTTTATGACCAACTTTATGAATTACAGTTATTTTAGAGCTGTAATTTTTATAACTGGAAAATTAAGTGTCAGGCTGCTTTTTTTTCAGGTATATTTTGGCACATATTTTGGGGGACATTTATTAAGTCCGGCGTTTTCTGTGGCGGACTTAAAAATGTCACCGTAGCTCCGACAGTGCGGAGATTTATGTAGAGGTGCACTGCCTCTACATAAATCCAGTGCGCACCAGTGTGTGCGCCAGGAAACCTACGCCAGCTCAGAGCTGGAGTAGGTTTCCTGATCATGTCTTTGCGAAAA
This sequence comes from Dendropsophus ebraccatus, assembly GCF_027789765.1. Taxonomy (NCBI): domain Eukaryota; kingdom Metazoa; phylum Chordata; class Amphibia; order Anura; family Hylidae; genus Dendropsophus; species Dendropsophus ebraccatus. The sequence goes on along the minus strand of NC_091462.1, from coordinate 32,276,112 downwards.
AAAAAAAAGATGAATTAAGCGGGCCCTAAGTCCGCGCCCCCCATTCCGCCCTTCCCACACCCCTCTTCACCCCCCTGGGGTACCGGGCGAAAAATGGCCAGAGGTTAATATTTATTCGCAAAATGGCCATTTTCTGCTGAAAAATATGCATTTTTTCCTTGATAAATGGCCCCCTTTGTGTCCAAAAAAGGCTAAAATACATTTAAAAAAAGCTGCAAAAATAGTTTAAAAAATTGCTGAAAAACAGCCCCAAAGCAAAAATACACATGTATTTTATGCAGTTTTATTAATTTTATTTTTTAAATGGCAATATAAAATCTCAAAAAATTATGTGTGAACATAGCCCAACTTAAATTGTTTTTAAAGTGACTCTGTACCCACAATATGACCCCCCCAAACCACTTGTACCTTTGGATAGCTGCTTTTAATCTAAGATCTGTCCTGCAGTCCGTTCGGCAGGTGATGCAGTTATTGTCCTAAAAAAATACTTTTAAACTTGAAGCCCGTGCCAAACGGGAGTATCTATGCCCTAACTTTGCACCACCCCTCCTCCCCACCCTCCTCATCATTAGGAATGCTCCAGGCAGATTGCCTCCTATTCCCCACCTGTGTCAGCCCCGCACATGGGCTGGATCGTTAAGGACCTGAGCAGTGTTCAGCATGGAGAAAATGTTTCAGTGGCATTCCTAATGATGAAGAGGGTGGGGAGGAGGGACGGAAGGGTGGTGCACAGTTAGGGCATAGATACTCCTGTTTGGCACGGGGCTTCAAGTTGAAAAGTATTTTTTTAGGACAATAACCTGCCGAACGGACCTCAGGACAGATCTTGGATTAAAAGCAGCTATCTGATGGTACAAGTGGTTTGGGGGGGGAGGGGGTTAGATTGGGTACAGAGTCGCTTTAAAGGTGTTATCCAGGCTTACGAAAACATAGCTATGTATTTCTAGAAACAGCACCACTCAAGTTATATTCAAGTGAACAGAACTGAATTTTAATACCAAATCCAACCTGAGGACATGGGTGGCGCTATTTTTGCAATAAAGTAGCTGTGTTTTGTTTCTAACTCTAGTTAACCAGCTAAATTTTCTGTGGTTATTGGGTTATCCAGGTTTTTCACATTGATGGCCATCAGAGATGAGCAACTTCTCTTGAGCATGCTCGAGTCCAATCATTCAGAATTAGAATACCACCGGCTGAAGAAGTCTAGAGTCTGAAAAAACATGGACACCGCCTATGGCCATAGCCATGTTTTCCTGGACTCCCTAGGGCTGCATCCACCTTCTTCAGCCACTGGTATTTAAATGGCAAATGATCGGACTCGAGTGGTCCTCATCTCCATTGGCCAGTTCTCCAGACAGATCACCCTGATTAGACAGCATGTAATATTTCTTTAATTTCTCACCAGTAATGCTCCATAGAGGATGTATGAGATGATGGCTTCATCTAGCCGTTGATCACACTTGAGTATGCTTTTCACTAGATCTGTAACAGATCCTCCGTTGCACAGCTGCGGAACGAGGAAAAAACACATTATCATTTAATTTACAATATGTTACATCTCATTTACACTCATACCGTTCAGTTCATAACTTAAAGAGGAATTATACCCATAAAATGAGAGTATTACCCCTAAGATTAATGCAGCGCCTATTTCCAATCCTTCGAAATTTACAGTTCAGAGAAGGAGAACACTAAATCAGGGATAGGGAACCTCTCCAGCTGTTGAAAAACTACAACTCCCATCATGCCTGGACAGCCAACACTCGCTAATTTAGCTGGGAACACATAGTGCAGCTGGATGTGGCTTCCGTCCGACATTTTTAGCATGAAAAACAGATTTTTTTTTAATTTTTTTTTTAGGCTGACAATCTAGACCATAAAACTGAGTGTGTCCACAGGCGAGACTGAAACACACCATTGTTTATGGGCAGAAATCATAGGAAAACCCTTCTGTCCCTACAGAGATAAATTTGACTGTAACAACTGATAAGAAGGGATTGATTTTTCCAGAGGGTAATAAAATCATCAGGGTCGACATTCACTGCTGAAATCATAGAGAGGCAATGAAGCAACAGCTGTATCGATAGTATTTCTAGGGTCCAGCCATGTTGTTCCTACATATAGTCGTTTATGAAGCCAAAATCACTCAATTGTTTTGCTGTCAAACTGCAGATCATTTTTTCCCCTATAAAGGCGAATTAAAGGGATTGTCCAGACACAGTATATGCTTATACAGTTGCTTAGTCAAACAGCTGATGCAGTGTAGGGTTGTTCCCCCAAAATATGAATGTGCTGATTGATTTCTATATATTCTGAACATTTTGTGCAAATCCAGGTTCCCAATGATCGGTGAACCCAGTGAAAAAACGAATTGTTGCCCATAGCAGCAGGATAGGCCAACAATATGGGGTCAGTGGAGCACCAACACATGGCACCCTGGTGGTCAGCTATTTTCCAGAGGAATACACAGTGATTGGAGCTGGCAGCTTTGTACATTGTGTAGTAGCCATATTTGGGTTATTGTAGTTCACCTCCCATTAAAGTGAATGGGAGCTGAGCTGCAGTAACCTAACATGGCCACCACACAATGTTTGGCGCTGTCTGCTTCCAGCTCAATTCATGGTGCTTTGGAAAAAAGCTGATGAGAGGCAACGACCAATCAGATATTACTGATCAACTGCTGCCATAAAGTGCCAGAGATTTGTAAGTTACTTCTATTAAAAAATCTCCAGTCTTCCAGTACTTATCAGCTGCTGTATGTCCTGCAGGAAGTGGTGTATTCTCTCCAGTCTTACACAGAGCTCTCTGCTGCCACCTCTGTTCATGTCAGAAACTGTCTAGAGCAGCACCAAATCCCCATAGAAAACATCTCCTGCTCTCCAGACAGGAAAGCATACACCACTTCCTGCGGGACATACAGCAGCTGATAAATACTTGAAGACTGGAGATTTTTTTTAATAGCAGTAAATTACAAACCTCTGGCACTTTCTGGAACCAGTTGATCTTTTTTGTGAACTACCCCTTTAATGGTGCGTTTACACAGAAAGATTTATCTGACAGATTTTGGAAGCCAAAGCCAGGAATGGATTTGAAAAGAGGATAGATCCCAGTCTTTACTTTCTGACCTGATCCTTGTTTATAGATTGTTCCTGTTTTTGGCTTCAAAGATCTGTCAGATAAATCTGTATGTGTAAACGCACCATAAGTGAGGATAGGCCATCAATTAAAAAAAAAAAAAAAAATCCCTTTAAGACAACTTTCTTTATACTTTAATCACTGTCCGGACCGAGGAGATCCCAGACATGTCGTACACTTACAATACTTTTGAATCAAGGTTTTAGAAAATAAATAAATAAATAAAAAGGAGAAGATATTTTAAGACCACGTCCCCAGCACGTGCATTAGGAAGCACACAGGGCTCTGCCATTTATAGAAGCCTTCGCTCTCTATGACGAAAGTGCCAGGCAAGAGAAGATTGATGTACTTGATAACAATGAGGCAACAAATTACAGTCATTTGAGGCGTTTACTGCATGGCTGCATTCACTGGCAGGCAATATAAAATAGACAGTAGCCATATCTCTATACTTATACTTGATGGTGTGCTCTGCCAGCAGCCGAGATGAAACATCCTGATCCAGAATAGCACTGCTTCTTGCAAGCAGTTTCCATTAGTGCACTGCCATACATCAAGGGAGGTGATAAAAAGCAGGAATTAGGGCCCTTGTGAATGTGTTTTTAACCACAACATTAGCCTGCAAACCATCCCTTTCCTGTCTCCCAGGTTTGCTTGTCGATGTCTCTGCATGTTTTCTAATTCTGCGGTGAAATTATGCGTCCACATCCACATCTTTATTTTGATGTTCCTCTTCTAATATTCTCTTCATGTTTGCACCATTGACTAGATGGGCCTTCCGTGACCTTGATCTTGATGGAAATTTTATTTCATTTTAATCATTATTACGATAAAAGCTACGTTTTGTTTTAAAAAGGGGGGGGGGGGTCTTTGTATCAAAAGGGGTTACTGTAAACCTGGGCCTTGTGCCTGAGGGTTGAGAGTATTGGATTTATACATAACAAATAGTAAAATCTCTTTAAAAATGCAAATTATATACATACAGTATATATATATATACGGCGCTGTTCTATTCCCAGGCACTGGCCGGGGGTGAAGCACTGGAGGCGGGCCAGCCTGTCCCCAGTGGGAAGTAACCCCCACCCTTTTATGATGCGGCTCCATTTATTCAAATGCATTATTCATGGGCAAAACTTAAAGTGAATGTACTGATGGTACATTCGCTTTAAAGTGATTCTATTACCCCACAACCCCCCAAATTGCCTATGAAGGTGGCTACACTGCTGGATCTATACTATAAATAAACCTAAGGAAAAATCCACAATACTCACAAAATCATGTGAGGTTAACAGATGGTCAGGGCAATATCCATTTCACAATTCACAGCTTTCTCAAGGCTATATATACGTTTTCATGCCATATATAGAAAATTTTCCTCTTAATTTCACTATGTATATTATAAAATATAAAAAATCTTGCAATTTTCAGTATGGCCGCTATCGGTCATTGATTACTCAATGCCCAGGTCGTTTTTGGACATTAGCTTATGGGACCATAATGATCCCATAAGCTGATGTCCCTATGTCTGCCCCCTCTCCTCTGTCCCCTGCCGCTGTCACAATCGTGAGAAAGCAGAGTGCCTTCCCTCCCCTCAGCGCACGCCCTGACTTACCTCCCCCCGCCGGCCTCCGTACTCAGGCTACCATTGGGGCGCTGCGATCACTTTGCAGAGCCCCGATGGACACCGGACAGAAAATTCTCCCTCTGTAGAGGGAGAATTTTATGTCTGGAGCCCTATAGATGCTGCGGTCCTGCTGACCGCAGTATCTATGGGGTTAACTCTCAGCCTCGGAGCACAGCTCCGATGCTGAGGGTTGCGGTGGGTCCCCGGCTATTACTGATAGCCGGGACCCGCCGGGGATGACACAGGTGCAGTGTTATCTTCGATTGTAAATTAACAACGCTGCAGCCTCAGGCATAAGCTGTAGCGACGTTAATTTACAGTGCAGCGGCTGGAGGGGGTTAAGTGAGAACCTGGCATGGACAGATCCATTTACAGCAGTGTCCTCCTTACCATCACAGAGGGGAGTAAAGTAAAAGAGGACATCCCAATAGCTAATGCTCACAGTTTAGCTTCCCTCCCCTATGGAATGCCCTTTGCATGGGTCACAGAACATGTCTAGAAAATGATTCATTCATATAAATACGGACTGGGCCTAAGGGATATTTGGCTTTAGGTAGGCTTCAGGGATATTTGTGGTAAGGTATAGTCTGATTTTAAACTGTGTTGACATTTGTAATGCTGATAATATGTCATGTTTATTTTTGTAATGATAAAAGAAAAATTAAAATAAAGAATAATGAAGAAAAAAAAACGGACTGGGCCAGCCTATGTCTATAGATCCTGCTGTAAAGCATACCTATAAATGTTTTTAAAATAAAAATAATCATGTACTAAAATTAAAACAAAAAAATACCAAATTCATTTTAAGGCCATAATCATAGCTGCCATTTATTTTTTTTATTTTTTTTATTTTTTTGGGGGGGGGGGATTGGGGGGAGTGTAAGGCTGGGTTCACACACAGTATATTTCAGGCAGTATTTGGTCCTCATAGCAACCAAAACCAGGAGTGGATTGAAAGTACAGAAAGGCTCTGTCTACATAATGTTGTAATTGAGTGGATGGCCGTCATTTAATGGCAAATATTTGCTGTTATCTTAAAACAACGGCTGTTATATTGAAATAATGGCAGTTATTTACCGTTATATGGCGGCCATCCACTCAATTTCACCATTGTGTGAACAGAGCCTTTCTGTACTTTTAATCCACTCCTGGTTTTGGTTGCTATGAGGACCTGACATGAGGACCAAATACTGCTGAAATATACTGTGTGTGAACCCAGCCTAAGGCTGCGTTCACACTACGTATATTTCAGTCAGTATTGCAACCAAAACCAGGAGTGGATTAAAAACACAGAAAGGCTCTGGTCACACAATGTTGAAATTGAGTGGATGGCCGCCATTTAATGGCAAATATTTGCTGTTATTTTAGAACAACGGCTGTTATATTGAAATAATGGCCGTTATTTACTGTTATATGGCGGCCATCCACTCAATTTCAACATTGTGCGAACAGATCCTTTCTGTGTTTCTAATCCACTCCTCGTGTTGGTTGCAATATGAGGACCACAATACTGACTGAAATATACTGACTGAAATATACGTAGTGTGAACGCAGCCTAAGGCTATGTTCACACTGCGTATGAATCCGTCTGTAGTGCGAACCGCGAATATACACACGTAGTTTTGAGGTTGATGCGTTCGCTTGAAAGTATACGATATACGCCCGCACAATGCACACTACGTATGAGCTTACGGCCGGATCGTATACGGTGCCGTGAAAAATGAACAAGAACATTGTTTGAGGACGGAAATGTTCCAACTCACGGCCGTGGATTACCATGCCGTATTTCCCGTATGAAGTACTTATTTCAGCCAAATTGAACTTGATTTTTCGATCCAAAAGGTTCTGTGTGGTTTACGGGGCTGGGAGAAGATTTCCAAGTAAATGACCTGCCTGAGACCGCTTCGAAACAAGCTAGGGAAGCATAACTGTACTACGGCCATATGTTCGCGGTGCATACACATCCGGTCACATGTCGATTTTTCACACGCCCGTAGTTTCAGCCGCACATGTACGGCGGCGTACGATCTACGGACGGATTCATACGCAGTGTGAACATAGCCTAAAACTGTAATGAATGGAATAATGGTACCATATGTCTACAGCTCAGATATATGACCACATCAGTTGCATCTAATATAGACTGTAAAATGGTGATTATTATAACCTCAATAAACTACAAGTTCCTCCAGCTTATCAAATAATGAGGGATGCATCATTTAAAGATGGTTGGAAGGACTGGCCACAAGGCTCCATGCACAAACAGGATTTTACAAGGCAGCTATTGGAGGAAAGGAGCCCTGGGAAGCCAAACTGTAGACTTTTTCTGCTCTCCAAACAACCCCTCTAAAGAAAAGTGAAGGGCTCTTTTTTGCTTTTTTTTTTTTTTTTTTTTAACCCCAATCCACTCTTTTCTGTAAGGCCCCCTTCACACGTCCATGTCAGTTTTTACTGTCAGGAAATCCTGATCAGGAGGCCTCAAATGGCATCAGGAAAGTATCAGGATTTGCGAGCTGGCAGCTGGCCGCGGTCCCGGTCCAAGGGGGGGGGGGGGGGGGGCGGCTGTGGCATGGGGCGGCAGCCAGCCACCGGGGGGGGCTACGATCGGGCGGTAGCCAGCGGTCCCGGGGGGTGGGGTACGAGCGGGCGGCAGCCAACGGTCCCAAGGGTGGGGGGTATGAGCGGGTGGCAGCCAGCGGTCCCGGGGGGGCGCGGGCAGTAGCAGTGGTATATAGCTAAAGCAGAGAGGTGTGCTGAGGCTGCGGGGGTGCCGGCGGGCTCTTCAATCCGGATTCCCAGGCACTCTCCTGATATACATCGGGAAAGTGCGCGTGAGTCCGGCGCTCCCATAGACCTCTATGGGGGTGTCCGGGACGGAATTCCGGACAAAAATAGGACATGTCCTATTTTTTCTGGATCATTTTTCCGGAACGGACAATCTTCCGGAAAAATCCGGAAGAGTGTTCGTGCCTAATGAAAGTGTATGGGTCCGTAAATCCGTCCGAGGGGGTTTTCTGGACGTGTGAAGGGGCCTAATACAGTAGATTCAAAGGCAACAGGCTGACAAGCCGATGGCCGAGCCTAACTAAGCGCTTCACAAGTACTGTAAATTCGTTCATCACTAATCATAATATATCCTCCCACTATCTGGCACAATGAACACAGCGGGAAGGGGTGGATGTGTGATTAATGCTTAGTGTAGCCATTTTTCTTGCTACGATGCTACTATGTACACAGTGTTGCCTCCTGTATCTCATTACCCCTTCCTGACGATTATCGCTCCGTGAAATAAATACAACGATCAGCCGATGACAACGATCATCGGCTTATCATTGATATAGGTTAGAACGTATATTTTTCAGGCGCCAACCGCGCATCGATATGTGTAGTAGCGGTGCACAGCCGGCGACTGACAACATTAATTACCTGTCCATGCTCCAGGGCTGCTCCTGCAGTCCGCTTCTTCCCGGGTCCCGCGCGCTCGAGCTTCAGAGCGGCCTGTCAGCTGACAGGCCGCTCTGAAGCTAGAGCGCGCGGGACCCGGGGAGAAGCAGACCGCAGGAGCAGCCCTGGAGCGTTGATAGGTAAAGCATATAGTTTAAGCAAGGGCTGCAAGGACATCGGTAACAATGTCTTTGCAGCCCTGGTTAAACGATTATCGGACCGTGTAATAGGCCCAGTAAACGAGCGCCGATCTAGCAGATCGGCGCTCATTTACAGGTGTTATCTGGCCCCATCGGCCCGTGTCATACCACCCTTATTGTGTTGCTTTTATATGTACACTGTGCTGCCTCCTGTATCTAATCTCTCTGTTCCTTTTGTCTGCAGGCTTCTTATTTGTTGAAGCTCAGTGATTATAGCAATCCCTTCCCTGCTATGCTGCTACTGTTTCTTGAATTTTAGCTCACACAGCACTTTGCAAAACCAGTGTATCAGTAACCCCCTCACCCCCTAAAAGATATCTATAGTGTTGTAAATCATCTACCCACCACACTGCCAGTCCGTTTAGAGCACCTTCAAGAGCACTATATCATGGCATTGCAGAGAGGAGTAGGTGCTGTGATGTAATGGGACAGGCAACTAATGGAGGAAATAACTACTGTAAGTGTGTACTACTGGCAAATAGCCCAGCACTGGTTCCACCCCTGAAATAAAAAAAATGTAAACCAGCTGTGCATCATGGATGGCTGAGTTCAGGGGGTCAATAACAGCAGTAAAAGCACTCTGCCGCATGTAGCTGCATACAAATGTCGGCACTGTATGAAAGAGGAGGGAAGGGACCGCCACCCTCAGTTCCCGGTCAGTGTCAGAGGACAGCTCGAGGAGCGGATTGTGTAAATTTCATCTGTAGGCGGAAACTAATGTGATACAAAATGACAGTCATTGAAGTGAAGACAGAAAACAATGAGTAAAATGTATCCAGCAGCGTTACGTCCCTGTTACTGGGTCCCACCAATCAATCTGTTGTCACTTCTATTGTGTGATCGTATTGATTAGATCTGCGTCAGCTTCACCCTGGCTGAATAAAGTGAGAGATTTGGGAAGAATTGGAGCGCCAGTCCTGAGATCAGCTGCTTTTTTCATTGTTCAAACTTAATGGGGCAGCTCTGATGTACAGTAAGTGCCTGTGAGATTAGCATCAGCTGAAACAAATGAGCAATTTAAAGATGTTTAATGTCAACCCAGATTGATGATTCATAGGGCGCGCTGTCAATGAGCAGGAAACTGGAGCCATGCCATTACTAAGACTAATATACAGCCAGTCCATTTTCCAGACTTTATCTGGCTCAACAACATATAAGATATACGACTATAATTTTAACATTCACATATCTTATAAAATCCAGCAAAATCATTATATATATATATATATATATATATATATATATATATAGTGCATGAATGTTTTTTACTGTCTTTTTTATGGTGAAGGGGGATTTAATAATTACTAGAAGTGCCTTATTTTTTGTATAAACAAAGCATCAGCCATTGTGAATGCCCTCATACTTTTTAAGGCTATGTTCACACTACGTAAAAGTACAGCCGTTGTTGCCGATGGTACCGGCCAAGATGATCCGGCCAGAGACTGGGCGTTCTGTGACCTGGCCAGGGTCACGGAACGGCCGGTCTCTTACATAGTGTGAACATAGCCTAAGACTATTACATGGCCCAAATGTCTTTAAAAAAAAAAAAAAAAACTTATGTAATCAAAAGGCCATATGAATGATCTAGTGATCCTTAATTCAGGCCTGGCCACGAGATTACCGATATGTGTAATAGGCTCAGTAAACGAGCACCGATCAGTAAGGCCGGCACTCATTTACTGAGCAACTCAGTCCATCTAATATGGTCGGAACTAAAAAATCGAGTTTGTGGATGATTTTAGTCCAAGGTGGATGACTAACTTCACAGCGTCTAACCTGTTTTCTGAAGTGTGAATGTTCTTACAGGTGGGGGTCCAATGTTTGATCCGAAAAGAACACTAATCCACCCGACCATGGGGGAAATTTATCAAATATGGTGTAAAGTGAAACTGGCCCAGTTGCCACTAGCAACTAATCAGATTCCACCTTTCATTTTCCAAAGCGTCTGTGAGGAATGAAAAGTGGAATCTGATTGGTTGCTAGGGGCAACTGAGCCAGTTTCACTTTACACCATGTTTGATAAATCTCCCCCTATCTGTCTATACTGCTTGTTTGTTGTTTAAGTCCACCAAAATAGCCATTTTTCACACCTTTTTTTTACCCATGAACAACAGTGGATATGTAAATGACTGGTCATGAGAACCCACAAAGGTCAACCTTGCTTTATTTTGGGCAATACTTACCAATAAAGATGAGTGAATCTGAGTGTCCGAACCTGTGTGTGTGGCACTGGATTACCGGTGGCTAAAGAAGTTGGATGCAGCCCTAAGGCTGCCTAGAAAACATGGATACAGTCATAGGCCATAGGCTGTATCCAAGTTTTCCAGGACTTTTTTTTAGGGCTGCATCCAACTTCTGCAGCCACGAGTAATTATAGACTATCAATGATGGTCTATAGGCCCTCATACACTTTGGAGATTCTGGCATGACTGGCCAGTGTCTATGGTAGATTGTGGCCTCCTAAATTTTTCACAATTGATGATATAGGGGATCCAGCATGTTGAATTTAAACCCTATTTTTTCCTTACACATAGGCTGCTATGTCTGACTCTGGCTTTCCCTCCTTTCTCCATTGAAAACACATTCATGCTTAGGCAAGCCAAATGAGCACATGGTTGAGAGAATGAGGAGCAATGGTTGTTCAAGGTGTATGGGCACCTTAATTGTCTATTCTATTCTTGCTGATCCAGAGAAACTTTTATTGTCACTAAATCACCAGGGATAACCAGTAACAGAGCAGTAAACCATCCTCTGGGAACAAGGGGAAGAGATTACTTGGGCCAATAAAACCAAGCATGCACTGTAACAAGCTGACGATGGGATCTATATATCCATATAGCTCATTGTCAAAGTTTCAAGTTGATATGTTGTAGACATCTCTTTCTGCCATGTATTACGTCTCCCGTACACTGAATACCGGACTAAGTATACAATCCTGTTAATCATTATTTCTGGAAATTACGGATATAAAACAACCTCCCATATGTATGTCAGGATCCTTCACCGCCCCCTGACCGCTGAGCGCACTCCATGCTAAGTTGGATATACTGACAGCTAACAGGAGAAAATTATACTAATAGGCCTCCAGGTCATAAAGAAATCACCTCCATAAAAAGTAAAGCAAGTGACAGCAATGACTTGCAGGGAATGTCGAGCATCTCCGTCTTAATGGGAATCCCAATAGCTTTTAAGGTTGCACTTTTTTCACAGCTTGTTAGTGAATGGGATATATAATCAATTATGTACTGAAGCAAAGGAAGGATGAAACTCAGGCTCTTTTCATACTGACCATCGAAAGTATACATCGCCAGGAATTCCCAGTATATACAGGTTAAGGTACAGGTTAAGACTGGCATCCGTCACCAATTGTTATGTTCCCATTGTAGAACTTTTAGGTAGTGCAGATGAGACAGAATATTGACTGCTAGACTACAAAGCACTCATTTTGCCCAGAGAGAAGCAGGATGATCATGTCAGTGAATGACTGCCCACCATGTAGGCTGTTATAACCAAGCTGGTAGGTGTTATGCTGCCTTTACACGGAACGATTATCACTCTAAATTTCGCAATAACGATCGCATTTGAGCGATAATCCTTCCGTGTAAACACAGCCAACGATCAAGCGATGAGCAAAAAATCGTTAATTTTTATCTTTCAACATGTTCTCAAATCGTCATTCATCGTTCGCTAAAAATTCGCAGATGGTTTCGTGTAAACAGTCTTTCAAAGATTCACCCTATGTAAAAGATGGGCTTATGCGATCTTAAAAACGATCGCATTACCGATTTTTCTAACGATTTATTCATCTAAACGCTAATCGTTATAAAAACCAAATCGTTGCTTCAAAATCGTTAAACGATCGATTGGGCGAATTATCGCTTCATGTAAACGCAGCATTAGGAGCAGTAATTACATGAGTATGGCAAACAAGCCCAGACAGATCACCAAAGAGAGGATTGTTCCATCCATTAAAGGAGAAGTCTAGGCAAAGCTATTTAAAAAAAAAAAGTGCTGGGGAAGAAATAACATGCTATTACTTCCTCCGCTGGTGGACGCGTACCACCGCTCTGGTCCCCCTGGAGCAGAGTGGGGGTACGCATCCACCAGCTGAGGAGGTAAGGGCCCTATTCCACCGGACGATTATCGTTCAGATTATCGTTAAATCGTTCTAATCTAAACGATAATCATTCGGTTGAATAGCAGTTAACGACTAACGACCGAACGAGAAATCATTGATTGTTTAATAAGATCTGGACCTATTTTTATCGTTGCTCGTTCGCAAATCGTTCGTTGAATAAGAAGTTGTTTGGTCATTCGCAGTAGTGACAAACGCAATAGCGATGACAAGACGACCGCAAGAACGATCATACGTAACGATTATCTTTCCACATAAATGGGTGAACGATGTCAGGTCTTTCGTAATAGCGGTCATTTGGATCATTTATCGTTAACAATTATGTGAACAATAATCGTCCCGTGGAATAGGGCCCTAAGAGCATGTTATTTCTTTTATCCTCCCCAGCACTTAAAAAAATAGCTTCACCCGGACTTCTTCTTTAACAATAAGGAAGTTGAGCTCCGAGAGTTTCCTCGTCCACCATCCAGACACAGACAGCCCCTTTATTACCCCTCTGTCCCTGCCTGGACCATTTCCAAGCACTTAGCAGAAATGAATCCTAAAAGTGTCAGCACTATATGGAGTTGTCCTCTTACAGACCTTTGTGGCCCATTATGGTGTCTGAGATTGGATCCACCGAATGATCGTATGGCACTGCCCACCGTTTAACTTCTCCATAGCTCACTCAGGCAAAGTTCATACAAAGCCATATAACCTGTAAGTATGTTTTTGCATTGTATAAGCAAATTATAGAGAACATACACGCCATGCAGATCTTGCTCTTAGTTGGAATCAGTTCCAGGTCCCCAGTGCTTTTATAAACATAAATGACACCATCTTACTAAAAACATGAATAACTACAATACTTGGGATAATCAGACACTGTAATAATCCACTTACCTCTAGAACGAGCCACAGCTGTCCACCAACATACTGATCGGCTTTGTAATACATTCCATAAAACATCACAACGTTTGGGTGATTTGGAAGCGATTTCAGAATATTATATTCTGCCTCAATCTCCTCATCAACATCCTAAGGGGAAAACACAGGACACTGGTGGAGTCATCTCGATTAACAGTTTATAAAAACTAACATTTCCATCATTTATGATTAATTCAGTTCTTGCGGTAGTTTTTATTCTGCTGTAATAATATATAGTACCATGGCCTTGTAAAGGTTAAAAACAATAAATAGATCATCCTTATCTGTCCGCACTCCCCCGGGCGCTCCCGCTTGCTTCTCTGGGTTCCCTGCTCAGTGATGGCCCACTAAGCCATTGACTCAATCATTGACAAAGTAGGCTATATATTCTCACTTCAGAATGAACATCCACTTAAAGATTGGGGTGCCATAGACTTTAACAATAATTATTATTTCACCATACTTCACTGTGAAACTCGCAGAATGAAATCTGATGTCATACGGTACATGTGAATGGACCCTAAAAAGTTAATGCCAGCATACAGGACGGCCACCTAATCCAACTGATTACAGGAGCTATAATTCATTTGATATGGTACGGATGGTACATGCGTTGCTTCAGTGCTCGTGTCATCTAATGGACGTGCCAACAAGTCCATTAGCAGAAATGGATGTTCAAATTGGACATGCCAGCACGTTCTTTTGCGGTTTAAAGGAGTCCTAGGGACGAGACAAAGGTTTTTATAAGTGAAGATCTGACTAGGTTTACACGTTTTTTTTTTTGGCCGTTCGACGGTCATCTATGTGGACGTCCGACATTTTTAGGTCAAATAACAACCACTATGATGTTCACAAAGACGACTGTCAAACGGCCAAAAAAAAATGTTGTGTGAACCTGGCCTCTAAGTGTTCTGACCCTGCCGCACTTTCCTCTCCCCACTCTGAGTCTGAGACCTTTTCTAATTTCCTCTCTAAACTGTGACCCTGCCATGTAACAGTGCACACTTGAAATTATATCTATCATTCCATCTCCTATCTATCTATCTATCTATCTATCTATCTATCTATCTATCTATCTATCTATCTATCTCCTATCTATCTATCTATCTATCTATCTATCTCCTATGTGATAAATTAAAGGGGTTGTCCGGCGATAAAAAATTATTCACAGAATAACACACATTACAAAGTTATACAACTTTGTAATGTATGTTATGTCTGTGAATGGCCCCCTTCCCCGTGTCCCACCACCCCCACCCGTGTACCCGGAAGTGTGGTGCGCTATACATTACCTGTCGCGTGCCGACCACGGTCTCCGATCGTCAGCAGTGACGTCTTCTTCGGGAGGCCAGCGGATCTTCCCGAGTGCCGGCCGCCCTCTGCAGCGTCATCCGAAGCTCAGCCGCGATTGGCTGAGCATAACTGTGCTCAGCCAATCGCGGCTGAGCAGCTGATGACGTGGCCGCGTCATCAGCCGCTCAGCCGCGATTGGCTGAGCACAGTTATGCTCAGCCAATCGTGGCTGAGCTTCGGATGACGCTGCAGAGGGTGGCCGGCACTCGGGAAGATCCGCCAAGCTCCCGAAGAAGACGTCACTGCTGACGATCGGAGACCGTGGACGACACGATATGCGGTGAGTATAATGCACCACACTTCTGGGTCTAGTGTGGGTGGGGGGAAACACGGGGAAGGGGGCCATTCACAGACATA
This sequence comes from Dendropsophus ebraccatus, assembly GCF_027789765.1. Taxonomy (NCBI): domain Eukaryota; kingdom Metazoa; phylum Chordata; class Amphibia; order Anura; family Hylidae; genus Dendropsophus; species Dendropsophus ebraccatus. Next base: position 32,260,958 of record NC_091462.1, on the reverse strand, counting down.
ACATACATTACAAAGTTGTATAACTTTGTAATGTGTGTTATTCTGTGAATAATTTTTTATCGCCGGACAACCCCTTTAAGAAACTTGCTAAAAATGTACAGAAATCGAATGTTTCTTTAAAAAGAAGAAACTGCATTTAATTACATGATGGTAAATGAAAGTGATTACTCTGGCCTCAGCTCGGCCTAATGATGCATAACAATGATACCATTTCACATTAATTTGCTGACATCTCTATCTACAATTTATATGAAAACTACTTTTTAAATGTATGGGTTTTTTTAAAGGTTGAAAATTTAAATGTAACACGACACAGGATATAGTATAATCTCAATGGTATGATAGCGTGAAGTTATTGCTGTGACATATCAAATTATCTAGATGATATTGCAGTCTAGTTGTAGATCATATGTTAATTTTTTTTTTTATGATAGTAACACTTTAAGGCCATGTTCCCATGGCGTAAGAGATCGGCCGTTCCATGACCCGGCCGGTCTCTGAAAAGATCATCCCTGCCGGTACTGCAGTGCACAGCAGCCCCACTGCACGCTATGAAGCTTGCGTCCGCAGCCGCTCGCTTCAAAGTGTGCACTGTCATGGTTTCCTACAGGCGATATTCACTAAACAGCGTCCGCAAAAAACTGACATGTCAGTTTTTTGTGGCGCCGCTAGGGGTCCCGGACGGAGCGTATACTATGTGTATACGCTCCGGCCAGGATCCCATAGACACCTGGCCAGCGTATTCTCTCGTATTAACTACGGCCATTGTTGCAATCGTTGTGTGAACATAACCTAACATTCCAATTCCAGCCTGCAGTGATGCTTGGCAAACATTCATCAAGTTTCAGTCAAAAATACGGTAGAAAAGAATTATGAATTGCTTTACATACCCCTTCACCTAGAGGGCAAGCATGCTTCCTTTCTTATAATTGACAGCCCCCATACAGCAAGCACACCTCCTGCCTGATAATTGACCCCTCCCCCTCTGCTGCAAGCACACCTCCTGCCTGGTGATTAACAGCCCCCTTGCTGCAAGCATACCTCCTGCCTGATGATAAACAGCCCTCCTCTGCAAGCACACCTTCTGCCTTATGATTAACAGCCCCAAGCTGGAAGCACACCTCCTGTCTGATGATGAACAGCCCCCTGCTGCAAGCACACCTCCTGTCTAATACCTGACAGCTTCCTCTACTGCAAGTACCCCTTCTTCCTGGTGATTGACAGTCCTCCCCTGCTGCAAGCACACCTCCTGTCTGATAATTGACAGCCCCCTGTGCTGCAAGCACACCTCCTGTCTGATGATTAAATCCCCCCTGATGCAAGCATACCTCCTGCCTGGTGATTAACAGTCCTCCCCTACTGCAAGCACACCCCCTGTCTGATGATTGACAGCCCCCTCTGCTGCAAGCACACCTTCCCACACCTCCTGATGATTGACAACTTTCAAGTTGCCTGGATTAAAAACCACCTAACACTTCCTGTCCACAGCTCCTATGCAGAATTTTATAGACAAAATTACATTGGATAATTTAGTACATGCTACAAATAAGGACATAACCTTTAAACAACAAAAACACAAATAAAAATTAAAAAAAGGATGAAGCACAGCTAAACTTACACTGATAGGGTCCAAGATCTTGACCGCTGCCAGGCTTCCGTCTTTCTTGTTGGTGACTTTATAAACTTTCCCATATGTCCCTTTCCCTATCGTATCAGTAATCTCCCAGGTATCGGATGGGTCAGCCAGGGACTCAAGTCCAATCATATTTGGATAAGGGAACAGGCCGAACAATGACTTCCTATAAACAGAATATCTTGGTTAACACTGGTTTTTTTTTTTTTTTAATATTGCTCATGAAAATACAATATGGCAGCACCATATCAAGTATAGAAAACACATATAATTAACAAAAAACTTATATACTATGTGGTGTTTAGTTTTATTGCACATTTTACTTAAGGATAGATAAAAAAAAGTATCCATTGACAGGGAAGCACCATTAAAGTTACAGCCTCTCTCTTTTAACTTTTCCTCAGTATACAGGTAGCTCAAACTATCAATCTCTGTTTTATGCCTCAACTTGTAACCATGACAAGAAGGCATCCTCTATGTCTACAGGTTCTTTACTGTAAGAGTAGTGAGGCTATGGAACACTCTTCTACATGATGCTTTGGGAGTTGACTCTATACAGTCAACAGTCATTGAGCACTAGATCTCTGCTAATAGGAATTGATCCACAAATTTATTCCAATTGACATTGGTTTTTAGAGCTTTCAATATATGACACAGATATGCAAAGGAGGGGTCCGTGGAGCCTCAGTTGCGAGTCTCAAAAAATGGGAATAGCCAGATATCTCTCCAGAGAAGGAGGCCTGTTGCCAAGGGGTGCCTCCCAGCGGGGAGAACACCAAACCACCCCAATACGTAGCCCCTCAAGTCCCCACTCTGTTGCGAGCATCGTTACATAAATAGGCAAACACCAGGGTGGCTCTCTAAGTCAAAGTCTAACTGTTGCGAGTGTAACGATATACGACAAGGGTTATCAAGGCTAAGCATCCATCCACAGACAGCTGTTTCGGGGTATTTACCCCTCGTCAGTGTGGAGCAGGATTCTGGCCCCTAGGGGAAATGAAAAAGAGACTCGCAACTGAGGCTCCATAGACCCCTTCTTTGCATATTCAAATTTTGTAGGGGGCAATCAGTGAAGACTCTTACATGACTACTCTATTGGATTTTTTTTACCGATCCCCCTGAGCTCAGTGATTGTTTTGTTTTTATATGACACAGTTACTTTGACAGAAGTCACTCTGTTTTATGCTTAGGTTTGGTAAAAGCAAGACATAACAAATAGATTCTTACTTGGGTGAGTCCTGCCCCCAAAGGCCCAGTGTGTTTCTTTAATATTGTCATGTAAGGTCAACACTGATGACGCTAAAAGTGCCCATACACCTCATACTAACGTCAGCTAAAACCATCATCACAGCTGGGTCTGGCCAACAGTATAAAGTGTATGGGGAACTCCCAATTCAGTAGAGAAATGGGTCATGCATGATGGACTTCCAGCTCCCAATCCTATTGTCCCTTAACAAAAACAAACATTCGCCAATGCAGAATGTTAATGTGTTTGGGGAGGATGGGAGAGATAACCAACCTTAAAGGGGTATTTGGTAGATCTTGCTGATACATTGCTTTAATAAAGATATATTACTTTGTACCATAACTTTATTAAAATAAATGTGTACTTTTTTTTCCTTTATATATACACTTGAAGTGAGTCTTGCAAAATTAGCAACTTGTGCTCATTTTATATAAGGTTAGGTGGTGCTGAAGGTGAGAACTCCCCCACACGTTATATAGTGTATCACGGTAATGAGAACATCATTGTTTCACAGGTTACATCTGTAATTCTGCTCGGCTGAATAATCAATATCAGCAGATCTGTCATCATTCCCTCGCTGCCTCTTTGAGATCATTTCGAGTAACATGGTTTCATCATATAGATAAGCGTCAAGTGACCCCTAGGGAAAGACGGCTGCAGGGCATGGTATTTCTGAACATTTCATTTAGACAAGCAATCTGCAAATAATCACTGGGAATCGCACCAGGAGATGGAGCCTTGGGTTGTGAATGTGTATTGTGCCACACTATCAGGCAGAGAACACATGACCCTAACAGGAATGGATCACCAGAGAATGACCTATTGATTAAACCAAGTTTTCATGTGAAACTAAGAATTTTTCATAATGTTTTATGTATTTTCCATTTCTCTATCTGTATTTTAAAATAATCCTGATACCTTCCATTTTTCTGTTTAGCCACTAAGCCTAATATTAAGCTGACACTTCCTGTTCTGGAGACAAAACTTTCAAGCAGTCTCCTCCTCATCATAAATTAAAGGTGACCGATATACAGTAGAAAAGATGGCATCAAGCCATTCATATTAGGTGGTGGTCACAGCTTCCCTACTCCTTCTCCCAGTAAAATGATGTCTGGTCACAGAGCATGCCTAGAAAACTGTACCAGAGTAGTCAGCGAGACCCTACAGTGTGTTGTGTCCCTTGTCCATATAGCTGTTGTAAAGCATATTTCCAAACGCTGTAAACAAAGTGGAGTAGAGGCTCAGGCAATATGGCTTTAAATATTATAATGTACAAAAATAAAAAACTAAATTTACAACAGAAAATAGAGAAAAAGAGAAAATCTGAAGAAAAACAAACAAAAACATTTCAGTTTCCTGCTAATTCATACAAACACTGAAGGGGTGGCTACAACAGGCAAACCCTTATGGTGTCCTCTTATTATACATATATATATATATATATATACACTCACCGGCCACTTTATTAGGTACACCATGCTAGTAACGGGTTGGACCCCCTTTTGCCTTCAGAACTGCCTCAATTCTTCATGGCATAGATTTAACAAGGTGCTGGAAGCATTCCTCAGAGATTTTGGTCCATATTGACATGATGGCATCACACAGTTGCCGCAGATTTGTCGGCTGCACATCCATGATGCGAATCTCCCGTTCCACCACATCCCAAAAAAGCTCTATTGGATTGAGATCTGGTGACTGTGGAGGCCATTTGAGTACAGTGAACTCATTGTCATGTTCAAGCAGAAATCGAGACTCATCAGACGAGGCAACGTTTTTCCAATCTTCTACTGTCCAATTTCAATGAGCTTGTGCAAATTGTAGCCTCAGTTTCCTGTTCTTAGCTGAAAGGAGTGGCACCCGGTGTGGTCTTCTGCTGCTGTAGCCCATCTGCCTCAAAGTTCGACGTACTGTGCGTTCAGAGATGCTCTTCTGCCTACCTTGGTTGTAACGGTTGGCTATTTGAGTCACTGTTGCCTTTCTATCAGCTCGAACCAGTCTGCCCATTCTCCTCTGACCTCTGGCATCAACAAGGCATTTCCGCCCACAGAACTGCCGCTCACTGGATGTTTTTTCTTTTTCGGACCATTCTCTGTAAACCCTAGAGATGGTTGTGCGTGAAAATCCCAGTAGATCAGCAGTTTCTGAAATACTCAGACCAGCCCTTCTGGCACCAACAACCATGCCACGTTCAAAGGCACTCAAATCACCTTTCTTCCCCATACTGATGCTCGGTTTGAACTGCAGGAGATTGTCTTGACCATGTCTACATGCCTAAATGCACTGAGTTACCACCATGTGATTGGCTGATTAGAAATTAATTATATATATCTCACTACTCTCTAAATTATTAAAGGGAAACTAACAGCAGTTTGGAAGCATCTAACCTGCTAATATGTCCCTGTAGCGCACAGGGTGCTGAGGATGAAGTAAATTTTCCTGCCTTGATAGTTTGCGCTATTTTCAAACTACTGTATATATTGATGAGGCAGTTTGGGACACTGGGGATGCGGCTACCACACTCAGTGCACCCAACCCGCTTCTTCTCATTAATATTGGGTTGACACATCTAATAAATAAAAAAAAAAATCACAAAACCAGTGCCCAGAATCAAGGTAAGAAAATTACCTTTATCCTCAGTACCTCTATAGGGACATAACACTAGATTAGATTCCAACCTGCTGTTAGTTTCCTTTAAGAGATAGCTTTGCCATATGGACCCCATTTCTTTTTCTCCATATTCTTCCATTGTAAGTGAGGCCTAGTTTTGTGTATAATAACTCACAGTTTTTGAGCACAATTGTGATATATACCGTGTGCCCCCCCCCCCCCCAAAAAAAAAAAATGATGTAAAGTGAAACTGGCTTAGTTGCCCCTAGCAACCAATCAGATTTCACCTTTCATTTTTCAAAGAGTCTGTGAGGAATGAAAGGTGGAATCTGATTGGTTGCTAGGGGCAACTGAGCCGGATTCACTTTACACCATGTTTGATAAATCTCCCCCAGTGTCTTTAAATAATTTTTGCTCCCAAAGATGCCCTAAGCCTTATTTTTCAGGGAATATCTAATTTTTCCATGAAGAAGAATTCACATATCACATGCACAACAGGGACACAGCATGGTATAGTGGCTTCCGATCACCAGAGGAAGCATACCACAGCACAATCGTACAGCACAGCAGGGACAGAAAACGCTATGGCGGCAGATGATGGGATAACGGAAGACTGTGTGCAGCTCTACATATGGTGGTAGAGGACAAAGGGGATGGCGGCAGGCAACGGGTCTCTCGATGCCTTGCCTGCACATTTACAAGTGACAGTCGTGGAAGGGAACATCGCGGCTAGCAGCAGGTGACTGTCTTCATGTCCTGCATGCAGCTGTTCTGCAATGGACGGTAAAGGTAGGGGAAAACAGTGGTAGGCTAAAAAGAATCATGCTTGCTTGCATGCATGCTTCCCAAGAAAAAAACTTTGCTAGGTCTTACTTTAGGGGGAGGCTTAATATTTAGAAATTCTGCAAATCTATCTATATCATTAACAGGTACAGTATATTTATATAATCCTGTACCATTTATTATACTACGGTCTTCTGATAGGGCAGTGGGAACTATGGACCTCATAAGGTACCAAGGCCCTGATGCAACTACTACCCGTGTAACCTCAATAGCCTCTGCTTGTCAGACATGGGCAGGGCTTATGACTGTTACAGACCCATAAAATATGTCTTGTTGTATTTTTTAAAAAAATGTATTATATTAAAAAAATTGCTATTACAGAGTATATATTGCATCTACAACATTTAATGGTACAAAATGCCTGTTCGCATATCTCCCCATAACAGATAAAGGAGTCAGGCACTGACTGGCGGCATATCATAATACACAGCGATCCAAGTAATCATTGTTATCACTAAGAAATACACAAATAACGTTACATTCATTGTGACTAATAATAATAATCCTTGATACATCATACTATACTTTAGTAAAACACCCAATGATGGTGAATGGTGTCACTTACATTAGTGGCCAGTTATATGGTTTCTCTTTCAACTATGAAACCTTTTTCTTTTTCCGTTTATAAGGCTTGAACTTGTGCTGGTTGTAAGAAATGGTTTCTGGTATCGATGAGCATCTACCTAGACAGCAGAACATCACTCTTCCTGATACTCGGCCATAGTCGGCTGGTGACCATGTGTTACTTAGATTTGTATGTCTGCAGAGTCTAGCCCTGGTAATCTGCTCAATCCGTGACAGCCCCACCTCCTTACTACTAGGAAAGATTAATGTGACGCTAATTGGTCCTGAATCTGAGCTTTTTATTGAGTCTTTTTAATGCCAGATCTGTTTAAGACCAGACTTTAGGCTGGCAGCTTTTGCTTGTATAGTCTGGCTGTTCTCCACAAGTCTGCTATGGAGCAACTGAGTGCAGAATAAGGATAAAATGGAGTCATTTTCCCTTAAGATAAAGTAGGATGAGCGATGTGTACAATGCTCCAATATGCTATCATAGGAAATTAAAGTTTTTTTTTGTTTTTTTTTCCTTAAATATACATTTTTTTATTTTTTTAATTACCTGGTGTCAGAAAGTTATAGATAGTTGTTTTACAGATTTGTAAAGAATGTGTAATCTTTCCAGTCTGACACAGCGCTCTCTGTTGCCACCTCTGTCCATGTCAGGAACTGTCCAGAGCAGGAGCAAATCCTCATGGAAAACCTCTCCGGCTCTGGCCAGTTCCTGACATGGACAGAGGTGGCAGCAGAGAGCACTGTGTCAGACTGGAATAAATACACCACCTCCTGCAGGACATACAACAGCTCATAAGTACTGGAAGACTTTAGATTTTGAAATAGAAGTAAAATACAAATCTATACAACTTTCTGACAGCAGTTGATTTGAAAGAAAAAATTTTTTGACGGAGTAACTCTTTAACAGACCTTCCGGCCTGATCTATCTGGTGTACAGCATCAGGTGTACCGGACTGATTTTCTGTGATGAATTATACATGTCCTGTTGTGCCTAGAAACCAGATCTATCTTCAATAATTTATGGTGTCAGTACGGTAAACTACTGGTGGTAACGCAGTGTCCTAATACTAAGCTCCTGAGACAAGCGCATTAACAGCAATCAATGGGAGAGATAGGGAGCCTGACTTTTAATTAGCACATGACATATTTTCAATGCAAGAAAGATACAGTAAACCTTAAGCTATTCCATTTATAATAGAAAGCTAGTTTCAGTGTTCTTATGACATTGCAGCTCAAAAAGAAAAAATTGAGGAATAAGTTATGACGGGAAAGTAATTATCATTATAAAACGTCTGTGTTACGGTCGTCTGCTGAGGAGGAAGCCATGGATGGAGGTGGTCAAAATGTAAAACAAAAAAGAAGAGATGTGTAGGTATGAATCTGCACCAGTAGGGGTCACTATGTTTATTATTACCAAGGGGGGGGGCAGTCACACACTGACCCACAATATCCCCCCCCCCCTTGGTAATAAACATAGTGACCCCTACTTGTGCAGATTCATACCTACACATCTCTTCTTTTCTTTTACATTTTGACCACCTCCATCCATGGCTTCCTCCTCGGCAGACGACCCCTTCTACCCCAGCTTATCTTGACATACAGAGAACACTCATTTCAATATGAGCTGAGACGCAGTAACTCGGTGGTGAAGTGATAGCAGGTCCTTTAGGATGTGTCACTTTAGACAGTCATCATGACATCATACGGCACGGATGACTCAGCTTCAGATTGTCCTCACCTCGAAACACAACTGTGACTCAGCTTAAAAAAGATCATTTGATTATAAAGATGTTTATTATAGAGAAATGATAGCAACAACAGTCCAGGCTATGAATGATCCACCATACTCATCTGCTGTATATGAGGCCCTGAAGCGTGTGGTATGTGTCAGAACAATATCATGTCCAAAAACATGCCTATATAGATATATATATATATATATATATACACTCACCGGCCACTTTACTAGGTACACCATGCTAGTAACGGGTTGGACCCCCTTTTGCCTTCAGAACTGCCTCAATTCTTGGTGGCATAGATACAACAAGGTGCTGGAAGCATTCCTCAGAGATTTTGGTCAATATTGACATGATGGCATCACAAGATTTGTCGGCTGCACATCCATGATGCGAATCTCCCGTTCCACCACATCCCAAAGATGCTCTATTGGATTGGGATCTGGTGACTGTGGAGGCCATTTGAGTACAGTGAACTCATTGTCATGTTCAAGAAACCAGTCTGAGATGATTCTAGCTTTATGACATGGCGCATTATCCTGCTGAAAGTAGCCATCAGATGTTGGGTACATTGTGGTCATAAAGGGATGGAAATGGTCAGCAACAATACTCAAGTAGGCTGTGGCGTTGCAACGATGCTCAATTGGTACCAAGGGGCCCAAAGAGTGCCAAGAAAATATTCCCCACACCATGACACCACCACCACCAGCCTGAACCGTTGATACAAGGCAGGATGGATCCATGCTTTCATGTTGTTGACGCCAAATTCTGACCCTACCATCCGAATGTCGCAGCAGAAATCGAGACTCATCAGACCAGGCAACGTTTTTCCAATCTTCTACTGTCCAATTTCGATGAGCTTGTGCAAATTGTAGCCTCAGTTTCCTGTTCTTAGCTGAAAGGAGTGGCATCCGGTGTGGTCTTCTGCTGCTGTAGCCCATCTGCCTCAAAGTTGGAGGTACTGTGCGTTCAGAGATGCTCTTCTGCCTACCTTGGTTGTAATGGTTGGCTATTTGAGTCACTGTTGCCTTTCTATCAGCTCGAACCAGTCTGCCCATTCTCCTCTGACCTCTGGCATCAGCAAGGCATTTCCGCCCACAGAACTGCCGCTCACTGGATGTTTTTTCTTTTTCGGACCATTCTCTGTAAACCCTAGAGATGGTTGTGCGTGAAAATCCCAGTAGATCAGCAGTTTCTGAAATACTCAGACCAGCCCTTCTGGCACCAACAACCATGCCACGTTCAAAGGCACTCAAATCACCTTTCTTCCCCATACTGATGCTCGGTTTGAACTGCAGGAGATTGTCTTGACCATGTCTACATGCCTAAATGCACTGAGTTGCCGCCATGTGATTGGCTGATTAGAAATTAAGTGGTAACGTGCAGTTGGACAGGTGTACCTAATAAAGTGGCCGGTGAGTATATATATATATATATATATATATATATATATATACCGCCAGTTGATAAGCTACTGTACTTTTTATTTAAATGTTTGTATACTATATAGAGCAGCAGCCATGGCTTTTATAAAATAGTTTGTCCCTGTTTATAGGGAAGCTAAATGGACACAGCATCCCTGCTCTGTTATCAGCACCGTTCTGATCAGAAAGGAAGCATTTGTTAAAGGGAAAGTGTCATCAGAAAATGACCCATTGTTTAAAGAAGTTCAGACATTTTTTAAATCTGGCAGGGG